>NC_063203.1:21983244-22138244 GCF_017589495.1 Alosa alosa | reverse complement strand
GGACAGTAGCTCTGTGATGTCTACATCTTTCCAGGTTGGAGATTTTCTGGACAGCACCATGCCACTCCATCATAACACTGGCATTAAAGTCAGATCTAACCACATGGACGCACGAAAGAAACGTCACCGACACGCCCTCTCACTAAGTGTGAATTTTTTAACCGCATGTTCTACGCTTCGTTCAGACACAGCACATTTACATAATGTCTGGAGGAAATACTAGGGGGGGAGTAGTAGAACAACTGGCTAAATTCGGACTTCCATATGACCGATTCGTTCAGATAGAGGGCCCCATCGTTTAACATCCGCAGAACCTCCGGTCTTACACGTATGTCTGAAAGCGCTTAAAGTTCCTGCCTGAACTTGTTATCTGCAGGGAGCATATACACAAACACAGTAGATGCAGCCCCACTAGTCATTCTAAAATGGAAGAGGGTCACAACTACAGCAGCAAATGCACAAAACAAAGATGTCCTGCTTTATTATACAGTTCTGGAGAATAATTGTATGTTACCTATGCTTTTGTGCAGGCATTTAACCAACAATTGTTTCATTCAAAAGCATTTAACTAAATCATAATTAAAAAAAAAAAACATTGTGTGTTATCCTAAACACACACACGCACACGCACACACGCACGCGCACACACACACACACACACAAACAAACTGTTTTAGTTTAAACAGTCCTAAACACACAGATCTCATTGACTGAAAGTGTTAGATCAATAGCCTAAATGGTAATGAGTGGGTTGGCTCCTATGGATTTGTGTGCAGATTAAGACTATAAAATCCATTTACTTAGCGTATCATCATCATCATGTCTGTCTTAATGTGTATATGCTGTCTAATATACCTGTCCCTCTCCCCCTCTATTTCTCTCTCTGTCTGTCTCTCTCTCTGTCTCTTCCTGTCCCTGTCTGTCTCTCTCTCCCTATCTGTGGATGAGTCACTCAAACTTAAAAACTTCCACTTGACCTCCAGTGATGCCTTTACTTTAACTGAGTGGCTGAATCTACAACATACGTTAACAACTTTGCTGTTAGACAAAGTTGTTAACGCACATAGACACTATACAGCCCACGCCCAAAGACACATACACACGCAAACACACACACACAGACACACACATACACACACACACACACACACACACACACACGCACATGCACCTGCACGCACACTCACACACACACGCAACTCTGACATCATTGAAGGTTGATGTCCGCCCTGTGCCAGTTTACAGATGGAGGTCTGTATCAGTTTTACTGTGTCACTAATGGATTTAGTCATATAGATTAGCAAAGCGCTTCCCTGATTGCAAAACCATTACAGAACACAGCAGCTGCATGAACGACACTCTGACTCATACGAGTAGTTCGTATCTCTCTCTCTCTCTCTCTCTCTCTCTCTCTCTCTCTCTCTCTCTCTCTCTCTCTCTCTCTCTCTCTCTCTCTCTCTCTCTCTCTCTCTCTCTCTCTCTCTCTCTCTCTCTGTATGTAAATGTGCCATTCATCAGGTGTACGCATAAGCATGAAACATGCAGAAATACACAGACACATAGAGAGAGAGAGGGGAAGGGGGGGCCCAATTGATCACACATTATAAAAATTGTAGATCAATTATGCACAAATTATATATAATTTATAGTTGCAATCAGAGCAATGTACACTCTCTCTCTCTATCTCTCACATCGCACACACATTCTCACACACACGCACACACACACACACAGACAGACAGAGAGAGTTTAATAAACAGTGGTATCCGATGATCAGTGGCTGTGGTTCCTGTTTGCGGTGGGAGGAAGTCTGAGGCAGGGAAATGAAGAGCCTCAGGAAAGGACACTCTCTTTACACCTCTGAGATAACACCTGTGTGTGTGTGTGTGTGAGCGGGAGAGAGAGAGAGAGAGAGAGAGAGAGAGAGACACACACACATGTATGTACAGTACATAGTATGGTACAATATGGTAAATACAGACTGAACTACCAAAAAATACCACCAACATTGTTGTGTGGCAATTAAAAGTTCTATTCTATTCTATTCTATTCTATTTCAATCATACCAGGATCATCCAAACTCTATGTATAGGAACCCAATGTGTACAGTTAGATGAAAAACCATTCATGTTGTATGATGGCATTCCTGTCTTACTATCTCTCTGGAATCTGTATACTAAGCCTGATGTACAGCTGCCCCATATTTACTAATATGATGTTTGCTTTAAGTGCTTGCATGACTGAATAGTTTGTCTGCTTCTTCTCTTGTGACCCCCCTATCCACCTGGCAGCCCTCCGGAAGATGGGTCCTCCCTCTAAGGTGGGTTCAGTTCAAGGTTTCCACCTGTTAAATGGGAGTGTTTCCCCCCTGCCATCCTCACCTAGTGTTTGGTCTAGGGGCCTCAGGCCTACAATATCTATATCGATATGGATTAACACTTAAGCCGGTACCATCACTGTTATGATGGGAATGTTAGAAATTGAACATTCTAAAGAATATCTGGGTTCATTAAATTCAACCAAAGCCCTATTATACTGTATCTATACGGATCTGAATTCAACAAGGGATTTCAGAATCTTACATAGTTACGGAATATAATCTTCTGTCAGAAGGTTCAAAACTCCCCTGCTGAAGGGTTAATAAGAAAGATGGACAGAAAAAAGAAAGAAAGTGCATATAATGAGAAATACAGGAAATATCATACACATACACACACACACACACACACACACACACACACACACACACACACAACACACACACACACACACATAAACACACACACACACATACACACACACACACACACACACATAAACACACATACACACACACACACACACACATAAACACACACACACACACACACATAAACACACACACACACACACACACACACACACACACACACACACACACACACACACACACACACACACAAACACACACATCACACATACACACATACACACACACACACACATACACACACACACACACAGACAAATGTATTTGTTTGCTTTCCTTTTCCCACTGCACACACCAAATGCAAATACTGTAGAATCTATTTGCTGAGACAGATAAGTGAGAGCCGTACGTAAACATGCACTTTGTCTCCATACATCCCATGACACACACACACACACACACACACACATACACACCTGTTCAGAGAACAATAAAGCAAAGATTACAAATGCACCTGTCAAGGAGTGTGATGGAATTTACGTGGATGTCATATTTCAGCTATACATGCCTAGTGTGTGTGTGTGTGTGTGTGTGTGTGTGTGTGTGTGTGTGTGGGTGTGTGTGTGTGGGGGTGTGTGTATGTGTGTGTGTGTGGGTGTGTGTGTGGGGGTATGTGTGTATGTATGTGTGTGTGTGTGTGTGGGGTGTCTAGCAGTAGTAGCAGTATTAGTGATATTGAGTACAGTGTGTGCAGTGTTCTCAGACTCATGTTTCATAGAAACTCAACAGCCTCCTCTCACATAGTGTCCCCTTACTGAAAATGAGACAGGTTGTCAATTGATTTTACTTGGTAGAATAAAAGTGAAATAGAATTGGCTGTCAGGGCACTATGACAAAGGTGTCCTAGGAAGTGCTTCTCTTTCACCACTGAGAGACGTTGGATACTTTGCTCAAACTCTAACACTTATTATTTATCACCACCTGGTGGTCAAGTATCAGAACTGCATCTGTCATCATATGCCAGCATCTGGTATGTACTAATCTGTGAAAACAGACCACCACTTTGAGAGGCTAAAAAAGTTTACTGCCAGGAACCCTGCTGCAAAAATACAATACAAAATTCTAAATAGCAGTAGCGTATAGAACTCCAAATCCATCCATAAATCAATTGCAATGCTTTAAAAAATGATGAGAGACTGAATAACCCCCTGAGACCCGGGGTATACATTTGAACGCATTTTTTATTTCTCTCAGTTATTTTGGTTTATTAGGGCTTCATAAGTATACAAAATAAATTTCACCTCATCAAGTAGTTTTTGAGAAAAGTGATGTCTTCATTTGAGGACATTGGGTCTATTTTACCATAAAACAAATCGCCATTGTGTAACAAAGTGTAACTCTGTTTATTTCATCAGAATAAAACAGAATTCAGAGTAAAAAAAAGTACAAAGTGTGTGTGTGTGGATGTGTGTGCGTGTGCATACACACATGT
The DNA here is from genome assembly GCF_017589495.1 of Alosa alosa. Taxonomy (NCBI): domain Eukaryota; kingdom Metazoa; phylum Chordata; class Actinopteri; order Clupeiformes; family Clupeidae; genus Alosa; species Alosa alosa. The sequence goes on along the minus strand of NC_063203.1, from coordinate 22,134,063 downwards.
ACATGCGTGATAGAGCGCGAATGTGCACGTAAGCACATATGTATTTCAACAGTAACAAAAACATAAACAATGAATTTCAACACTAAATTCAAAGTTGTGCAAAAACAATGCAAACTGTGTGTGTGTGTGTGTGTGTGTGTGTGCCATAGAGAGTGTAGAGATAGCATGTGGAGGTGTTGTTTGTGAGGGGTGGAGATGACACGTTCACACTCATGGTGTCTAGATGGTGGAAGATTAGTCATGATTGACAGTTCCATCATTTGTGTGAATTCTTTGTAAAGCATAGCTTTAAGCACATTATGTCCACAAACAAAATAAAAACAAAGTCTAAAACACATGTACACAACTGCACAAATTCACACGCACACAGACACACACACACACACACACACACACACATACAGTACATGGACAGAAACACATATATAATAATAAATAATAATACGTTTATAATACGTTTATAATAATAGCGCCTTTCTCAAACCAAGGTCGCTATACATAGCAGGAAGGCAAGGAAACACAATAACAAACAAACAAAACAATAGAACAAAGACAAGTTATCAGTATTGAGCTATGTGTTGGGTGTGGAGGAGAAGTGATCATTAAACAGAAAGGTCTTGAGATGTGCTTTGAAGAAAGGAAGAGAAGGACAGGCACAAAGAGGTTGGGGGAGGGAGTTCCAGAGTTTGGGGGCCAAGGCACTGAAAGACCTGCCACCCAGGGTGGAGAGTCTGGAGCGGGGGATAGCCAGGAGGTTTTGGTCAGAGGATCTGAGTGAGCGGGAAGGAGTGTAAGGGGTCAGGAGGTCGCAGATGTAGGGGGGAGCAAGGTTGTGGAGGGCTTTGAAGGTGAGTAGTAGTACTTTGTATTTGATCCAGGACGGAACTGGTAGCCAATGGAGTTGATGGAGAATGGGGGTGATGTGTGCTGATCGTCTGGTATGGGTGAGGAGCCTGCCTGCAGAGTTTTGAATATATTGTAGTCTTTGAAGGGTTTTAGTGGGGAGACCAAGGAAAAGTGAGTTGCAGTAATCTAGACGGGACATAATGAAAGAGTGAACCAAAGTCTGTGCATCACTAGCAGAGAGGAAGGGTCGGAGGCAGGCAATGTTACAGAGGTGAAAAAAAGTCAAGCTGAATGCCAGGGGTAGAGTGGACAGGTGATGTTGCCATCAATGTTGAGAGTACACACACACACAGTAATACATTTTGTTTGGGAAAAGCAAAGTAATTTGATAGCCAGTCATTTCTTTCTTTGGGAATATTTCTGATTTTGGCAAAATCCGCTTTTTCAAAACTGTGTGTACATCTGGGGGTCATTGTATTTTGCTTTGTTTTTTTTTCTTATTTTCTGTAAAATACTGTATTCATAACAGCAAATTATTTGGGAAAAATCACTATTTTTGGTTTCAATATTGCTTACATGTTTACTAGCGTAATATCCTACAAAAAGTTGACTTTACGAAAAACTTTTCATTTTTGTTTGTCCCCAAGTTACCATAAGCTCAATATTGTTTATAACACATATAAGTGTTTATTATGTGAGGTGAATGTTTGCGATGTGTTTATGACATTTTGTAATGGCCATTTTTTAAATGGAGATTTGAGGCATTTTGCATTTTGTGTGAGCAATTGTGGGTTTTGTGTGTAGTGTGTAGTGTGTTGAGTTGAGCACTGACACATGTTGACATGATGCACATAAATGCACAAAAATACCTAGAATGTAGTCACAGGTACAAAATATTTTTAAGAGACCACTGCACATTTTTTTTATTTCATCCTACAGTTACTGAGTGACATTTTAATGAGGTCATTTGACGGTCATTTACTAATTTGATTTTGATTTGAGTTGGCAGGGGGGAGGGGGTGAGGCTGGTTCCATACTTGTGAGTTTTTTAGGTTTGCGTCTCTAACCTGATGCAGGAGGCCAAATGCATTGAGACATGTGGACATGATGTAGATGCACACATGAACAGGCACTCAGAACGCAGTCACAGATACATGATCACAGAAGCGAGACACACGGTGCTGTTTGTTCATGGCTGAGACTGGATACCTTACTCTCAGAACTTGTTCCTCATCGATTACCCTCCCCCCTGACACATACACTTACACTGAGTGTAACCCCTCCATCTATGCACTTGTCACGTGTATCCTTTTGCACATATGTTTCTGTATGTGTGAGTTGTGTGTGACCTTTAACAGCCTACAAGTAACATGGCTGAAAAGATATTCATTATCCCCCACCCCCCAAACACATACACTTACACTGAGTGTAACCCCTCCATCTATGCACTTGTCACGTGTATCCTTTTGCACATATGTTTCTGTATGTGTGAGTTATGTGTGACCTTTAACAGCCTACAAGTAACATGGCTGAAAAGCTATTGATTACCCCCCACCCCCCAAACACACACACTTACACTGAGTGTAACCCCTCCATATAATCTTTCATGCATGCACTTCCTTATCTCCTATTCCGTATCCTTCTGCACAAACGTTTCTCACACTGTGTGAGTGATGTATGTGTGACCTTTGACCCTATGAGTAGCATGGCTGAAAAGAGGCTGAAGGAGAATGAGCATAAAATTCACAGGAAACACATGTAGATATCATTTGGATGCTGTGCATGCTCACTGCCGTGTACTGTATGATGATAATGATCTCTTTATGGTTACAACTCTGCAGTACATTTGTATTGCAATGTCTCTGTTCTCTTCAATTCTTAGACCTGAGTCTGGAGGTCTGCTGGTTTTGTCTGACTTCTGCTCACCAGAAGGAACTGTTGGGCCTTCAGACGAGGCTGTGTTTGACTGTGAGTTTGGATAGGATAAATCTGTTGGTGAATGTTCTCTGTTCATACTTGTGACAGAAATGCTTGAATATTTTGTGTTTGTATTGAAAGCATGTTTATGTTTAGTCTGCTGAAGACAATGGCCACTCTTGGTAGGAAACAGCTTCAAAACATTGGCATCTCCCACACTGCCCCACCTGTACTGTGCATTGGTATTTTTTTTAAATTTATGTCAGTTAGCATGATCCTGCATGAGACTTATGTGCCACAGTGTGTGTGTGCACACGTGTGTCTGTGTGTGTGTGTGTGTGTGTGTGTGTGTGTGTGTGTGTGTGTGTGTGTGTGTGTGTGTGTGTGTGGCTACATTTACATTTATGTTGTATTGTTTTATTTTGTAAGTCGCTTTGGACAAAAGCGTCTGCTAAATTCCATAACCATAACTATAACCATAATTTCAACAAAAATGTATGTATGCATGTAACATTTGTATGCTGAACTGTCAGAAGTTAAACTATGCTGACATTTTCATACACAGTGGTACTTTGCTGGCAGCTGGGGAGTCAATGCTGATGAAACAGCCCACAGAGGAAGTAGTCAGTTGGGTGGCACAGGGCCCAGAGTCAGGTCAGTGAAGCACTACAGACACAAGTCTATGTTTTTCAACTGACTCTACACAGAGTAAAGGCCCATAGGCACTGACATACTGTAAGTGCAGCACCCTTCACTGATGATGTTTGATTGCATTAGATTCCACTGTTTCAAATCAAACTAAAACTCCCAGGAACAAATGTCCAAACTGTTTTGTGACATTGATGCTCAAATTGTGTTTTCTGTTTGGTGTCACAAACTGGAAAAGTACATCATGGATCAATTAAATGTTATCAGCTGGTGAAAGAGAATGCAACTGTTTGTGACAGTATTCAAAAAATGATTAGGTATTGTTGAAGATTTTTACCAAAATGTTACATATTTAATTTTAGGCACAGCCACCGGTGATAATTCAGTTTTATCAACCACAGCAAGTGAGACGACTTGATCTGTATCTAGTCTCAATTCCTTCTATCGAGCTTTGAAGGCAAAGTCCTTGATTCTGTTACAGTAACTTTTTTGTCAACTTCAGAAAAATATTAATTATCAATCATTCAGTTATTTAATTATAAACGTTCTTTATTTAACCACTTTCCAAGATTTTCTGTCCAACTCTCACAGCATGTATTATTTTCTCTTGAAACACAGACAGACATCTTTGATTGTTGCTAAATAATTTATTATGTAAATTATTCAAAATGATGAAGTTAACTGGTAACAGCATTCAAAATGTATTAATATTGTTAGTACATGAAGTTGGAAAGGTTAAAGTGTTTTAGAAAAAAAAGTTTAGGCCAGTCTTGACAGATAACACTTAAAATTTGCAGAAAATATTCATAGTTGCTTTTGAATGACATATAACTAATACATAATACTATGACCAAATTTTTACATGCTCATTGGGACTCAAAAAACTGGATGATTTTAGCCAAAGAGTTCAAATCGACCTCAACCGCTGATTCTCCATGGTGGTGATTGTCATCATCGTCATGGTGATGGTGGTTGTTGTCATCATCATTGCTATTGGGGTTGTTGTTGTCATCATGGTGATGGTTGTTGTCATCGTCATTGTGAGGTTTGTTGTCATCGTCATTGTTGTGGTTGTTGTCATCGTCATTGTTGTGGTTTTGTCATCGTCATGGTTGTGGTCTGGCAGGACATGATGTTTCTTGTCTTTCTTCTTCTTCTTCTTCTTCTTCTTCTTCTTGTTTTCTTGTTTTTTTTGTTTTTCTTCTTCTTCTTCTTCTTCTTCTTACGTCTCTTGCCACCCTGAACAAGGTCTTCACCTCCAGGCAGAAGTTTCTTCAGGTAGTTCTGCGGCACCAGCATGTACCCAGTATCACTGGAGACCATGGCACTTTGGTCCAGTCGAGGACTAGCAACCATGACGCTGTCGCCTACGTACACTTCATCCGGCTGCAGATCCTTTTGGGCATCATCACCGCTGAGCTCAGTGTCAGAGTTGGGGCGCCAATCCTCAGCCGAATACACAGCAACAGCAAACTGGTCCTCATTTCTGTCCTCTGGTTCATACCTGTAGAATAGAGACATCATTAAAATAATATCTTATCCACTGTTCTCAGTTTATACATGTTGAATGGAGATACTATCAAAATCATCTTTTATCTGCTTCTCTCTACATTTAGGATAAGGTGACATGAATAAAATAATATCTTATCAACTCATAAAAATAACAAATCCTCAAGAAAATGTGATGTCCTTTGAAGTTACCCACATTTTAACAGAAAATGAATCAGGCAAGTAGTCTGAAGAATTACTGTAGTTATATGCTTTTAATAATCTATTAGAGGATGTGTTTAGTGTATGTAATATGTCTGTTAGACCCAAACCAACTTACACATTGAACTGCTGGATCATCCGTAGAAGGCCATTTGGGTTCAAACTGTCCCGGCCCACAACTCCTCCAAACCCAGAGGAGAGGAGAGAGAGTAGGACAAGTCCTCTCAGCATACCTGCACACACCTGTACCAGACATAGGATTACTGTTAAAGCAGACAAGACAGATTCATAGTGTTGTGTACACACACACCCACACAAACACATACATACACAAAGACTTAGAGTAATAAACATACACAAACACACACAGAAACACACTTAAACAGAAACGCAGCAATACACTCTACACAGTATTGTTTAAAGTGTGGCACATTCTTAACCTAGCTAATCTGTAGCTGCCAAAGAGTAGTGGGTCTACGAACCATGTTGATGGTGCTGCCACAGAGTGCTGCTGCAGCGGGCCTCAATCACAGGAGAGCTGACGCTGGTCTAGGCTGAGCTGGGACCTCCTCAGGCTGAAGTGCTGGAGGAGGTGAGAGTCTGGGGGACTTATACAGCTCTCTACAGACCAGCCCCCTTTACAGACCTGCCCCTTTACAGGAAACGCATACAATCTCTCAGGAAGGCACAGCCATAAGAGTACAGTACATCCATACAGTACAGTAGTTATTCCGCCTTTCATAGGGCTGACAGGTACACCACTGGCCTATGCACTTCTATTGTTAGAGAGGAAGTAGAATGGTAATAAGCATTATTGCTCAGAATTTATTAATTATTATTAAACTTCAAAGATGCTTTAGAAAAGATATTAGCCATGGCATTATCATTAACACCTAAATAGATCCGCTTCCTATGCAAGCAACACGTTAAATCAAAGACACAGAATTAAAGAAGATTAACACAACTTTTCTCACCATATATTTTTACATAATATGTCTTTATAGCATTATCAAAACATTGTATTACTCAAATACTAGCGAGACCATGCAATTATTGTCAGGATTTTGAACACTCCATTCCTGAATGTTCCAGGAATGGAGTGTTCAAAATCCTGACAATAATTGCATGTAGCCCTGCATACCCGGGTACACCATTGAAAGAAAAGAACCGTTACTCTCTTTACACAGTGGTAATCCTGCTTGCTTTGTCAGTGACACAAGCCCAAGCCGGAGTGCTGCGCTGACATGTTCTAGTTGCACTGTACCTTGATTGTTCCTTTTTTGTGAGTTGCTTTGGATAAAAGTTTCAGCTAAAGTTCTAAATGTAAATGTAAGGCAGTAATTCTGCTTGCTGTGTCACTGACATAAACCCAGGTTATGGGGGTACTTTCATTTTTAATTTGGGATGAGAGACCTCGACTAAATGGTTTTATGTAGCTAATTGACCAAACAAGCTTGAAAGAAAATTCAATAGTTTCAGCTATTCCTAAAATATAAAATGTATTCCCAGTTGTTTAGTCCATAGTTACAGTTCTTTTTTTATTGTTTACACACATTTTCTGAAAACATGCCTCATACTCTCAGAACTCTACAAATAAAAAAACAAAACACAATGGGCAAAACAAAACCCCTCAATTCTCCTGCAAAATGAAACTTTACATTCAAAACAATGTTATTTCTTCTCAAAATGGTATTTTGTTTTCAAATGACACACAAACCATCATATGAATAGACATTTATACGTACCAGTTGAACATTGATGTGCTCAGTACAAAAAATGCCTAAGTCATTATGATGAATGGAGAAGAAGTGTTTTCCATTCATCATAATGACTTAGGCATTTTTTGTACTGTGTTACACTTACTACAGACAGTACATACATAAGTGTGTTGAAAATATTTGAGAATATTGTTTTTATACTCAGAACACATCTGGTATGGGGCAAACAGGGTATCGCGCCAACGACTCCAGGCCTGGTGGGTGCGTTAGTTCCAATAGAGTATCAGTCCTTCAGTCTAGAATGAACTTGCACGCCAATGTTGCCGATGCGATTTTTTAATCCAGTCAGTGAAAAGTGCAAAGTGCTCCCAAAGTGCAAAACGTTTTCAGACCATCCATCGCTGAGGCTACACGTCTATGCTGTATAGCCATGCTAGGTGAACGATTCGCCTATCACAAGTTCGTTTACCATCAAATTGGCATTGTAGTTAAAAAAGTTAAAAATCTTTGCATTGTGTACCTTTAATCAGTGTAAAAAAAGGTGTGCTCTTGCTATTGATGAATGTAACAGCATTGCATCATAGTGCCGAACATGCAAATCCTTCATTTTAGTTCTATAGTCCATCACCCGTTAGATCTATAGACTGTATAGAAGTGTGACACTGTGTCCAGTTCTATATCTACAGTCTATGGTTAGATCATGTGCAGGGTACTATACTCTATTTAACTCTGTAGCCATGTCATCTGGAAAACCTGTATTTATCCAACTATACACTAAACATTATTAATCTCTATTGTCTACACAACCATACTCTACCTGCATTTGGTATTTAATGCTTCTTTGCACTTCTGGTTGGATGTCAACTGCATTTCATTGGCTCTGTACCTGTACTCTGCTAAATGACAATAAAGTTGAATCTAATCTAATCTAATCTAAACAATATCTATGCTTGTCATCAGTGCTGTTCTTGAGCACTCTGGACTTGTAACGGGAGGGTTCAGTGGGTTATGGGCCCAGAGTTACCCAGAGAGATAAACTAAAAGAAAAAATCGAAATTAAGTTCCAATTGCTTTTATTTGTGGTTAGCTAACGGTGAGCAACATGCTTGAAGAACCAAAGATGGCTAGCAGGAGTTTAGAAAGGAGGGCCATGGATAGATCAAGAGATAAACTAAAAGCCCAGTTGGTCCAGGCTAGTTTTCGACGGGATGAAAAGAAGTACGAACTGTGGGAAACGAAATTTTAGGGCATCTAAGATTGCAAGGATTGAAAGATGCTATTATTGGGGAACCTACTGATGAAGAAAGCGAATGGGCAGTAGATGGAGGAGAAACGCCGAGGCATATGCAGAGCTAATACAGTTTCTGGACGACAAGAGTTTATCGCTGATTATGCGACGCGCGGACGATGGTCGGAAAGCATTGCAGATTCTAAGAGACTACTACGCCGGGCAAGGGAAAGCCACGAATAGTTAGCCTCTACACCGAGCTGACTTCACTGCAGAAGTCAAGTAGCGAAAAGCGTCACTGAGTGCGTTATTACAAGAGAGACTGTGATAACAGCATTGAGAAACGCTGGTGAAACATTAAGTGATGGATTGCTGGTAGCTATGGTTTTGAAAGGACTACCTGAATCGTTCAAACCATTTACCATTCCGCTACCCAGAACGATGTGACCATGCCTTTTGCCGAATTTAAAACAAAGTTACGGAGCTATGAAGACACCGAGAAAATGCGTGCAACCGCCACCGACGACAACGTTATGAAGGCGCGAGCACAGCAGAGTTATTCGAGACCGTGATGTGGCAAGTGACCGGGGAACCGAGGTGAATGTGGATATGCGTGTGCTTCAAGTGTGGGCTGAAAGGACACAAAGCCAGAGCCTGTACACGCAGACAGTGGTGCAGTCATTGTAAGAGCAACACGCATCGGGACATCAACTGCAGAAAGAAACAGCGCAGAGACGATGCGCGGCAAGCTTCTGAGGGGCCAAACAAGTCGTATGCGTTCCTGGCAAGCGACAGGGAGATGGAACCAGCCAAGGCCTATCAGCTAGGCCGCGGTGTCAAGGAGAAAGGACTGATGGTGGATACAGGGGCAACTTCACACATCATTACGGATATTGCAAAGTTCAAAAGATTCGAATGAAAGTTTCCAGTCCGACACACTGCGTAGAGAGTTGGCTGGCACGAGGAGCAATGGAATCGCCGAGCACAGAGGAGATGCGGATGTGTGCTTGATCGACAGCGGAGGACGACGCCACAACGCAGACGCTGAAGCAAGCGTTGTACATTCCTTCATACCCGCGGACATCTTCTCTGTGAAGGCCGCTACAGCGAGCGGAGCCACTGTGATCTTCAGGGAGAAGGAAAGTGTGCTACAGGACAGAGACGGTACGGTACTGAATTCCATATTCAATGCGAACATAACAGACTTTACTACTTACAGACTGTAAATGGTGAGTGTGATGATCAATGCAATGGGTGTTATGACATGCAGACATGGCACGATGACTAGATTTTAGGCCATTGTAATTACGATGATGTGCAAAAATGGGGAAGAAATTACCAGTCGTTTACCCTGACCAATTTACCTGAGGGAAAGACTGCAGTGGGGGGATAGATGGGTGTATACAATTAAGAGTGATTGTAGTGGATCAGACAGATACAAGGCACGTTCATTAGCCAAAGGATACAGTCAAAAGATAGGTATCGATTATGAGGAGACATTTTCTCCTCTGACTGCAAATTTGACTAGTATCAGAGTGTTGATGCAAAAGCAGCACAAGAGAGTTTGATTTTGCATCAGATGGACGTCAAAACGGCCTATCTACATGCACCAATTGATTGCAGGCCAGATCTAGATTTATATAGAGCAGCCAGAAGGGTATGAGATTGAACCCAGTACAAATGAAAAGTTGGTGTACAAGCTGAAGAAGTCACTATATGGATTGAAACAGTCTGGCAGAAATTGGAATAAGATGTTGCATGAATACCTGATTGAAAATGAGTTCAAATTGAATGAAGCAGACCATTGTGTTTTACATAAGGGAAACCTGTAATGAAAAGGTGATCATGATAATATGGGTTGATGATGTGATCATTGCGGCCAGTGATGAAAAATGCACTCAAAGGTTGTGAAAGAGATGCTCACATCAAAATTCAAAATGAAAGATTTGGGTCAATTGAAAAACTTCCTTGGCATTAATTTTGACCAGTGTGGTGAATGTGTGAAAATGTCACAGAAGAAATATGTGGAAAAATTACTCGAAAGGTTTAATATGCAAGACTGTAAGCCTAGAGCCACACCCTGTGAACAAAAGCTGAACTACACTGATGATGCAGAGAAAATGAGTGATGTTAGGAAATACAGAGAAGTGGTGGGTAGTTTAATCTATCTGACTACGTGCACTAGACCAGATCTTAGTTTTACAGTTAGCAAACTGTCACAATATTTTGCAGAACCGACAGAAGAGCAATGGGTTACTGTGAAACATGTGATGAGATATCTTAAGGGTACCAGTGACAAGGAATTGTGTTACCGAAAATGTGATACAGATCTGTGGTTACAAGCGTACAGTGATGCGGATTGGGCAGGTGACAAAACAGACAGGAGAAGCACTACAGGTTATTGTGTGAGTCTTAATAAGGATGGACCTCTAGTTTCATGGAAAACCAAAAAGCAGCCCACTGTTGCTTTGTCTACCTGTGAAGCAGAATACATGGCATTAGCTGCAACTGTGCAGGAGTGTATGTATCTTGTTCAACTGTTGGAAGGTATTGATGGATGTCAATGCATGCCACCAAAAGTGTACGAGGACAACCAGGGCACAATTGCTTTAGCGAGGAATCCTGTAAATAGACAGAGATGCAAGCATGTTGACATAAAATATCATTTTGTGAGGTCAACTGTGAATGATGGAAAAGTGAGTCTGGAATATTGCCCAACCGATGAAATGATTGCAGATGTAATGACAAAGCCTGCAACAAAACTGAAGTTGATGAAGTTTGATAAGTTTATGTTTGGAGAATAAATGTATTGTTTAGCCTAGACGGCACACAGTTGAAATTAATGTTTTCAGTTATTAAGCTAACAATGTGAGTGCAAGTGGGGGTGTTGACATGTATATAAATAAATAAGTATGCCCTCAATTGTATTATAAAATAACTTTTATTTGTGGTTAATAATGCTGGTGGGTAAGAGCCAATGGTATACTTTAGTAAGGGCACGTGATACATGAGTATAAAACTGTGCGCAACAATAAACACTTTCTCTTTTGCTCAACTTCCCACAAGTTGTGTGTTGAGTGCAGTTCTTCCGTCAAGTTGATTATAGTTTAGTCTTTCTGAGTATGCACGAGTCTCCCTCGTATGAACTCTAACAACATATATATACTTATACTTATACATGTTTTACCCTTCAGTAGGCCTGAGAGAAATGCAAGAGAGAGAAAGCCTTCTATGTCTTTTCCTATAGACCCTTTCAACAATAAAAACAAAAACAAGGCTTGAACATTCTATTTGGTTCTCAATCTACTTCCTCTGCATTAAGATAACATATATTAAAACGGAAGCCTTGTGGGGCCAACTATGATGCTGATAATGGAACTCTCTTGAAAGGGTCTTTAGCAAATTTGACGATAAAGTTGACTTTGACTTTTGGCTTTGTTCACACCCATAGTGTGAAGATTAGGGCAGAGCTGTGGCTGATGGCTCAGTCCTTAGTGTGAATTTGTTCTTACTACATGCTATTTAAGCATGCAAACACATCCACACCCACGCACATATAACACACATGCACATACACATACACACACACACGGACACAGACAAATTAATAGTAGGCTACACATTATATTACCGTCCTGCTGTTGCAGTACATCAAGTATAGTTCAGCATACTGAATAACAATAGGACTGACTTATCCAGGGCCCCAATGGGGGACAGGGCCTGTAAAATAACCTCATTAAATATGAATAATAGGCTTCTACAACAAGTGGGTGTTTAGGTTGGGGGGGTTAATCCAGTTTGTGGAATTCTTTTGGATTAGTATAAATGGATTTCAAAGTGCCGTGCAATAAGTGTTTTTCATAATAATATTCTTTTAGCTAACATCTTGTTCCTGTCACCCTAAGACTGTGTGAAAAGTTAATGTTCCTCTCAGGCACATAAATATACATTCTTACACCCACAACGCAGAGATGCAGATGCAGTGCCTAAAATAAGTGTGACATGCAAGCATGTTCTCAAGGACATGCAGTCACAGGATCTGCACAATGATGCACACACATACACAAACAAGTACTGTACACAAAACATGAACATCCACTTAGATGCCCCAGGCTCAACGGACTTCTTGGCCCTGGTCCACTCCTTTGACCTCGAACTGGTTCAAAGCCCACCGACTCACAAAGCTGGCAAAGAGCTTGACTTGATCTTCACTCGGAACTGCAGCACAGACACCCTCATGGTGACGCCTCTCCATCTTTCTGACCACTTCTTCATCCAGTTCAACGTCAGCCTGTCAGAACAGCCTCCGGCTCCTCAGCCGATGGTCACGTTCCGCCGCAACATCCGGAACCTGTCTCCAACGCACTTCTCCTCTGTGGTTGCCTCCGGTCTACCTCCACTCAACACCTTCTCCTCTCTGGAGGTTAATGAAGCCACTGACTCGCTCTGCTCCACACTGACCTCGTGTCTAGACGAGCTGTGCCCTCTTACCACAAGGCCAGCTCGATCCAAACATTCTCATCCATGGCTAAATGATACCCTCCGATCGCAGCGCAAAACTCAGAGCAGCGGAGAGGAAATGGCACAAATCCAAACTAGCTGGCGACCTCAAAACTACCAGACACTCCTGACCTCCTTCTCAGCCAGCATCACTGCTGCTAAGACTGCTTTCTACCATGACAAAATCAACAGCGCTACAGACACTCGAAAACTTTTCTCAACCTTCAAATCGCTACTCAACCCTCAGCTGCCTCCTCCTCCATCCAGCCTTACTGCAGATACCCTCGCCTCATTTTTACAAACAAAGTGGCGGCAATCAGCAGTCAATTCTCTACATGCCCACTCAACGATCTGACTCAGATACCGCACTCCTACAACCTCTAGGGACTGCTGGAACATCTTTTTCAGCATTCACGCCTCTCTCGAGAGTGAAGTGTCCAGACTCCTGACATTCAGCCGTCCTACCACATGCTTTCGCTGGACCCTATACCTACGAGCCTACTTCAGTCCATCAGCCCGACCATCGCCCAGCTATCACACATGTGATCAATGCCTCGCTAACCTCCGCACATTTCCAACAGAGTTCAAAGTGGCCCGGTAACACCATTACTTAAGAAAGCTTCTCTCAACCCTGCTCAAGTCGAGAACTACCGCCCTGTCTCACTACTGCCTTTCCTATCCAAAGGCATTGAACGAGCAGTCTCCAAACAGGTCTCTGACTTCCTTTCACAGAACAACCTTCTGGATCCAAATCAGTCTGGGTTCAAAAGCGGCCACTCTACCGAAACGGCTCTGCTGTCTGTAACAGAAGCCTTAAAAAGAAGCCAGGGCGACCGCCGGGTCATCAGTACTCATTCTGCTTGACTTATCGGTTGCCTTTGACACGGTTAATCACCGTATCCTTCTCTCTATACTAGCTGACATGGGAATCTCGGGTTCTGCTCTCTCCTGGTTTGAATCCTACCTCACAGGACGCTCGTTTAACGTTATCATGGCTTGGTCAGCTATCTGCACCTCACCATCTCACCACAGGGGTCCCCAGGGCTCAGTGCTGGGCCCCTCCTCTTTGCTATCTACACCACCTCCTTGGGACAGATTATCCGTTCGCACGGCTTCTCATACCACTGCTATGCAGACGACACACAGCTCTATCTGTCCTTTCCACCTGACGACCCCCTGGTTTCAGCACGGATCTCAGATTGCCTTTCAGACATAGCTACATGGATGAAGGCACACCACCTCCAGCTGAACCTCTCAAAGACTGAACTGCTGGTCATCCCAGCTAAACCTACCATACACCACGACATCAACATCAAATTTGACTCCCTGTCTGTTTCACCGACCAGGACTGCAAGAAATCTAGGAGTTGTTCTCGACAACCAACTAAACTTCTCAGATCATGTTGCCTCAGTCGCCCGGTCATGCCGTTTAAGCACTCTACAACATATACGGAAAATCAGGACTTACTTGACTCAAGATGCTACCCAACTTCTGGTTCAGGCAATAGTCATCTCCGGACTTCGACTACTGCAATGCCCTCCTGACAGGTCTCCCAGCCTGCGCAGTGAAACCACTTCAGATGATCCAGAACGGGCGGCGCGCCTGGTCTACAACCAACCCAAAAGGGCACATGTTACCCGCTGCTCATCCAGCTACACTGGCTACCTATGGCGGCCCGCATCAAATTCAAGTCTCTAACGCTTGCCTACAAAGTAGTCTCGGTTCTGCTCCCACCTACTTGAATGCCCTCATACAGACTTACACTACCTCCAGACCGCTGCGGCTCCTCTGGCCGAACGGCGTCTAGCTCTACCACCCGGGTAATGCTCAAGCCAATCAAACTTTTCTCATCTGTTGTTCCTCATTGGTGGAACACACTGCCAGTTCCTACAAGGGCAGGGACATCCTTTTCCACTTTCAAAAACTCCTGAAGACCCAGCTCTTTAGAGAACATCTACTCTCATAGCAACACTTACAACAAGTCTTACTGATCCTAGCACTCACCAGCCGTTTTAAACTGACAAGTAACTGCTAAAAACAGCACTCACCGACGCACTTATTCTTACTGTACTCTAATGTTTTTTTGAAACTGTCCTAAAATTGTGAGAATTGTTCTAAAACTTACTGTTTACCATGTTGTTAGTCGCTTTGGTTAAAAAGCGTCAGCCAAATGTAATGTAATGTAATGTAATGTAACATTAAACCCACACTCAATTCTCGCTCATACAGTCAACAAACTGCTGGAATACTTTACAAAGAACACACACACACACACACACACACACACACACAGTGGCAGCCCTACTGTAGCTCGTGGTGGTCCTACATTGGCGCCTTAGGCAACTAGAGGCCTGTATTCGTAATATTATGAAAACATTATTATTTGCTACTAATTGCGGTAGGTGTGCGTTATTCCCTGCTCTGCGCTCCAGTAGGAGGACAAGAGGCAGACCCCCTTCTCAAACTCTGTGTGTGTGTGTGTGTGTGTGTGTGTGTGTGTGTGTGTGTGTGTTTGTATTAGCACTTCTGGCAGAGTAGAAATAGAGACCCTTTTACACCCACAATGATGGCGACAGATTATCTGTGGCTGACAGGAGAATGACAAGGGCTCTTTACTGGACTTGTTGATTCAAGGTGTGAAATGACATTCATGACGATGTACATCGGAGATGGCTTAGAATTATTAGTGCTAGAAACTTACTGTAAAAAGAATATACATAGCAAGGGCACTGTGCATGCTCCTTATATAGCAAAGGCATTGTGAATGCTCCTTTTGGACTTTATTTACTGGGTATCCTTCTATACATGTTTAACACACTGCTCTGTGTCTGAGTGCTGTTGGGACACTGCAGTCTTTGCATAATATGCATTCTTTCCCCACTGGAAAGGTGCAGAAGGGAAATGAGCATACAGCCCATATTACACACATGCAGGTGCAGGTATAATCAGACTCCTGCAAATCTAGCTCTGGAGTCCCATGAACAAGCACCCACGTTGTGGAGACCCTTCTGCAAGTGTGTGTTTGTCACACTGATACGTGTGCTATAATAGGACAGTCCTCCATATGGTGGATCCTTCCATATGTGTTCTTGAATTGTTGCTTCAATGGATCTTAACAGATCCTATATAACATGAATTACTGTCCATTTCAGCTGGCAAAAAGGAGAGAAGAATTACTGGATAATTCAGCATCACACAGTAACTCCAGTTCCTAGCTCGAGGTATTTTTGTTTACTTTTTCATACTTCATTATTATTGAGATACAAATAACAAGTGCAACATATATGCAAAAGAGTAACAACGAGTTTTGTGGAGAATCAGCCACTCTAATCTACTGATTTGATTACACTTGTTTTATACAATTGCGTTTTGTTCTCAGGTTTTAGAGCTGGATTGCGGTTGGAGAGGATGATGCCAGTTATCAAGAGCACCTGAACAGAGAAAGTCATGGAGATTTTTCCATTTCTTGGTATTCCACAGCTAGTGAGTAAATTGCGCACAACACGGTCAACACAATACTAACACTGGTTATATTATATTAATCATTCACTGTTGAGGAGAAACTATACAGTTTTGGCCATTTCTTAGCTGTTTTCACGCTTTTTGCTTCATTTCTCTGGCTCTGCCATGACAAATGTCTGAGAAACTGTCTCTGAGGCCGTCGGCCCGCTGATTCCAAGTTGCAAAGGTGTTTTTTTCCATTTACAGGCGCTAGGCGAGATGGCCACCATTCAACCCGAAAAAAGCCATACTGTATAACCGTTTCAATGACTTCGAAGCTGTTCAGTTAAGGTAAATTAATCTTAAAAACGTGCATAGTTCCCCATACCGTTCCCCATAACACGGTAGCCAGTTACCATGATCCGTGTTAACCTGCTACAAACACAATAACATAATAGGTGACCTCTTTTACTAGTAGTACATATGTGTGGCCAATTTCGCTGCAAAGTGTCAGCTGGTTAGTGGCGCAAGCAGGTAGATGTCTGGTTATTTATACAGTACAAGCAGTTTAATTTTGTGGCGGTAGTTTTATTTATTTGGTGGCATATTCATGGTCCAGCGCATGCAGCCTACAGACAACCTGACACTTCCAACGCCGACACATCGTTGTAAACCTTTAAACAACAAAGTGGAGCATCACAAACATTTCTATTTGAACTTGAGTTGAGTAGACGAATCTGCGACCAGGTATCGGAAGCTAAATTGTCAGCTGCACATCATCTGCAAAAAAAGGGGGCGGTTAGGTTAACTCCAGAGGCAAAGTAAACAGTCCAGCCAGTTAACATGAAAACCAATTACCGTATAACACCGGAACTTTTCAAGGAGAAAACAGAGTTTTTATACTGTATTGAAAACGTTAGTGTGATCTGTTCCTGTTCCATGATTTCAATTCCCAAAGTTTAAAATTGCCATGTCCTGATGTTTCCCCTTCTTGTTTCCTCTACAGGAAGTCCACCCCTGTCCAACTGTCGTTTTCCATGGCTCCCTCGATGTATTCAAGGCAGACACCATCAGCATCAGGCTCGATGGACTAACCCAGAGACTTTCTAATGTGGAGACACAGCACTCAAAAAATACTCTATAGAAATGCATAGGGCTAGTTTGTCACGCCAATATGGCCGTTGTCTACACATATCCCACCCCTTCCTCGGCAAAACGTCGACATGTGAATTGAGCCAATCATATGGTGTGTTGTGAAGACATCGTGCCAATCATGTGTTGTGATCTCGCCGCTGGAGCAAGATTGGTGTCGTGAAGCCTTGCGCATGCGCAGTTCGACCCAAAGACTGTGCCCGATGAGTGCCCATAAAACGTTGGTATATGGCCGCCGAGTGGAGGTACTTGCCTAAAAGGACTTTGACTAACCTTAATCCCTGGAAAAATGACCATAACTGAGACCCTTGAGTTCCTCTTCAGCACTTATTTCCTGTTCAATGTATCATACCCCGCCCCTCTTGTATATACTTTAACATTCATTCAGATACTTTTATTCCATCTCTGTCCTAACAATAAAAACAATCCCATCCCTGTTCTTAAAATGTACAACCAATTTATGTCATTTGATTAAATATCCCCTTGATTCCCTCGATAAATTATATCTTTCTATCTTTCTTTATTTTTCTTATAGCCCCTGTTACAATAAATCCAGTTGTTACCTCTTAAAACCTCTGTCTTGTTTCATCATTTTCTTGGTGTTCATAAGCATTAAAGTTAAAGTTGCACATCAACAAAGCTATACTTTTAAATAAATATAATTTCCTAAAATATTAAGTCATTGATTAACATAATAATTAATTGAAATTACTGAAAACTGTTGACTTTTTCAAATAACCTCTTATTGGTTCCATATAGAATCCATATAGAAGCATGCAATAGAACCATTTGTTTTATAATGTTACTGTTAATATGCTGCATATAGCTATATTAATTTTACTACTCTTATAATGTTACTGTAACTACACTGCACATATCTGTACATGTTGTTCATACTGTCACGGCCCACAGAGTCAGGACAGGGAGGTAGAGGTTAAACAAGGTAGCTTTATTACAAATGAAAACCAGGAAAAGGGTGGTCAAACCCAGACCAGTCACATACAGAAGTTCCACAGGAGACAGTAAACCAAGGAGAGTCCAAAACACAGAGGATCGGTAAACTTAATGGAAAAGTCCCAGAACACAGAAGTCACAGAACTTAGCTAGATTTAAGTCCAGTGAAGGTGGCTCGAGGGGTCAGACCAGGAGAAGAAGTAGTCCACGGGGGGTCAGGCTTGTGGCGCGCACCTTGGCGTCTTCAGTGTCAACTCTTACAAGGCCAGACAAAGACTGAGGGGAGACTGGGGTTTAAGTAGGGAGTGAGGCTGATTGGGAACAGGTCAACAGGTCATTAGTAGACTGGGAAGTGTGGAGTGAGGGGAGCTTCAGGAGAGTGAGCAGTGGATGTGGCTGGAGGAGAACCTAGTGTGACCGTGACACATACATTGTTCATACTGCATATCCATATATATTCCGCTCTTATATGGTTGCTGCTAATACATTGCACATATTTATATTTAATTTATATTACAGTAAACCATTCCACTTTCTTACTGTCTACACTGCACTGTACTGTGTCTTCTATACTGCACCACCTGTCAATACTGTATCACTTTTCTGCTTTTTCACACTTCTGGTTAGATGCAAACTGCCTTTGTTGTTACTGCACTTGTATTCTCCACAATCACAGTAAAGATGAATCTAATCTAATCTAATTTAATTTAATTTAATTTAATCAAGCTGAGATCATTTTATGACCATGCTGTACTGTACATGCAAACACTTGATTTCAGTCGTATTCTCCATCACATTTGTCACTCTGTCATGAGACAAGTAGGTCTTATGTATGCTACCAAAAGCTTAATATGTTTTACCCTTTCGTGGGCCAGAGAGACACAATTTCAAACACAATTTCAATGCTTTATGTTTTGTTCATATAGCAAACTTAAACGATAGTTAACACAAGTTTTTTGCTTTGATATGACACTTGTTCACACCCACAGTGTCAAGATGAAGAGCTGTGGCTGATGGTTCAGTCCGTAGCGGGAATTCTATGCAAAATGGATAGTTTCGCCGGTGGGGAAATGTATGGGACTCATGAGTTTGATAATAATAATAATTTGAAAGACAACCGTTTATCCCGCCCCTTGGATTGAGCACTGCCAATGGCGAGTTCCCAAACCCTTGTACATCTTGATGTGGGTCTGGCTCATCAGGCTAACACCCTGCGGGTTTGGGGGTCCATTTATGGCAATACCCCTACTTG
Source organism: Alosa alosa (assembly GCF_017589495.1). NCBI lineage: Eukaryota > Metazoa > Chordata > Actinopteri > Clupeiformes > Clupeidae > Alosa > Alosa alosa. The sequence continues at coordinate 22,114,697 of NC_063203.1, read as the reverse complement.
CAGGTTCTTACTAGTCCTTTAGTAGGATATGCTTGTTATTGGATGAAGTGCAATAGAAAATGAATCCAGTTTGTGGAATTCTACAATAACTAGAATTAAATGTCTATTGGATTTGGATTTGGGCATATGGATTTCATATGTCCTCTGCAAGAAGTGTTTTTCAAAGTATATTCTTTTAGCTAACGTCTTATTTCTGTCACCCTGACTGTGTGAAAAGTTAATGTTCCTCTCAGGCACATAAATATACATATTTACACCCACAATACAGAGATGTAGCGAGATATAGATGCACATGCAAAACAGAGAGCATCCTGATTGGCCTGTTTCACTAAATCAACCAATCAGTTTTCAGTGTAGGCGAACTTTTATCTTTTTTCTCCCGAACTAAATAATCAGTTCGGTGTATCTTGGAACAGGAGCGTTATGAGGCAGAGTGCCCCCTAAAAAGGAACATTTAAGACCCATTTCACATCAGACTACACAAAAGTGTACCCTTGTCTCATCTATCTATAAAGCAAGAAGCGTCTGTGTGTCTGTCCGGATGTGTGTCTGTGGCACGCATATCTCGCTGACCGTTTGTCAGACTGATTTCAAACAGGCAACGAGTGGCAGACAGAGGGTGATGCTATATGAATAGCCCAGGCTACTTTGGACTGTCTTTAGACTTTGAATAAGCAAACAAGACGTACAGTTCCAACAGCAAGGTCCTAAATTGAAACGAGCGATGATGGTCCCGAATTAAAGAACGTCTCAGAATGCCACACATTCACACAAGCAACGAGTGGCAGACAGAGTGTGATGTCAATTATAGGCCACCAGAGACTGTTTTTGAGTCACACCGTTGCAAATTTCATATGATGCATCATTCCACAAAATGGTTTGTTTTCTCTATCATCAAGTTATTCAATAGGCTAAGCGTATAGCCTTGACTCAAAACTGCTGTTAGGATTATCTAATTTTGATTTGTAAAAAATGTCACATGTAGCCATACTTAAATTCTGCTCACTTCACATTTATTATATTATTATATTATCTGTAGGCCTATTCATTATTGAATACTTACCTGGAATTATGTTTTTCCCTATTCTATATTTAAAGCAGGCCTACCTGCAGGCATGTAGGGGAGACCGGGGCTGGTTGGAACACTTTTCACTCTCGGTTATATTTCTCCGTCTTACAATGCGTTGAAATGGTCAAATTGTTATGAACTGAAAGCTTGGGATCTCATCTACAAAATGTATACATTCAATGTCAACATGCATGGATTCCAGTTGCTGCTACTGGAAGAAACTGGAATCCATGCATTTCCACTGAATTATTTTTGGAATCTGATCCCTTATCATACCTGTTCATTCTTACTTGTCGCTCGACTTATCGTGACTAAATTCAAGATGGCTGCAAACGCTAAACTTTGTGAAGATACTGTCTGCATAAATAGTCTTGTAAGTAAACTACCAGTGCTTTTTCAAAGTTCTCAATGTCTCGTTTTAAATGTTAGGGCCCTCGGAAGTCTACCAATGAAGTGTGGAGATACATTGAGCCTCATAAATGGTGTAAAACAGTGATTTATTTGCATGGCTAGCCCGATGCCGAAGCACCACCATTGAAAAAGCTGTTGGTAGCATCGGCTAACTAAGCCAGATTTTTGGAGGGCAGGGGACAAGCCGAGATGGGCTATGAGACATACGTTCACACTCGGTATCATGTTTCAACACACTTTAGGTCAATATCACACCGGAATTCTCCTTTAATATTAAAATAAAAAAATCTCAACATACAGTAATTGCAATGTTTATGTCAGGCATACGATGTTATTATTTTGCAGACACTCGACACAGAATTGGGTGGTACACTTGTAGAGGGGGCTTCCAGCTTAGGTTTTCTTTTTGCTCGGCCCAGAAGACCCGACTGAACACGAAGGCCTTGGGACCATTGTGGTTCTTGAACATGTCTAGAGCCTGTATGATATTATAAGTGCTGTTACGGTTTATACAGGTGTTTGTGCAAGGGGAATTATAAGTATAGAACACAACACAACCCTCGTTGTCTTGATTTAGGAGGTTCTTCATGTGAGACGTATTTACAGTGGGTAAGTTCAGGAGAAGATACTCTGAATGTTGGTTGGATTTATCTTTTGTTGGAATGGGCTTTGGTCGAGCTGCAATCAGTTGTTTGCCCGTATACAGACGCTCAGCACTGTTAAGAGCATCCTTCACGGTTTCTGCACAATATTCTAAGAGGAAGGTGTTATTGAATTGGTCAACACAACTATCTGCAGGCACGTTGAAGGCTATGGCATACTGGGCATTTGAACCTGGTTAGTACCTACAACAAAACCAACAGAAAACATTAGGGATTACATTCAATATGCAATATTTTTGAAGTCACAACCAGACCCCCTACTGTATGTGGAGGTCACACAATGATATCAGACAGGCCATTGTTGTGAGATCAGATAGACCATTGGGCCAGGCGATTTGTGGACTTCAGTCAGTCTTGCAAACTTACCTTAGAAGAAACTTAATGGCCTGTGCCAGAGTATTCTGGTCTAGAATCTTCTCTTCCACACCCCAGACTCCAGAGAAAAAGAGAGAGAACAGGATGAATCCCTTCAGCACACCTGCACACACCTGCACAGGATAGGTATACAGGCATTTGAATTATATATTTGATCTGGGTGTAAAATTTAAATTATTATTCAAAAGGGCTGCACTGATTGTACAGCATATGTCTGTCTACTTTACACACATGACTATCTGAGCAAAACAACTTCTCATTATTGATGAAATCCAACAGTACAATAGGGAGTTATGAAATAGGACATTTTAGAAATGAAGGATTCTTACAAGCATACACCAACTAGACCATATGCATGCCCTAACTCTGTTAAAGAAAGGTGCATTTGTAGCCAAAACAGCCAATCATTATGCAATTATGTAAACAATCTATTATGTAATTATATTTATACCTCAGTGCTCAGATAACTGGGTTTCTTTCAAACAGAAATCAAAATCAACAAAGTCATATCACCGTTGTAATCATTGTATGCATATTTTACCATCTCTGTTGCATACAGTGTGATAAGAAGAGAAAAATAACATATGCTTACCATAGCTGTACTTTATGTGGTTGCAGGGCATCTGTGGTGATTGGGGAAAAAAGGTTTAGTAGTTGAGCTTTATTCCCTCTGACTGTCTGTAGCTGTGCTGAGGCTGATGTGCAGGAGGAGGTGAGAGCATTGGGGACTTATACAGCTCTCTACAGACCAGCCCCTGCAGGAAACTCAGACCATCTCAGCATGCATTGCAGTTCCTGGGAGGAATGTGTTATCATAAAGCTTGATAAGTACTTGAAGAACAATTACAAAATGCCATGACCCTTTATCATACGGTACAGGTCTCTCCGCGCCCGAACCAGCAGGTTCAGAGGAAGCTTTTTTCCTGTGGCTGTCACTGAACTCTAGAACTCTAGCTCTGCAATCCGGTGACAACCAACCAACTACCAACAACTACTTTTTGATCTTCTGGTTAGATGCAAACTGCATGTTGTTGTTACTGTACTTGTACTCTGCACAATGACAATAAAGCTGAATCTACAGTAATCTAATCTAATCAAGCTGAGATCATTTTATGACCATGCTGAACATGCAAACTACATTTCAGTCCATTCTCCATCACCAGCTGGATGATGTGCAGGGTAAACAATGTCTATTGTTGTTATTAGTGCTGTACTTGGGCTATGTTCAGATGTGTTCAGCAGCTCCTGTGCTTCATTTGTCACTCTGTGATGAGACAAGGAGGTATTATGTACCAAAAGCTTAACATGTTTTACCCTGTGGGCCATTTACATTCACACACACAAAGCATACTTGCACACATACACACACAAAGCATACTTGCACACATACACACACACAAAGCATACTTGCACACATACACACACACAAAGCATACTTGCACACACATACACACACACAAAGCATACTTGCACACATACACACACACAAAGCATACTTGCACACATACACACACACTGTAAGCATACTTGCACACATACACACACACTGTAAGCATACTTGCACACATACACACACACTGTAAGCATACTTGCACACATACACACACACTGTAAGCAAAATTGACAGTTTACACATTATATTACAGTCCTGTTGTTATGGTCCATTACAGTTCAACATACTGAATAACAATGGGATTGACTACCAAGAGCCCCAGTGGGGGATAAGGCCCTCAAAATAGCCTCATTAATAATACTAGGACTCCCTAAACTAGAGGGAGTTTAGGTTTGGGGGCCCATTTCTGGCAGTTCCCCTACTTGCAGGTTCTTACTAGTCCTGTAATAGGAAATGTTTGTTATTGGATGAAATGCTAAAATGAATGAGTTGTGGAATTCTACAGTAACTAGAATTAAATTTACCTATTGGATTTGGGCATATGGATTTCATATGTCCTCTGCAAGAAGTGTTTTTCAAAGCAATATTCTTGCAGACGTTACGAGATGCAGATGCGGTGCCTGAAATAAGTGTGAAATGCAAGCATGTTCTTATGGACATGCACAGACAGCATTTTTTTTTTTTTTTTTTTTTTTTTTTGGGGGCATACATGCAGTCAGGGTCTGCACAATGATGCACACACATACACAAACAAGTACACAAAACATACAGTATGTCAACAAACACATGCTGGAATGCATTAAAAGAAACACACACACACACACAGTAGGGTTGACACCCTAGGCGACTAAGTATAAGTATATATACTCTTTTGATCCCTTTAGGGAAATTTGGTCTCTGCATTTATCCCAATCCGTGAATTAGTGAAACACACTCAGCACACAGTGTACACACAGTGAGGTGAAGCACACATTAATCCTGGCGCGGTGAGCTGCCTGCAACAACAAAGGCTCGAGGGGAGCAGTGAGGGATTAGGTGCCTTGCTCAAGGGCACTTCAGCCGCATCCTACTGGTCGGGGTTCGAACCGGCAACCCTCCGGTTCCAAGTCCGAAGCGCTAACCAGTAGGCCACGGCTGCCCCTAATAAGAGACTAATGAATTATTATGAATGAACTACTAATTGCGGTAGGTGTGCGTTATTCCCTGCTCCCCTGCTCCAGTAGGCAGACCTGAGGTCCAGAGGTGAACCTACCCACCTTCCTCCTCCTTCCACCTTTGTGTGTGAGACCTTCTCAGCAGCAAGCATACACACCTGTGCGGAATATAGGGCGCCCACTCCCCGCACAGTGACATACTGTATGATTGATTTAACTAGTTGACAAAGATGAATACTTCAATTTTTTTTTTTATTTGCAAGCACTTGTGCTGCTCTCCCACAAGATGGGATGCCCATGTCTGGATTTGCCTACACACACACACACACACACACACACACACACACACACACACACACACACACACACATGACTCCTAGGGAGATGGTTAGTTCATTTATTTGCGTTATCTCAACATGTTCAGAAACTTCATTCAGGAGAATGCAGCCGTATGTGCGTGTGTGTGTGTATATTAGCACTTGTGACTTGTGACCAGGTGAGATCTTGGCAGAGTAGAAATAGCCACCCTTTTACAGTACACCCACAATGAGTAGATGCCGATAGATTATCTGTGGTTGATAGGAGAATGACATGAAGGGCTCTTTACTGGACTTGTTGATTCAAGGTGTGAAATGACATTCACACCCGTGATGTACACCGGAGATGGCTTAGAATTATTAGAACTTACTGTACACAGAATACATATAGCAAGTGCTGTGCATGCTCCTTATATAGCACGGGCACTGTGCATGCTCCTTATACAGTATAGCAAGGGCATTGTGCATGCTCCTTATACAGTATAGCAAGGGCATTGTGCATGCTCCTTTTGGACTATTTACTGGGCATCCTTCTCTGCATGTATGTTCAACACACTTCTCTGGGTCTGGGTGCTGTTGGGACACTGCAGTCTTTGCATAATATGCATTCTTTCCCTAACATGACTGGAAAGGTGCAGAAGATAAATGAGGATACAGCCCATATTACACACATGCAGGTGTAGTCAGACTCAGTGTGACAAACTATGTTTGTCACACTGATATATGTGGTACACGATAGGACAGTCTTGGATCCTTCCACAGGTCTACTTGACCTTTGACCCCTTAAGTTACATAGGTATAGTATATACTCTTTTGATCCTGTGTGGGAAATTTGGTCTCTGTATTTATCCCAATCTGTGAATTAGTGAAACACAGTCAGGAGACAGTGAACACACAGTGGGGTGAAGGACACACTAATCCCGGGCGCAGTGAGCTGCCTGCAACAACAAAGGCGCCGGGAGCAGTGAGGGATTAGGTGCCTTGCTCAAGGGCACTTCAGCCGCATCCTACTGGTCGGGGTTCGAACCGGCAACCCTCCGGTTCCAAGTCCGAAGCGCTAACCAGTAGGCCACGGCTGCCCCTAATAAGAGACTAAGAGCCTGTATTCACAATATTATGAATGAACTACACTTGTAGGTGTCGCTATTCCCTGCTCCCCCCTGCTCCAGTAGGCAGACCTGAGGTCCAGAGGTGAACCTACCCACCTTCCTCCCTCCTTCCACCCCTTTTGTGTGTGAGACCTTCTCAGCAGCAAGCATACACACCTGTGCGGAATATAGGGCGCCCACTCCCCCAAGACACAGTGACATACTGTATGATTGATTTAACTAGTTGACAAAGATGAATACTTCAATTTTTTTTTTTATTTGCAAGCACTTGTGCTGCTCTCCCACAAGATGGGATGCCCATGTCTGGATTTGCCTACACACACACACACACACACACACACACACACACACACACACACACACACACACACACATGACTCTAGGAGATGGTTAGTTCATTTATTTGCGTTATCTCAACATGTTCAGAAACTTCATTCAGGAGAATGCAGCCGTATGTGCGTGTGTGTGTGTATATTAGCACTTGTGACTTGTGACCAGGTGAGATCTTGGCAGAGTAGAAATAGCCACCCTTTTACAGTACACCCAATAAATGAGTAGATGCCGATTTATCTGTGGTTGATAGGAGAATGACATGAAGGGCTCTTTACTGGACTTGTTGATTCAAGGTGTGAAATGACATTCACACCCGTGATGTACACCGGAGATGGCTTAGAATTATTAGAACTTACTGTACACAGAATACATATAGCAAGGGCACTGTGCATGCTCCTTATACAGTATAGCAAGGGCATTGTGCATGCTCCTTATACAGTATAGCAAGGGCATTGTGCATGCTCCTTTTGGACTATTTACTGGGCATCCTTCTCTGCATGTATGTTCAACACACTTCTCTGGGTCTGGGTGCTGTTGGGACACTGCAGTCTTTGCATAATATGCATTCTTTCCCTAACATGACTGGAAAGGTGCAGAAGAGAAATGAGGATACAGCCCATATTACACACATGCAGGTGTAGTCAGACTCAGTGTGTGGACCAAACAACCATGTTTGTCACACTGATATATGTGGTACACGATAGGACAGTCTTGGATCCTTCCACAGGTCTACTTGACCTTTGACCCCTTAAGTTACATAGGTATAGTATATACTCTTTTGATCCTGTGTGGGAAATTTGGTCTCTGTATTTATCCCAATCTGTGAATTAGTGAAACACAGTCAGGAGACAGTGAACACACAGTGGGGTGAAGGACACACTAATCCCGACGGCTGTCGGGGAGCAGGTGTCCTTGCTCCAGGCCATTCCTGCTGGTCGGAGTTCAAACAACACCATCAGGCTGTTTTTTAAAAGGAAATGTTCCAATCAATGATCTAGGCAGCACATTTTCTTCTCTCTCCTTCATTTTACAGTCTAATGGTTACTGACTAGTACAGCTTGGGGTCAAAGGTCTTACGGAATCGATTAATCTGCGCTTTTTTTTTTAATCAGTTATTTTTTCTCAAATTAATTAATTGAAATTAATCAGTTTTTTTGACACCCCTAATGTATTTATTGTGTGGCTAAGCAGGAGTAAGTCTGACTGTAGATGGAGGCATGCTAAGAAATATTAGGCTCTGTGTACTGCCATCTTCTGGTGGTTCCAAAGCAGACTTCTTGTCTGATTCAGTTTTCACTCATGCATGTCTCTAAATTCAGGTTTTGCACAGGAGTGACAGCTTGGTTGAAGCCCGCGCACATGAGCAAAGCGCGCTCGGAGTGGATCTTAGATGTGGAACTCACACCCTTTGGAGTGGCAGCGACCATCTGTTGCCCCTGGTAGAGATTATTGGCCGTGAGTTCCTGTTTGACCGTGTTTGCGTCGTCTTGGCTGAGGAAGTTCTGACTGAATGTGTCCCCACATTGGTCTGCCGGGACGTTGATGGCCACAGCATACTGGACACCATCGCCATTGTCGGTCTCTCCAGATGGTTTCAGTTTTCACTCATGCATGTCTCTAAATTCATTTTTACTTCACACACGCACATCGGGCTGACTGATAGTGCTGCACACACTCAAAGTTATTTGTGCTCTGTTGTATTGTTGTAGATATATTAGTCATTTTCAATCTTGGCATTGTTCTTGGTATTGAAAACACACAATGTGCACGTGTCATCTGACCAGTACACTGACATTAGAACACAAAGCACCCTCCCCCATCCTGTGCCTAGAGTGTTGACTTGATTCGACAGACCAATTCCTCGTCTGGTACTAAATATGAGGTCTTCATTAGAAATGTATTCTATTCAGCTTGAAGGTATGTGTTGCTATGTGACCTACTCAAGAGTACTGTGTAAAATATACTTTAAGAGTTAACGTAGGTCTGACTGCATATGGGGACATGCTGTGAGACATTACTGTAAGCTCTGAGTGGTGCCATCTACTGGTGGTAAGGCAGAATTTCAAGACAGACTTTTTGTCCAATTCGATTTTCATTTACACATGCCTCAAAATTCTAGTCCTTTATATTTCTTTTTTTTCATTAGTCCATCAGACTTCCATGTCCACACACAAGTTATCATATCCAAACACATATCTTACAACACAGACAAACATCTTTAATTGTTGCTGGGATTTGTATTTTTGCAAATAAAATATTACAAATCACAATTGTTACAGCAGTTAGCATTTAAGAAGTATTAATGGGTTAATAAATCAAGTCACAAGGATTGTCATCATTAATATTAAAAGAAAATCTCAACATACAGTAACTGCAATGTTTATCTCTTAAGACAGGCATTGATTGACAATCTCATTATTGTTCAGACACTTGACACATGAGTTGGTGGTACACTTGTAGAGGGGAACCTGCTCTGCAACCTTCTTCAGGGCAGCTGCCAGCTCAGGGTTGTTTATATCGTTCCTGTAGACCTGACTGAACACGAAGGCTTTGGGACCGTTGTGGTTGGAGAGCATACTGAGAGAGTTCAGGATGCACTTTGCCACAGCAGGGGCCACGTTGACCGGTTTCCCCTTTTTCTCGGCCCTCTCTCTCTGTTTCGTCTCCCGGTTCCGTTCGTTCTCGTCCTTTGTTTGGTTCAGGCAGTACTCCAGACACGGCGAGTTGTAGGTGTAGAACACCACACAGCCACCTCTGTCCTTATTCAGCAGGTTTTGCACAGGAGTGACAGCTTGGTTGAAGCCCGCGCACATGAGCAAAGCGCGCTCGGAGTGGATCTTAGATGTGGAACTCACACCCTTTGGAGTGGCAGCGACCATATGTTGCCCCTGGTAGAGATGATTGGCCGTGAGTTCCTGTTTGACCGTGTTTGAGTCGTCTTGGCTGAGGAAGTTCTGACTGAATGTGTCCCCACATTGGTCTGCCGGGACGTTGATGGCCACAGCATACTGGACACCACCGCCACTGTCGGTCTCTCCAGATGGTTGATACCTTAGGGAAACAAAGGGTGCAACCATGTCAGTGAAGCTCAATGCTGATGCTGCACTTTCCCATTTGGCACAATGCAATATTCTTTTCATATCAGTCAGGAATTCCTTGCTGAATTCACCTTCAAGATAGTTACAGTATAGATTGCGTGAGAGTCATTAGAATCATACATTTTGGCCATAAGCAATAACTTTTAGTATTTACGAAGATTTACTTTAAAATAAGACTGTCAAGCAATGTAAAAAATGAATGATCAATTACAGACTCTGTAATTAATTAATCTAAAGTTTAAATAAAATGAGTTGTTTTACTCGAGGAAATGGCCAGACTATGATGGAATCCCATTTGCTTACCTGGTCTGAAAGACTTCAGTGATTTTCGCCAGGGTATTCTGATCCACCTCTGCAGATTGGCCTGAGGAGAGCAGGGAGAGCAGGACAAGTCCAATCAGGACTCCAGTGCGGACCTAAATAAGAAACACAAACCACACACGCAGGCAGGCACGCACACACACACACACACACACACACACAGACCATTAAGACCTGTTATCCCAAGGAAGATCATGCAAAATACTTTTTTGATGCACACTCTATTTCGACCCATAAGCCTTCCAAAGCCAAATAAAATATTGCACGATATCAAAGTACAGCATGGGGACATTCTTCAGTTTCTTTCTAAAGTATAAATGACTTTACATTACCATGATGGAGGCCGGTGAGCTTAGCCGACGTCAGGTCTGACAAGCTGTGCTTGTGTCTGTTCTGTTGTGCTGAGCTGGGTAGGCTGGTGCCGTGATGGAGTGGGATGGTGCATATGGTGAGATGGACAGTGTATATATAGTGCATCTAGTGGAGAAGTCCAGCCGTTAGCCATCAGCCCAGCCCATCTCAGAGAGGATATGCAAAGAGCAAAACTGCACACAACATTTCACAATATTTCTCAGTGGTCAAAACAATCTATTCCAGGAACTTCAGTAACTGATAAAGTGCATCAATTGGTTGCTCAACTCGGTTGCAATTACAAAACTAAAGGCCCAAAAGTCTAACACTTTGACCATACAAGGGGGCAAGGAGCAACACTGCATAGATAGCATCTATGGTGAGTGCCCAGCATTGTCCACTGAACCCTCTGCAACGGCCCTGCAAGGGAGGGGACCAGAAAAACAAGTCTCACTTCTGCTATACTTCTGAGGTCAAAATAGGACAGCAGCTGAAGCTTCCTCAAATTGTCTTCCTCAATCCCTGTTCCCTTCTGACAGGGCACAGTGCCCATTTTCTAATGAAAAATGCACAAAGCAGCACTATTTTCTATTTCAAAACTACAAAGATACACATTATTGTGTGTGGAGGGGGTGGAGTGGATATGTTTCAAAGTTGTTTTCTGTCGACAGACATTGAGATGGTAAAAAGAAAACATAGGCTTTTGCGGCTTTGTGTAAATGAAAAATGACCAATATACAGTAAAACACCCTTTAGTCAGAGCTGTGCACCACTGCACATCTTTCTGTACCTCCTGACATTCCTGTCTGTCTAGACAGACTATGACAACTATTACAGAGCTAGTTCAACATATTTCCATGTAATGACACAAGCGATGAAATAAGGCCAATTTGTTTTATGTGGTCTAACTATTCAGCAGGAAATCTGTGTAGTGCAGTTTGACCAACATGACATTAGCAACTGAAAATAATAATAAAAAAAAATAGCAGACATTTGTGCAAAATCAGTTGCATGGATGTACTAAAGCTATTGCTATTTATTCAAGATGGGGAGAAACTACTTTACAGGTTTTTTGTCAGTCGCTAACAAGCGTTTGTCTAACCAGTTGTCACATTTCCAAAACTATAAACACAATTAGCACATCATCGGACTTTTGTGGCCATACCATTCACACATTTCGTGTCGTTTTCACACAATAGTCAGTGAACACATTTCCACAATGCTTACATTTTCTTAACAAGCTATACCTCCCAACAAAAGTATGGATTGTTTTTGCAGTATTTACGAATGTTAACACACAACATCAATAGCAAAAACAATATTCCAAACCTTAGATACAGTGGGTTTTATCCCATCACCTTGGATACTGTAATATCAGATGCAATGTTTATGAAAACATGTGGCCTGATAAGGAGGGTTTAGGTATTAGGTGATTAGGTGGGTGGACTGTATAGGAGCTGGTTGGATGGTATGGTGTCTTCCTGGTGCATCGGTAAGAACACCACTGAGTCCAAAATGCAGTTTAAGGGGCTTTAATTAAATTGAAGGCAGCACAGTAATATGCAGGGTCAATCAGATGATAATTCTTCTTAATTATTATTCAGTTGTATAATTCAAATAGGCTTTCTACAGTTGGTTACAAATATGTGTGGTCTAAGAAAGGAAGGAAGCAAAAAATACAAACTCTGCATCAATAAACAATTACTGAAATAAAGGCATTCAGTCTAGTTATTTAAGGCATGAACAGCTTCCATAGGGAAAATCTACATGACTGCTATACACTGGGGAAACACTGCCAACTACTGGCAAACTCGTGGTAATTACGCATTACAATGGCGCCCATTAAACAGGCTATTAAAGGTGCGAAAATCTCCACAGTAACGGTATTTCGCTATACGAACACAAAATACGACAATTAACACATTCCAAATATGACCATATGTTTGGAACTGTAGAAGAGGTATAAAAATAGCGTTTTGTAGCGGCGAAATTGATATGCCCTGCTCACTTCCAGGCTACGAGTTTTGACTGAATACGGTACAATCGAACTTTCTCAAAACACATCCGAATGAACATCAACTCAACGTATGTACCCCCAATCATCCGTAAATCGGTCTAAAGTGCATTTTACTCCGGATAATTCCTTTAAACTCTGTGCCGAATACTTAAACTCTGTGCCTAAGTGCCGGCTGTGCAAAGTGACTGAAATAACAATAGCTTGGGTCGATCAAGATTAAATATGCTTTAGCTGAGCTAAAGAACCACCATCAGACCTTTGCAAAGTAGCTTACCTTAGATTCTTGAGTTCTACTTGAGCATCCAGAATGGCTCGATCCTGAGGTCTTATATATCATTTGTAAGCAGACGAGGACCATCTCCCGAGCCACTTGATTGAGGAAGCGGGTAATCCTAGTGCAGCTGCTGTTGTGGCAGTACCAATACGAAACGAACGACCAGTAAAGGCCTATTGTAGAGGCCACATCTCCCAGCCATGGCAGTTAATTGAATTGTGAACCATTCTTTAGGCCTAGGCATAGACAACCAGCAGGTAGAAGAAGGGTGCATTAGTAGCATCAGGTTAGTAAACGAGATCCAGCCCGACATGAGAATGAAAATAGTATTAATCTATGGCCTTCAGGTGCATCAGAAATATTATGGGTTAATGACATTAGTATAGCCCTCCAGACAATACCAACAGGCCTACCATACATCTCATCCCACTTGCAAGTTCGGTGTATCCTACCCGCCAACCGAAGCAGGATCAGTTTACAGCACAGAGGCAGGCTAACAAAACACTAGAGATTGTTGCAAACGTGGCAGAGCCGGCGAAGGAGCAGCGAAAACCCTTGACGGAAGACGCAAAGAAAAGGAAAAGAGCTTCAGACGAGCGAGGGGGAGTTTCGTAGAGAAAAAACATCAGGCTTGCCTGGTGTCCCTTTAATGGAACCCCCGAGACTTTGGTGATGTGTCCAACACAGTTGAAAGCGAACGTAAGGTAAGGTCACATATTAAAAGTTTTAGCGAAGTGAATGACTAGCTACCCATGCATGGATACGGAACATCGAAAAATCGGCATCTGAAAGCAACAGGCAGGTGCAAAGTCATGTCATTATAAAGACTGATGCAGACAGGTGATTGGTCGGAAGTAATGAATGATGAGTGACCAATTAGTCTTCCTGACAGAACTAACGCTGATGCTTCCATTTATTAAAATAAGTAAGTAAGTAAGTAAGTAACATTTATTTATAGAGCACATTTACTGTAAACACTTTCACTGACCAAAGTGCTGTACAGAATAAAATAAAACTAGATGTACCGCAGAGCAGTACAAAATATGATCGCCGCCCAGTCCAGCACATTTTTTCCACAAAAATAAGTCACGCTAAAAGGCATATATGATTCTTCATATATGACTGGTATCTGCTAGACAACAAGTACCAAAACATTAGTTCATAGATTTCACTTGTAAAATACATTTTATACAACCCCACCCCCATCTTGCCTGTTCATAATTCTGAGAAATTCTTGAATTGTGTGCATGTGTGCGTGTACCAGAGCTTCCGCTAGAAAAAAATGGTGCCGGTTTCGTTTTCCGGACATTTTTATGATATGCCGGTCAAATATCCTATTATCGCTTCTTAATTAGTCAAATTGAGGAAAACTGGAGACATGCTATGTAGCTTAAAGAATTATATAATCAGGCTGTATAGAATGCAACATGTTCATTAGCCTAACTTAAACATGCCTAACAAGATCTAGCCAGTATCTTTTCATGGACAGCAAGAGTCCGCTTGCTCATTGTTTTAAAAAGGTACGCTTGTTTGTTGCTGCTATCCACGCATCTCCAGTGGTGACTGTTTAACTTACACAGATGCGCACACACAAAAAAAATGAGCCACACCACTACCCCTAATGCTATGCCTCTTTATTTGATAACATTAAATTAAGAAATGTTTCCAATTCTGGGAAATGTTTAGTTTTTTTTTCTTTTCAATGATACCGTTCAATGATACCGTTTAATTGTGCCAGAAATTATCCGCGGACCAGCAATCTCCTCGTAGAGGAGGCCCTAACCCTGCAGATCATAGACAGAGAACGCATAGGCCTACTGTATGCTTCGGGTAAAGAACACTTTGCATGTCCAGTGTACACAGAGAATGATAGTGTCTTGGAGCGGCCGCACCCCCCGCACCTCCACTTCCAATGTCACTGATTCCGAAAGATACGCCCAACACTTCTGCTTTTTATCTAGTGGTGGTGGAGTTGACCGGACATCTGAGGCTTCAGACGTTACCAATTTATCATCGTCCATCACGTCTGGCCTCTGAAAAAACTTTTAAGGCTAGTCTGCCTGGGCCTGGCTATGTTTGAACCGCCTCACTCATTTGTTCATTGTTTAACATGGACGTTTTAAGCGTGCGCTTCCTATTTGAAATGCAGCATAGACTATGCGTGTTGTTTAATAGCTTACTTTTCAAACGGTAGAGCCTGTTCATTTAAAAACATAGCCAGAGGACGTATAATATAGGCTAACATGGCATATTCTCAAATTCAGATTGCATTAGGGGACGGGATTATTAGCCAATTTCAATCGGACAATTTGACCGGAGAGATTTAATTTTGTCGGACATTTCATTTTTTTTTTCGGCCAATGTCAGGTAATTACCGGACAACGGAAACCCTGGCGTGTACATGTTTATGTTTGTGTGTGTGTGTGTGCGTGTGTGCGTGGTGCGTGCGTGCATGTGCTTGTGTGTTTGCTTGTGTATGTGCCTGTGTGTGTGCATGTGCATGCATGCGTACATGTCTACTGTGTGAGTATGTGTCATACATATGATTACTGTGAATGTATGTGTGTGCGTGTGTATCTGTTTATGCACATGTGTGCATATGGAATGCCTGGAGGCAAACATACGCAAAAATTAGTCATCCTAGGCCCTACGGTTCTCAAGATATTCACAGAAAACTCTGTTGGTGGACGATCACTAAATGTACACATAAATTAATTTATTGTATGGCCCCCCCGCATGAACGAAAGTCCACGAAACTTGGCATGCATTCGGAGGGTGTCATAATGATCCTACACTTTCAATTTTGTGCAGTTTTGACCATATTAGGTCACAGATATCTGTGATTACAACACCTCATTTTCACTTTTTTGTTTTTAACTAGGTGGCGCTATACATGAAATGAGTGGTTATGGAATGGGTTGACATGGCCCCTTAAGATCAACATACAAAAAAAAGTGGTCCTCCTAAGCCCTACGGTTCTCGAGATATTAACAGAAAACTGTGTCCGCTGTGTCGCTGCGCGGCGGTCATAATTACAATCCAATACATGTAGTGGGGTGTGGGGCTGTAGTGGGGTGTGGGGCTGTAGTGGAGGCTAAACACACGTAACACCATTTACACACCTCCTGAATTACGGAAATGACGCTGATGCACCTCTAAATGGCGCTGCATTATAGACTGTCAGTGACCAATCATCTTTTGACAGCCAGCAGGAAACAACAGGCTGCATTAAAGACTGATCACAGTCACTACACAGTATGTCACGAATTTGGCTAATGAAAGCTAATGAAAAGCTACCCAAGTTACCTAGGTAGGAGTAACACTAGGGAATGGGGTTCGCTACAGGAATGGAAGAGGACGCCTCAAGAGGCCACATGTGGCACACACTGCACACACACACACTACAAAACTGGCCAAGCACCCACATCACACCATACTATTAAATGATGACAGAACCATCCCAGTTAACTCCTAGGCTAGCTGACATGGAAGATTGAGGGTTGGGTCCAGAGCTGACTCCTCTAGTAAGGGGGAGGAGCTCCAGTATAGCACTCAGTTCAACCAGTGATTGCACAAGGTATTGACAAGCCATACAACAGAGAATAGACAACAAAATAAACTATAAAACACAATCAGTCCATGTACAGTCTCTGAAGAAGTGTTAAACACAAAGACATGAGCAGGAATCAAAGAAAAACACAAACAGTCAAACAATGAAAGGAATAACGTTGACAGCAAGCACAGAGGGGGACAAGATGCTGAAACAAAAACAGCAGTGCCAGACCTGTCTTTCATCATCCCTGTAAAGACGTGAATGAGCACACATCCAAGAAACAATTAATACACCTTAAAACAAAACCAAGATGCCTACCAGTTATAAAGGGTTGAGCGGAGAGCAGCAGGAGGCACGGGAAGCCACTCTGAGGGCTACAAGTAAAACTGACAATTAACCACTTTACAATGCTAGTAACCGTATCACAATCTACAAGGAAACATGGGCTACCTAGAAGCAATAGCATAGCACTCCAGGATGGTGCTGATGACAATGCAACCAATTCCAACACACCTCAATTAACAGGAGTGGACATCAGGAGTGGGAACAGGACAGGAACAGGAGTGGACATCATGTATGTTTTTCTGAAAGACCAGCAACCAAGCAGCTCCTTGGCCCGGATGGTGGAGGGAAGGCAGTCCGGAGATACAGAAGACACTCAAGGCAGGTAAAACCATGGAGTTATTATATAACTAGAGAGAGTGACTACAGTAAGTCCCGCCCACATTCATTTCAATAGCCCATGCTAGGCTAGCTACTTAAGCCAAAAAAGTTTGAAATTGACCGCATCCATCTTTATTAAAATGGTGTTTCATGGGTACACGTTTCCGGCACCAGCTAGAATTAGCATATTAGGTTACACGTTACAGACGGAGACAACATAAGGTACAACGGTATGTCGTTGATAAAGATTGGACATTCCCTTAGAGGAAAATAAGTTGTTTGGGATGACTCTTCACCTACCCTCCTATTTCATTGGTTGGTATTTTGGGAATGGTGGTAGAAGTTTGCCCCATGTCCTAGGCTATTTAATGTGGGGTTCATATGTGATAATAAAATGTGAATCAATATTGATTAAGTAATGATCCCTAATTGCTATATTTGGACAAGCTGTATACCAATTGCGCAATATGTAGACTATCCAACGAAAATGTCTATAATTAAATAGGCATGGGATGTAAGAAACTTGTGGATAGCTGGGATTTTTGCTGCACCCAGTGTGAATTTGTAGCTTGTTAAAGGGAAACTTGGCAGGATTTCCCCCTCTGCTGGAGAAATTGTGCATTATGCTATTTCAAACTATGGAAAAAGGTAACGATAAAGCACATGGATTTGTTTACAAGCTAGCAAAACGGTTAGCATAAGTTCGGCAGACAATGTGGATGTTACATAACCTGACCCTAGCCAGATGAATTTCGTTCCGCTTAGCTCCGCCTAGCTTCACTCACATCCATCTGGGACCTCTTCCATTGAGAGTGATTTCTGCAACCGACTTTATGGTTCAGCCAATCAGGACGCAGGGCGGGAGTTTCATAGATGTGACATAGCGTAGAAGCGACTGTGAGACTGTTATTAGCGTCACGGGTTGGCTTCAATGTGAGTGGTTGAAGTAGCACGTCAATAGATGACGGACAAGTGGCTTATTCAATCATATGCAAGCATTTTTTGATTAGGCCCAGCCTTCTGAAGCAACACTTTAATGGGTCGTTCCAGATGGATGAGCGGAGCTAGGCGGAGCGAAATTCATCTGGCTAGGGTCAGGTTAGATGTTACAAGGTACAACACAATTTAAAACGAGTTTCTTGTTTCTCACTTCTCTTTCCGGGATGGTAGTCTCAATGTTGCAAGGTTGGTTTTCCGCCTGGGGACGCTAGGGGCAGCGGGAAAAGTCACCATTTTCAGCGGAACAGGTAATTTAACCATCTAAATGATTTCTAAATGGGTTTATTACGTTCAAATAGTTGCCAAGTTCCCCTTTAAACCGAAGCTTGCAGGCAGAAGAAATGAAGACAACGCAAATTAAATTTACCGATAGAAGCGTACATCCCTCGGGTATATTGTGGTTCGAGCAGGCATTTCAAGAGTCTGCAACTATTGTTGGATATTTTTGCCGCGACTGGCAGCCTGACCATTTAAATCAAATGCATAGCCTAATCATGTTAGCCTAGAAATCTAGACGCACACCCTAGCGACAGAAAATTTAATTTGCACCCAGGGGAATCTAGCAACTCTCTGTTGGCTTGCGAGCTGGAAAAATTAAACTTCTATCAGGCCAATCACATCATGTATGGAGTCGGTGATGGTTACGAGTGAATTTCCTGCAACTTGAAAACAAAGAAGATGGATGCTGCTGCTGGCAAACAGCGGTCTTTGAATCACAACTCAAGTTAAGATTTTTTTTTAAATTGGCCAAAGTTTGATCAGCCAACTTGCTCTGCTGGTGGGTAAATGCATGGGACTCATGAGTTGTAGTGCTATCCTATTGCGTGCAGAGGAAATATGAAAGACAACCGTTTATCCCGCCCCTCGGATTGAGCACTGCCAGTGGTAAGTTCCCAGACCCTGGCTCGTCAGGCTATAATCCTATCAATGTTGCAAGAATGCAGACTAAATAAGTCAGACATTTATTTTGTTTTAAATCACTTGGGGAGACATTACCTGATCCCTGCATTCATGGACTACAGGTAGGAACCACAGCCTGTGCGTTTTAAAATACTGGTAGTTTTCATAGCGTATACAACGCAGTGAGTAGGCTAATAATTGGATATAGGTCATTATGCATCTGCTAAAATCTATTGTCATAGTACCTTGTCAACCCACAAATAAGGCAAATAATAATAGCCTAATATACAAAATTTACTTTTTTCTTTTATTTACCACAAAGTCTGGTATAATACACCCCGTTTGGACTTGGTACCGCCCAGCGATGCCACCAACCTATGTAGGGGGGCAGCCAACTGGGCAAACCCCTCCACAAACCGGCGGTAATAACTGGCAAAACCCAAAAATGAATGCACCTCAGAGACTGTGCTGGGGCAGCGCCAGTTGGCCACTGTCTCTATCTTTTTAGGATATGTAGCAACCCCCTGACTAGAAATGGCATGGCCTAGATAACCAACCTGTTTAAAAAAGGCGCATTCGCTCAACTTGGCCTTAAGGCCTTCTCGCTGTAAATGCCCCAGGACAAGTTCCAAGCGTTCCAGGTGTTGAGAAACTGAAGAGGAAAATATGACAATGTCATCTAGGTACAGTAGTAATGTCTGACATTGCTGGTCCCATGCATTCAAATGCATCAAGAGACTCCTCGATGCGGGGGAGGGGAAATGCATCCTTACGAGTTTTAGCGTTCAGCTGGCGGTAGTCAACACAAATGCGCAGAGTACTGTCCTTCTTCCGCACCAAAACTATTGGGGAAGCATAGGGGGTACTACTCTCAGTTATGATCTGTGCTTCCAGCAATTGATTGATATGAGCCTTAGCTAACTCATACTCAAATGGTGGAATGCGCCGGTGTCGCTGTCAGACCGGGGTATCATCTATCTATAAGGCTCTGTGCAAGCCCATTGGCTGTGCGTGCCTCGGACGTTACGCAGGGCTCTGTCCATGCGTTCCACCACACTCATATAGTGGTGTGCTGGTGAAGTGCATTCATGCTGCGTTCAAGAGTGTAGGGTAGGTCTACGTCCAGGTCCAGTCCAGTAAATTACAATGCCAGACACCTTCAGATATGAGAGACCCCCTCAGATTTTTGACTTTGTTGTTCTCACTCTAAGGGAGCTCGGCTCCCTCTGGCTCCCATGTAATTTAAGCACTGTCTCCACGTGTCAACAATGATTCTAAACCACACTTTTTAAACAGAAATCCGGGTTTTGAGACAGGAACGATGATTTGCCATCACCATGGCCTTGTGCTCACTTTTTTGACAGATTGAGGTCTGGACTCTGGCTTTTTTTCAACCAGGAGGACCTGATTACCTTATCAAAGTAAATGGTACTAAGGGGCTACATTAAGATTCTGGAGGGGAAGATCAGGCAGTGTGCCGAGAGACCTGCCCCAATAGGCAGCATTGGACCATTAAACCAACCACTCAATGATCCAAAACATACAGCCAAAAAAGGCAGGAAATGGTTAATACAGAACAATCTGTGTCAGTTTTAGTCAGTTCAAGCATATTGATAAGGTTAATGTCAACATTAAATCAATATTTTCCAGGGGTATTGCCATTTTGTTCTTAACCCTCTAGGCGCCACAGTCGACTTTAGTCGACAAGATGCGGTACTGAATAAAACAGCCGATTTAGTCAAATAGGGTGTCATATTTCGTTCGACCTCCATTCCACTAGATGGCAGACATGTCATACGTCATCCCCGAGTCGAAAAAAGGGCACTCTTTCGCGCTACAGCTGCATTGAATCAGTGCGTACAATACCGGAGCTAGTGTGCGTGTGAGCCACTTTGTCAGAGCGATATTGTCAACGTCAGCGAGTATTTGCATTAGATTATCTAATGGCATCAAAAAAGTGTACCTGAAATTAAGTGTTGGGTCTTCTATTCGCGGACCCTGATTCTGAAGGGGAATATCTGCCTTCAGAAAATGACGGTGATTCGTTTAGTGAGGCTTCAGATGCGTCCCTGCCTTGCAATGATGCAGCTGGACAAAGTGAGAGTTTACTCCATAGTTTAGCTTACACCAAGCACAAACGTTGAATCGTTTGCCCAATGTCACTGGTGGGAATAATGTTTCATGGGTTCGGAGTGTTCATCGGGAAGTTAGCAGGGTGTTAGTGGTGTGGCGAACGAGGCTGGAGGTAGCATAATGTCCATAGTGCTAGCTTCTGTCTTCTGAACGTGTGCCTCTCCACAATCGCGGCGACAGTAACGTGGTGGAGCCTTTGTCTAATGCCACTGGGTATGTTAGACGAGGTCGAAGTGCTCATAGGACAGTTAGTGGGGAACGTAGTGGCAGTGTGGGGAGTCGCAATGAGAATGACAGTAGGCCTAGTCCGAGCTGCGCAAATTCTCTCCACTCGGCGCGCGCGAGGCAGATCTGGCCATGCTACTCGCATGGTGGAGGTGGTGACACGCTCTCTCCCTCTCCCACACACACACACACACACACACACACACACACACACACACACACACACACACACACTAGGTCATGCATAGTCTATCACAAGATGATGGGAATGCCGGCCCTGTATGGATAGGGATAGGGAGTCATTATCTCTACAGCAAAAGGCCTGCTACATAAAAAAAGTCAGCCATTTACTAGTAATGATTTACACTGTTGATTTGCTATCTATTTCCCTGATCATTTAGGACATACACAATGTGTTCCTTTTTGTGTGTTCATGTCCTTGTGATGTGTGTCAGCTAAGAAAAAAAACAAAAAAACATCAACAAAAACAACAAAAAGAAAAAAATACTAACATTGTCTCTTGTCTCGTCATCTCACTCCTGATCTGTGCCTTGCCGTGGCAAATGAGCTTTTGAACTAAACAGGTCTTGTTTACTTGTGTTTGTGTGTCATCTGAATAATATATATGTGCCCCATACATGGAATCAGAGTGCCTACTGTATGTAGTAAATGGAAAATCTCTACAGCAAAAGGCCAGTCTACCGCTACATGCATTTGGTTTGTTTCTGCCATTTATTAGTAATGATTTACACAGTTTGTTCACTACTTACTATTTACCTGAGCATTCAGTATTGTGCAATATAGCATACAGAAGGTGAGGGACATTTTGGGGGGAAAGAAGTGGTTCATTTTATCATTCAAACATGCGACTTTTCATGAAAATTCTATAATCCAAGATGGCCGCCACCATATGACGTCATAATATGCAAATTAGATATAAACATTTAATCCCTACATAAACTTTGGGTCATCCTTAATATTTCTCTAATTTACAGAAAGTCTGTATCTCTTATCACTTTTAAGATATAGCCTTTTGAAATGAAGATGTCAAAATCGAACGTTTCGAAAAAAAAACTCTATACTGCTATATGAGTATGCAGTATAACCACAAAAAAAAACCCATGGTCTGTATGACAGACTTCCTGTTTTCAGACTTTTTGACTTCCTGGCACAACTGGTGAATAACTCCAAAATGACGGGAAACTATTAAACAGGTATGTATCCAAACTACTTGGTTTCAGGCAATTAAAATGTGTTACACAATAACAAATTTGCTTTCAAGCTGGTTATTACAATATGAATTTCTTGATAAAATTTAAAAGCGCTTTGAGACGACTGATTTTATAATGAAAACATGGCAATAAAAAGATAGCATTGGACACATTGGAGAGTGCTAGTGATGGTGATCTTCCTAAGTATATTGAAGCTGATACTGTTTGGTCTAGAGGGGATTTTGTCTTTCAGAAGAAAAACATCTGAAACAACATTTGAAGCAGGTACTCAACACCTCTGCTTAAGCAGTTTACAGGACAGTGAGCGAGCCCGAAAATCAGTAGGGTACTAAACGTTAATTTGGCGTGCAGTAGATTCATGCCACTTACTCAACAAGGCACAGCATTGACATTATTGGGTTATCAGACACAAAAATCACAAATGTGAAAATCACAAATGAGTGGTTATGGGCTAGGATGCAAGCCAACGCTTATTTCCCTGTGAAAGTCTAGTGGGGCTAAATGCCAAGTTTCATGTTCCCCTGTGACCTGGGAGTCATTGACCAAAAATCAATGTCGGAACAATAACTAGACAAGTTTACTCAGACAGTGAGGAAATCATCCCTCCCCCGTGCCCTTCTCGAAATGCTGCTGGCACATAGACGTGTACATTACAGTATCAGATCAATTAAGTTAAAGGTGTAGTTATGCTATAGCATTCAGACTGGACACCTACACACTGAATGCATGCTAAATATATTATTTCAATGGTATTTCTATTAATTAATTATAGCTAGTCCATCTGTAAGATTTCATATTTCTTACTCTTTATGGTGATTAGGCTGTTTCATGACTTCACAGTATTTGTGCTCCCTTCATTGTGATTTTAAAAATTTCCTTCTGGAGTCTTTTTAACAATGAACTTACTGTACATTAATGTAGCAATTGAATAGTGATTGTGGGAACACCAGTGTTTGGAATAACGCTGTTTAAAAGAACGGCGTTAGGTAACGACGTTATTTTTTCACTAACGGGGTAATCTAACTAATTACTTTTCCCGTCATTACAACGCCGTTAACGTTACTGGACGTTAAATGCGGTGCGTTACTATGCATTGATTGAATAAACTGTGTAATCCGAACGCACCCTGGCTCACAGCTAGTGAGGAGGTGGGTTAATAACGACGTAAGCGATTATGATTGGCTAAGGCAGAGTCATGTTTCATGATAGCCAATCAGAGCCAGTGTTTTTACACACTTGCCAGCACACATGCCACACACACACACGCAACAGCTAAAAGATTCGACGAAACAGCAGAGGTCAGGAGCAACCCGAAAAGTTGGCATTTTCAAGGTGGAGATATAAGCACTACTTCAAATTCATCAAGGCAAGAACGTGCATGTGTACAATGTGTACATTATGTCCAGGAGCGAAGACTTTGTCGACATCCGTTGTAAGCAACTCTAATTTAATGAAGGATCACCATCAAAAGCTGTGGGACCGCCGGAGACACCCAACCCTCCTATCCCTTCCACACCCCACACCCCACCACACACCATCTCCAACCTCCTCTTACAACCCACACCACCCACTACACACCTCTTCCACCCCACTTACCACCGTGCCCTCAGAAACAAACTGGAAGAATGGTCAATTTCAATACACAAACCACTAGCTTTCATAGGAGATTCCAATCTCAATAGGATTCCCCCCTTCACCCATCCCGATATACAAATTGACAGTTACCCTGGAGCCACCATCTACCACTTTGCCAAACTCTTACAGAAAACCACCCCCCTTCCCCAAGTGAAGTCGGAGGTCTTGTCAGTGGGCCTCAACAACAAGGACCATGACCCCAAAAACACCAGCATCAGACAGTTCCTCATCCTCTACAAACATGCTTCTACAGTTTTCCCCAATGCAATCATACACATTCCCCTCATTAATTTTTCACCCCGCCTCACTACCCAACAGCAGGCCAATCTCACTCACATCAACCACTTTATAACTTCCCACTTCCCCCACATCCCCACTATCCCCCCAGACACCTTCCACACCACCCAAGATAACATACACTGGACACCCCATACAGCTCATGCAATCTTTACACATTGGTGCCAATATTTACATTTTCAATAACTCCACCCATAACCCTGGCCCCCCCAACTCCCACCCCCCCCCCTCCTGCACACTCACCCCCTCCACCCACTCCCACCCTCCCTCATGATTTAATCATGAACCTTTCCACCCTTTTCCAACCCACTTCCCCACAACGCTCTCTGTTGGAGAGGGGGCTTACATTCATTCCACACACCACTTTGATGGACCGGAGGAACTCCAGAGGGACCTATACCTTTATCACCCGCCTTTAAAATACTCCATCACTTTTCCTCAGACGACACCTACACTCCCACCCCCTTCACTCTCCCCTCCACTTGGGAACCCCACACTTCACAATAAGCACATTCACAGGGACAGGCGGGCACTCAATTCCTTTCTCAGACACCTCCCTCCCCCCACCACCAGCAACCTCACACTAGCGGAAAAACAGGCCATTTCACAACTCACAAACACAAAAAAAAATATAGTCATCAAACCCGGCCCGGACAAGGGTTCCAAAATTGTTATCATGGACACCCATCACTACCTCACTGAAGCACACAGACAGCTCAACAACACCCAGTTTTATACACCCATAGCACAGTCCACCCAACCCGCAGCACAGTCTGAAATCCGCCGGTTAGTCACCTCACTTTATCAACAACACTTCATTAACCATAAACAAAGTATATTTTTACAAGGACCGACCACCCCGACCCACGACAATTTTATCTCCTCCCCAAAATTCACAAACCCCCACACACTTGGACAGTTCCCTCTCAGGTTCCTCCTGGTCGTCCCATTGTGTCAGATTGCAACAGCACCACATACAACATTTCCATCTATATTGACTCCTATCTTAACCCCCTTTCCAACAGACACCCTTCCTACCTCAAGGATACATACCACTTCCTCACTAGGCTTCGACCCATGGCAGTCCCACACCACACTCACCTCTTCACTTTAGACGTAGATAGCCTTTACACCAATATCAACACCCCCGCCGGATTACAAGCAGTTCAAAACACTTTTCAAAAATACCCAGACCCTCACAGACCGGACACCATCCTCCTGCAACTTTTAGAAATCTGTCTCACTCACAATGATTTTAACTTTGACAATAAACTTTACCTACAAGTACACAGGACTGCCATGGGTCAACGCTTTGCACCTTCCTACGCCAACATCTACATGAGTGAGTGGGAGCAGGCCGCCCTGGCCAAGTGCCCCCTTCAACCCACTTTTTATTTTCGGTTTCTGGATGACATCATTGGAGCTTGGCCACACCCCCTACAGGATTTCAACACTTTTTTAGACACCTTAAACTCACATCACCCATCCATCTCACTTAAGGCCACTATTGACCCTCACCAAATTAATTTTCTAGACACTACCATCTTTTTCACCCCTATTTCACCTACACATAAAACTTTTAGTTCCAAAGTTTATTTTAAACCCACGGACACTCACTCACTTTTGCACAAGCACAGTAATCACCCAAAACACACGTTTAGATCCATAGTTAAATCACAAATAATCCGCTTTCATCTCATCTGCTCCTTTCCCACAGACCTTCACTATGCCATACAACAACTCTTTCAAGCCCTCCGTAAGAGGCACTATTCTAAACGTTTCCTCCGCCACATTAAGCACTTGACTTTGGCCGGCCTTGCTCCCACTCACTCATACACCCCAAACACTTGCCCATCACCCACTCCCACACCCAACCCTTTTCCTAACCTTAACCCTGACTCTAACCCCTACCCCTTTCCTAACCTTAACCCCAACCCTTTTCCTAACCTTAACCCCAACCCTTTTCCTAATCTTAACCCCAACCCCAACCCTTTGCCTAACCCTAACCCCAACCCTTTTCCTAACCCTAACCCCAACCCTCTTCCTAATCCCTACCCTGACCCACCCCATCTCCTGCCCCTTATTGGCACCTACTCACACGGCATACAACACCTTCACCACACACTGAAACAACATTATACTGATTTCCAAACAACACACCCCACCTTCCAACACCACACACTCATCTCCGCATATAGACGCAATAAAAACCTCAAAGACCTCCTCATACGCACCACCTTCACCCGTCACTTACAACCACCACCCCCTAAAGAAAACTTACACTTCACCCCTCACCTATTCATCACCAATATTCATAGTCACTGTTCTGCACCCACTAATCCACTAAACTTAGACACTCCCAACTTAGTATATGCTATCACCTGCACTCACTGTCACATGTTGTACATCGGGGAAACTGGACATACACTTCGCATACGCCTCAAACAACATCTGCACAACATACATAAAAATACACTCAACACTTATCTCGTCACACATTTCCAGACGCACAACATCACACATTTGAGGGTCTGTGGCCTTGAAGGGAACCCAGGCTGGACAATTTTACAGAGGAAAAGAGCAGAGAGATTGTGGATTTTAAAACTTCAAACACTACACCCACAAGGTCTTAATGAAAAATTAAATTAAAGTTTTAAACCACTCTGTGTCTTTTTTACAGCTCCTCTCTTTTATTTCCTTTTAACTTTTATTTTATTCTGTTTTATTTAATTTATTTGACTTTTAGATGGGATTAGTGGGGCGGGGACAACTGGCCAGTGCATAATGGTCCAAACAACCACTCACCAAAACAAATTTTAATTCTAATTTTCTAATTTAATGAAGCTCACACACGCATCTAAGATAGTGGCCAAAAACACTGATACCTCCACCACAGATGATAGCTCGCCATCCACTAGCAAATAAGGACTCGGAGCAAAGTCCTCTAAGCAGCAAAAGCTAGATCTTTCTGCCTCACAACAAAAACCTATGACACAGGCTGAAGTCAACCGTAGGTCTGTCGATGTGCAATATCTTGAATTTCCCCTTGGGGATCAATAATCTATCTATCTATCTATCAATCTAATAAATATCGAAAGTTATGTAGCCTACAAACACCTGTCTGTTCTACTCATTTCAACTGGCTGCTTAAAACTGCTCAAAAAATCCAAATTCTTTGACATATAGCAACTTTTTTTTTTTTAACAGTAATGCAAATAGTTACTTTCCCTGGTAATGAGTTATCATAGAGTAATTCAGTTACCAACTCAGTTACTTTTTGGAACAAGTAGTGAGTAACTATAACTAATTACTTTTTTAAAGTAACGTTTCCAACACTGGGGAACACCTAATGATTCCCTTGGTGCCCTTATATTAGAGCCGACTGATGGGGATTTTAAAGACTGATATCTAGTATCCTAATGAAAGACTCTTATACCATGAAATTGTTATTATGAATATTAGCATAAGGTCTTTCAGGTCTCTCAGGCTTGAACCACACTGCAACCGCGACCCTGCTAGAGAATAGAAGGGATGCCTATTTTTTTCCGCTTGACACGAGCGGTTCTGTACAGAAATATGTCACAGGCGAGGGGTGCTATAACCACCTCCTTCTACCACAATCTAGGCCTACCCCAGGGAGACCACTGTAACCCTCAAGCACGCTCGGACACCAGAGCTAAATTAAGAAATGTTTTATTTAAATAGTCATTAAAAGAGGTTATTCCTGAAGGATCGTCCCCATCGCCGCCAGTCGCCCCCTCTCCAGTCCGTCAGTCGCGGGTCCGGAATTGTGTGTATGATGTGGTGTAGGCTACCGCACCCACTCTGGTCGTTGTGTCGCCGGCTTTCCACCCCAGTGGCCGCAAATGGTCGGAGCAGGCCAGGTTGTAATCCAGTCTCTCACCCTGGACGGCAGCGGCTGCCTAAACAGACAGGTGAACAGGGTTAAGCGGAGTGCCCAACATTCTAGCAGGTCTTGGAGTAACAGTTCAACACACGTGGGGTATAGCACAGCACAGCAAGGGATGATTCCAATCAACACTTTAGTGAGGTCATACAATCCTTAGTACATACACAATTGTCACCATAGGCTCTTACAATTAAGGCTAGGCTGCTGGGGGTTACACTACACTGGCCATACGTTACTCATATTGGCTAGGGGAGGGCAGAGGCTGATGCGCTGGATAAGGGGCACAGTCCAGAGAGGGGGACAATAATATTTTCACAGTCAATTCAAAGCAGAAGCAATAGGCTATGGGCATGGGCAGTTCTTAATGAGACGACAGGGATAATAGGCGTGAGTCATATAGTAGCTTGCACAGTCACAGAGATAGAATTCAGTTCACAGTGGGCGTAAGTTTGCATATAGCATGGGACAGTTCTGGAGGCAACATGCAATTTCTATCAATAAGCGTGTGCCATATAGTAGCTACACAGTTGCAGAGTTTGTATCAGGCAAGCCCAAAGATTTCAAACAGTCCTGATAAAGCAGTACAAAATCAATAGCGTGTGCAATATAGTAGCTACACAGTCACCGTGATAACGTGTCTGACAAGCACAGAGCATTTAAACAGTTCTTGATAAAGCACCAGGCAGGTTCAAAGTCAATGGCGTGAGCAATATAGTAGCTACACAGTCACAAGGTTAAGCAGACACAGAGCACTGGCAGTTCTTAGAGGAAAGGCAGAACACAGCGATTCCACCGGCAATCCCTCGTTGTAACTAGGCTGATGACTATGGAGCTCAATAATAATTGTATATGTGCAGAGGGGGATCCACAAATATTTCTTGAATTGCATGTGTGTTTTGATATCTACAAATAAAAAAACATATTTGTAACTATTTGTATATTGATTTTTACAAATATAGATGTGCATTTGTAAATAAAATACCATTTGTAAAACCGAAAATTTCATTTGTGAAATGTGATTCTGCATTTGTGGATCACCAGCACACGCATTCTTCGCTTTCCAAAGTTACGTGTTTTAGACGCTCTTCTCATGAAAGTCGCACAAATCCACACTTAAATAGGCCTAATTTAATTCGCCAGCATACAGATATCGCAATCCAGTAGATGGGGACATCCACAAATATTTCTTAACTTGCATTCGTGTTTTGATATCCACATTTGTAACTTGTGAATTGGTTTTCACAATTGTAGATGTGTATTTGTAAATGAAATGGCATTTGTAAAACTGGAAATTGCCTTTGTGAAATCAAATTTTGCATTTGTGGATCACCAGCACACTCAGTTTTTGTTTTCGCATTTGTGGATCAGCACGATCAGCACACGTGTTTTTGAGACAATCTTTGTGGCAGAGGAGCCACCCAGATCCACAAATAGCCAACCTCTAATTCGCCTGCTGACAGACTTTCTAATCCAGTAAATGGCAGTGATGTTCTATGGGACTCATCACAAGCAGGCACAGACATAAATATTAGGCTACACACAGAGCTAGCGAACCTAGTTCTTAAATCTAATTAAGAATTACGATCTTTGAGTTTGTTTATCGTTACCTAGTAACTGAGGCTTTAAGTGTTAAAACATATTGCAATTTCTTAATGTACAAGAAATGTGATAGCCCAGTAGTTAGAGGAGCAAGCTTTGACCCCAAGGATTGTTGGTTCAAATCCAGGATTAATCATTTTGCCAATGTTAGTTTTGGACATTTACATGGATATTTTTGGATATTTACATGCCAACACAAAAGGTTGTAAAAGTAGCCAAATAACCCGCCCAATCCACCAATATGTGCATTAAATATCAACCCAACCTTAGCAGAAGGCTTAGCAAAATTAGAAGATTTTTACAGAGGGGTTTGTAGATATATTATTCCTAGCCTGACTTGCATGACATTTTATGCCTAAAAACATGGCAAAAATCATTTTTTTAAGGCTATTAACAGCATATTCTGATTTATAGGATAACAAACGTAGTCTATAAATCCCTCTGTAATTTTCCCCCCATCTAATATCTGAACACAATGGAAACATCATTTTGAACCTGGTTGTATCCAAGTCTCAGTTTTTGTGTTTTAAAATGTATACAAATGAGCACATATTTAATTAGATAATTCCTAATTTGCATATGTAAACATTAAATTACAGAAAACTTGTAATAAATGTTTTCATATTAATGTAAGTAATCAACTGGGGTAGTTTCATAGTGATATCTGCTTGTTAAAAAATGTATCTTATTTACCTGTAGTGTCACTGTCAGATCACAAGATTCAAGAGCAGATCCAGTCAAACTCGCAGAGAACAAATTTATTTAACAATTCAGATGGCAGGCAAAAACACAGTCCAGGAACAGGCAGAGTTCATAGGCAGACAGACAGTCAGGTACAAACAAACAAACCAGACAAGGCAGGTCGAGGACTTGGTCAAAAACAGGCAGAGTCTAGAACTGGAGAAAAGTTAGTCTTTCTACTCTTACTTACTAAACTAGATGTACCGCATAGCGGTACAAAATATGACCGCCGCTCAGTCCTGTACATCCATTCCGCGAAAATAAATCACACTTCAATTTGTCTCCATCTTTTACTCCATCCCCCACTCTTGAAACTTTTGTGTATGCTTGTTTGGCATGCCTGAGTGTGTGTGTGCGGCTGCACAGAAAGTAGCCTACTTGTGCTGAAAAGGTGAATAGATTGTAGAATAGCCAAAGAAGATGTAGCATTGTTATAAAACCTTTAAAATCTCTAAACAATCACAAGTAGGGCAGGTCATCACAGTTCATCCATTGCAACTGGATTGATGAAAGGTCACTTACACCTGTAGGCTACATTGTATTTGGGAAAAGCAAAAGGTATCAGCATAATGTTATTTATTTATTTATTTATTTTTTATTTATTTTATAAACAAAAACATCTCTGTCAGTTCCATGCCGTTTTCAACAGCTATCAAAAAAAAAGGTCATTTTTGGATGGATGGATTTTTGTGAATGTTTCTTCTTCTACATAAGATTTTAGTCATCTTTAGTTCATGTAATACTTTATTGTCAATGCACAAATTAAGTAACAGTAGTCTGAAACGTTATTGTTAATGCACAAATTAAGTAACAGTAGTCTGAAACGAAATGCTGTTTTACATCTAACCAGTGGTGCAAATAACTGACATGTCCAAATGGGCCTTGATGAAATGCGTCGCTAGACTGTTCATACACATTTTAACGGGCCAAAGTTGAAGAGCTTTTGTCCGTTATTGTTCGTGCAAATATAGGCTGATTCATGTTCCCTTGCATTGTGTAACTGAGGTCCATGGCTAGTCTGGCTTTCATCAGACCAAGCTCAATCTTTTAAGAAATCAAAAAATAAATAGCGGGCAGATCAGGCTGGGTTCACCCAGCCTAGTCCATAGGCACCCGATATTGTTTAATTTTCAGATTGAGATATACACGCTCTGGCTATTCTAAATGCAAAAATGCATTAGGGAGTTATGACAAAACTGTAACTAACAAACTAGATCCTAATAGAAAGCTGTTAGCTTCCCTAAGCTACAGGTAGGATTATAAGGTAGGCCTATTTACAACATAAATTGTCAATAGGTTATGCTGGCGACACAAATAAAATCTCCTTTGGAAACCAATGGCTTACGACTTACAGTATCAAGCGGACTTAAACTGCCATATCGTGGCGAAAAGTTGTAATAACATTCACGCAGTTCCATGAGTCAAGGAAAGCGCGAATGAAGTAGCCACTTCTAAATGGGACCCACTACACAGTAGCTTAAGGTGTGTTGCTAAAGCAGCCGTAATGAAATGAAGGTGTCATTGTTTGGATACTTCACACACACGTGCTTTTTAATTTCACAGACTACAACTACCAAGCTGGAATCAAAGCACATCGATTCCCCTCTCACACCCTGCACGCACTTAAAACAAAATAAACAGGCGTCTCAGTCTCACGCATGTATAGGCAAAACTGTATCAGACCGGTGTAACGTTGGTAAATCTTCCATTGCACAGAATGATTTTGGAGCACGTGCAATAAATGACAGTCGAAAGATACAAACAGTGCTGCTATCAATTTGCTTGGTATAACCGCATTTATAGTTTTCTACAAATGCAATCAATCAAATGGGCCTCCATCACTAACCAACGCTAACGGTAACATTACCTAGGTCCTTATTGATATTACAAGATTAACGCATCCTGCAGTAAAACCAAGCATGTCCGATAAACATCCTCACTTACACTTCATGTGAACATCGTCCTGTCCTTATTAGATGTTCGCTGCGGTAAATTACAGTCCTTGTAGGAAGTGTCCATTATTTTTCAACCCACTTTTAACTTCCAAAAAAATTACGTCTCACTGCAACGATGCGCCATCTAGTGGACAAACGACTACTTATCGACAATACTGAAAATGCAGCCATGATGATGATGATGAATATTTTGGCTTTCTTTTGATCCTATTGAATTTGTAATTATGTATCGGCCGCTCTAATACCGATAGTATGTGGGTGCCTGTGTGTGCATGTTTATATGTGTGCACCGCCATTTACAGGCCAATGAGTGTACAGTCACTAAATGTACACATAACCTAATTTTTTTAGCCCCCCCCATGGATGAAATTCTACGAAACTTGGCATACCCCCAGACCCCCAGAGAATGCCAGGTCAATCATACACATACAATTTGGTGCAGTTCTGAACATCTAAACTGAAGATAGGAGCGATTAAAGCAGAATAATATTGCATTTTCATTTTTTACCGGGGGGGGGCAAATCACAAATGAGTGATTATGAGCCAGGTTGATGTGGGCCCTTGAGACCAACATACCATAAAAAGATTCACAGAGAACTGTGTCTGCCCTACCCTCCTTCGGGGTCCAGTCCAGCGGGGGCTGCAGATGAAAACGAAAAATGACGGTTCCATGCTATCCATGTGGGGTACATGCCCACCAAGTTTTGTGTACCCCGGTCTTTCAGTGTCCCGGAATCCTTGTTGGTGTAATGCGTCACTAAATGTACACATAAATTATTTTATTGTAAGGCCCCCATGAACGAAAAAGTACACAAAACTTGGCATGCATTCAGAGGGTGTCATAATGATCCTACACTTTTAATTTCGTGCAGTTTTGACCTTGTCAGCCAGAGATATTGAGATGAAAACACCACATTTTTGCTTTTTCATTTTTAACTAGGTGGCTTATACATGAAATAAGTGGTAATGGGATGGGTTGACATGCCCCCTTAAGACCAACATACATAAAAAAGGTGGACCTCCTAGGCCCTACGGTTCTCGAGATATTCACAGAAAACTGTCTCCGAATCCACCTACAGGCCAGTTGGTGTATAGTAACATAAATTCATTCAAACCTATTGTGTGGCCCCCATGAACGGAATTCCAAACAAAACTTGGCGTGCATACAGAGGGCAGTCATAATGATCCTACACTTCCAATTTCGTGTAAAATAAATCAGTTTTGACTATGTTAGATCACACAAAAAAGAAATACCTTCAATTACAACACCTCATTTTTCTGAGAAATTTTGATTGATTACTGTTTTGTGTGTGTTTAATCTGTTTATGCTATGAAATGGGTTAACATGCCCCTGGAGGCAAACATACAAAAAAAAATGGTCACCCTGGTTATGGATATGGGTTGACATGGCCCAGTCCAGAGATCAAAACATACATCCAAAAAAAATGGTCCTCTTTCAGTGTCCCGGAAATCCCGCCACTAAATATACACATAAATGATTTTATTGGTTTCGAACGAAAGTACACAAAATTGGCATGCATTCGAGGATGTCATAAAAGGTGGACCTCCTAGGCCCTACGGTTCTCGAGATATTCACAGAAAACTGTGTCTGCCCTACCCTCCTTCGGGGTCCAGTCCAGCTGGGGGCTACAGATCAAAAACGGAAAACGATGGTTCCATGCTATCCATGTGGGGTTACATGCCCACCAAGTTTCGTGTACCCCTGTCTTTCAGTGTCCCGGGAATCATTGACGGAAATTTGGGCATGCTAAAAAAAAAAAAAAAAAAAAAAAAAAAAAAAAAAATATATGACCGCCTATATGACACTGCTTCACTGCGCGGCGGTCATAATAACAAAACAGAAACCAACAAATAAACAACCAATCAAAAGAAAAACAAAATTTTAATTCTTTTCATTAACTCAGTGTTTTTCAGGAAAACAAATAAGGCTCTAATTCTATCTACTTGCATTCCTTGTTCCCCAAGAATATCCTCTATGTTCTCATCCAATTCTTGCCATGTTTGTCTCTGTTCTCTGTATCTTCCACATCTAAACAAAACATGCCCCACATCTTCCAGTCTGCACTCTGCATAATCCATCACCTTTTCCTATTAGTTTAAGTGTTACATTTAGTCCTGTGTGTCCCATTCTTAATCTTGTGTACACTATTTCTTCTTTTCTATTTTGCATAATATGCATATTCATTCTTTTTCCTCCAATGTTTTTCTGATTGTTGTAATAGTGTCTAGCCTTAGGTTCAGTGTCCCATTCCTGTTGCCACCTCTTCATTATTTCAGATTTAATTTTAGTTTTTGCTTCTCATTTCCCTATTGGAACATTAACTTCTATTTCTTTATTGTTTAGTGCCTTTTTGGCTAATCCATCTGCCTTTTCATTTCCTCTAATTCCAATATGTGCTGGAACCCAACAAAACTGAACCATTAATCCTAGGCTTCTAATATTTAACAATATACAGTAGTTCTAACTTCCATCAGTAGGTCTTCTCTGACTGAATCACCCCTTTCAAAGCTCTGCAGTACAGCCATTGAATCAGAGCATATTAGAGATGTTAATGGTTTTATCTCCTCTATCCACCTTAGAGCTGTTATTATGCCAGTCATTTCTATTGTGTATACTGAGAGGTAATTATTCAATCTGTACTTCAGTCCTTTTTTAAATTCAGGAATGTAAATTCCTATTCCACAATGACCATTTTGGTCTTTTGATCCATCAGTGAACATTTTAATAAAACCGTAAAATGAAGAGGATAGATATCTTTCACTATACTTTGCGAAACTCTGATCATCAGGGTATTCCCTCTTTTCTTTCAGAATTTCTGTATTAACCTCTGGAATTGGTAGCATCCAGGGAGG
This sequence comes from Alosa alosa, assembly GCF_017589495.1. Taxonomy (NCBI): domain Eukaryota; kingdom Metazoa; phylum Chordata; class Actinopteri; order Clupeiformes; family Clupeidae; genus Alosa; species Alosa alosa. The sequence goes on along the minus strand of NC_063203.1, from coordinate 22,079,097 downwards.
GATTTCACTCAGACCTATTGCAGGACTACAGTATATTCTAAATCTTTAATGTCAAACTGCTCTGCTAATTTATTTATGTTCCATCCAAACCCTTTAGCCTTCGTTTGATACTCCCAACAATCATTCAGTACTGATGCTGCTGGATTATTACAAAGCCAGCTTAGTGCATCTTAAAGTTAGTGGAGCTTCCTCTGTCTCTACCAGAATAGCACTTGTTGGAGTTGTTTAATAGCACCTATGGCCATTCTTAATGCTCTAAACTGAATTCTGTCCAACTTAGTTAACTTTCGACATAATGCACATGATATTTCCATGTAAGTTTTTCATCCATCCAAACTCCTAAGTATTTAAATTTCACAACTCTTTTCTAAATTTGATTATACATAAATAAATGGTGGTCCTCAGCCATTTTCTTTATTGTAAAGTACATAACATTTGATTTTTCAATAGAAAATTTGAATCCCCAATCCACTCCCCATTGCTCTAATATTTTAATTTTCTTTTGCATAATTGTTGTTATATATGGAATATTTCTGACTCTTTTCCATATTACCGCATCATCTGCATACAGTAATCCATCACTTCCTTTTCCTAGTTTGATAAATATATCATTAATCATTAAATTAAATAAGATGGGACTGATTACACTTCCTTGAGGAATTCCATTCTCCATTGTAAATTCATCTGAATTTTCTGAGCCTACTCTGACTCTAAAAGTACGTTGGGAAAGGAAGTCCAGTATGAAATTATCCATCTTCCCTCCAATTCCCATTCTATCCAGTTTGATCAATAGCCCTTCTCTCCACATAGTATCATATGCCTTTTCTACTACAGTATGTCTAAAAACACGGCCACCATTACCTCCTTCATAATCAGTGTTTTCTCCACTTCATTACACAGTTTCACCAAAGCATCTGCCGTAGATCTACCCTTTCTAAATACAGTTTGATAATCTGTAAGAACACATTTCTTTTCCAGAAAATAATTTAATCTTGCCACTATCAGTTTCTCAATTAACTTTCCTAAATGTGACGTCATTGCTATAGGCCTGTAGTTCCCTGGATTGCTTGGCTCTTTTCCTGGCTTAGGGAAAGGAAGAATAATTGCCTTTTTCCATATATTTGGTAATTTGCCCTTATTCCATATGTTATTGAACAATTCTAATACCTTACCCAATAATCCATCAGGTAGTTTCCTAAACATAGCGTAACATAAATTATCAGGTCCTGGTGAGGAGTATCCATGTAGTATTTAAGGCCATTTTAAGTTCTGACATAGTAAATTCTGCATCTAGTATATGATTTGACTCTTGTTTAGTATTTAATATATTTTTATTTTCCTTCAAAATTTCCTCTTTTTGAACATTTCATCTAGGTGATTTCCTTTATGAATGTCAGCAAACTTTTCCCCCCCAACATATTTGCTTTATCAGCATCTGAGATAGCTTTATTTCTTCCATCATTTAACACTGGCATTTGCGATGGTTTATACTTGCCTGTCATTTTCTTCACCATCATCCACATCTTATCCAAAGTTGTTTCTCTTCCAATTGTTGAACAAAATTGTCTCCATGCTTCTTTCTTGGTTTCTTTAATTACCTTCCTTGTTAGAGCTTTTTTCCTTTGATAATCTACAAGATTATCCATTGTTAAAGTGTTACGTAGTTTCTTAAATGCTTTATTTCGATCTGCTACTGCATCTGTACATTTATCATTCCACCATGGTATATTTCTTCTTTTGTTTTGGCTTTTACTAATTGGAATACTCTGACTTGCTGCACTTAAAATAATGTTACTTACAGAATCATTCATTCTATCTATCGACTCTTCCAGGCCTAAAGATGGATTATTTATTTGATCATTACAACATTCCACATACTTAACCCAGTTGGCTTTCTGAAAGCACCATTTGTGGTTTATATAATTTTGCTGTATATATATATATATACACATTTGTTTCTATCTTGCATAGAATTGGAAAGTGATCACTACCAATACTTGTATTTTGTTCCACTTCCCATTCACATCTATTAGCTATTTTCCTATCCACTAAAGTTAAGTCTATACATGATGTCTCATTTGTATATATATATATATATATATATGTAGACGTGTACCAGTGCCATTGTTTAAACACACCAGCGTTCTATCATTGATCATTTCTTCATTTCTTATTTCTCCATTTGCATCTGTTGTTTTGCTTCCCCATAATGTATTATGGGCATTGAAATCCCCACACCATATTTCTCTATGACCTTTTCCCTTATAAATACTCTTCATTAAGCCATTTGTTAGTTCTTTACATGGATTATAATAGTTGATAATTATCAAATTACCTCTATCCTCTTTATTAACTATTTCAGTTACAATACATTCGTATCCTTCAGATACCTTTATTGAGCTGTATGATATTCCTTCTTTAACAAATGTCAAACCCTCTATCTATCTCTCCATCATATCTTATACTATTGTATCCTTTTAAAACAAAGTCTAGTTGTGGCTTTAACCATGTTTCTTGGATGCATATAATACCAGGTTTAATTGGTAAATCATTTACATAACTTTTGAATTCCTGTCCATTTGCAATTAAACTTCGTGCATTCCACTGAAGAATAGAAAAAAACATAATCCATTTAACTAGTATGTATTCCATCATGATTAATATTTAACATTTCATGTACTTCATCAGCCTTTGCTATGATCCCTAAGTAATTATTAGCTGCTTCCACTACTGATTTTATTCTATCACTTTTCTTAGCATGCTGTATAGTGACATTGACTATTGAACAAATGAATGCAACAAAATTGTTCTTGTTTACCAACATTGTATCTTCTGATATTTTAGCCTTATGTTCATTAATTTCTGAGATAGCAGTGTGTATTATTTCCTGCAGAGTTCTTTCCCTGTCATGACCTCTGTTATTCTTTCTACCTCTGCCTGAAGTTTCAGCAGAGTCCCTTCTTCTGCTCTGTTCTGGTGTATGGGCAGGCCTCCGATTGATTCTATCATTATCATTCATTTTCTTAAGTGCTTCTGCATATGCCACTTGATGTGTAACCTTATATTTCTGAATTTCTCTTGCCTTTTTGCTTTTCACATCCCCCATAAGCTGCACTATGCTGGCCTCCACAATTACAGCATTTTAATTCAGTTATTTCCCCACAGTTACCATATTCATGTTCCCCTCCACATTTAGCACATCTGATCTTGCCTCTCTGCATTGTGCTGCTACATGTCCAAACCTTTGACATTTAAAGCATCTTAATGGGGGTGGGATGTATTCCCTCACTGGATAACTCATATATCCCATCTGTACTTTAGTAGGCATTTCCACCTTAAAGTATAGCAAAATCGACAAACTCTCAACTTTCTCTTTTCCTTTAGTCAGCCTTTTTGCATCCATAAGCTCACCTCCTTTTAGACCATTTTTGATTTCTTCAATGGAAACAGATATCGGTATTCCTGTAATCACTTCTCTTGATTTTGATGTTGCACCTGGTATGTGTGATGTGATCTTGACCCCATTTAGTTTTCCTTTGCTTAGTACTTTTTTACGCTTTTCTTCAGATGCTGCAAATATAAACAATCTACCATTTCCCATGAATCTGGCATGATTGATTTTGCTTATCTCTTTCTCAATTGCTTTCGTTACATGTATTGGGTGTAAATCAGGACCTCCATGTTGATCAAACACTACTACAACTTTAAATGTTACTACACGCTACTACTGGAATCCGACCTCAGTCTAACCTGCTTTCTCCTAACTTCTTCCCAGAACATCTCATTATCTTTATCGATAGTCAATGGATCTAAATCTTTGAGATCCTTCAAAGGTTAGCTGCCATCAGTCACTCTACATTCACTGTACAGTAAAGCTTTTTATTTACTCCAAATGATACGAACGTGTCTTTCACCAACAGCAACCCGGAACTGGAAAAAAACCAACAAACTAAACTAAAACAGGCAGGGTTTAAATACCCAAACTGATTGACACAATAAGGGACAGGTGAACAGACAAAATGGAGGGAAAAGAACAAAGACAGGAAGTTGCCCAAATAAGGTTATGGGCGTGGCACTGGGCACATGACAGCACATGGCTTGATCAACAAAACAAACAAAACAAAGAACTGTCGAGACATTGACAGGCAAGATGGCGCGGACCGCTGCCGCAGCCGTCAAGCCGGCTCCACTATGTTACCTGTTTGTAATCTGGCCGATAACACTGGATATTTTTGCAAATACAGTACTGGGTACAATCACATACAGCTCCCAGGCACTCATCAACATTGGATTATCAACTCACCTCATGCAAAGTCCATCCGATGTTTGGGTTCGCTTGCTCCCGGCTGAGATCCTGAAGAGCGCAGCTCAACAAACCTGGAGAAGATCCAGAGGTAAACGCGGAGGGGTAAAGCATGCCCTGAGGGCCCGCGTACACAAGCCTCCTTGCCAAGTATCCTGGTTGCTAATGTCCAGTCCTTGAACGATGAGAAAGTGGATGATCTCCGTTTGCGTTGCGCATGTGAACGAGACATAAGAAACTGTAACATCCTCCTGTTCACTGAAACCTGGCTGAATCCGTCCAAAGATGACCATTCCATAAAACTGATGGAGAATCTCTCTGTTTACCGGTCTGACAGATCTTTCGAGGAATCCAGGAAGGAGATCGGAGGTGGCGTTGGCGTCATGGTGAATGAGGGCTGGTGTCAAAGTGGGAACATCAACGTGCTGCGGCGCTTCTGCTCCCCTGATGGAATTCCTGGCAATAAAATGCCGGCCTCACTATCTTCCACGTGAATTTACATCTGTGGTAATCGTGGCAGTGTACATTACACCCCAGGCATGTACAAAAACAGCTCTCACAGTGCTCCACGATGCACTGAACAGCTACCAGGCTAGCAACACCCAAGCCGCGTTAGTGGTTGCTGGCGATTTCAACAAGGCGAACCTGAAGAAAGTGATGCCAAACCTTTATCAACACATTGACTGTGCAACGAGAGGGTCAAGAACACTGGACCATTGTTATACTCCATTTAAGAGTGGATACAAGGCCCAGTCTCTTGCTCCTGTGGGGAAAAGCGGCCATGCTGCTATCTTCCTCTGGCCATCGTATGTCAACAAACTACGAAGGAAACCCCCGATGACGAGAGAGGTGCGTCGGTGGACAGACCAATCAGAGGACAGCATGCGAGTGGCACTCCACGAAACACTTTGGGATGCGTTTAAGAACTGCACTGTTGATATTAACACTGACATTAATGTGCTCACTAAAAATGTCATTGGTATCATTTCCACAATAACAGATATGCATGTACCCAAAATGACTGTCAAAATATATGAAAACCAGAAACCATGGATAAATAAAAATACCCGAAATGCCCTAAAACAACGCACGGCTGCATATAAATCAGGACTGGAGACTGGTAATATGGATGACTACAAAGCAGCAGCATATAATGTCAGAAAAGCAGTGAAGGATGCCAAGAGGGAATATGGAGAGAAGGTGGAGTTCAAATTCCAGAAAGGAGACCTCAAAGGTGTATGGCAGGGGCTAAAAGTCATGACTGACTACAAAGCCCCGCCCCCCTTCTCAGGAGGCGCAAGTTGGCAAATGACCTCAACACCTTCTTTGCACGCTTCGAGACTTGCCGTGACCAAGATCCTAGTGCACCAGGGAAGGAGAGAGGTGGAGAAAGAGGGAGCGGAGGACCACTCGTTCTCTCTGAACAGGATGTCAGAAGGACTGTAAAGCAAGTGAACACCAGGAAGGCTGCAGGACCAGACGAGATAGCAGGGCGGGTTCTCAAGGTCTGTGCTGACCAACTAGCACCAGTGTTCACTGCTATATTCAACCTGTCCCTGGCACAGTCCATCTGCTCCCCACATGCCCAAAAGGTCTGGACATCATCCCCATACCCCCAATAGCCTAGACCAGCCTGTCATATACGACTATCGCCCAGTTCCTGTCACACCTCTGTGGTGATGAAGTGTTTTGAACTATGATCAAACCACATCTGCTCCTATAGCCCAACACCCTGGACCCTCTACAATTTGCATACCATCCCAATAGATCCACTGAGGATGCCATTACTTTTTGACAGAGAGACCTCAGGTGATGAAAGCGGGCAAGCACATCTCATCCTCCCTCACCCTCAGCACAGGGGCCCCCCAGGGTTGTGTTCTGTCCCCTCTGCTGTACTCCCTGAATACACACGATTGTGTAGCCACCACAGACTCCAATACCATCATTAAGTTTGCTGACGACACCGTAGTGGTAGGCATAATCCACAACAACGATGAGACGGCCTACCTGGAAGAAGTGAGGTGCCTGACCCAGTGGTGTCAGAGGAAAAATCTCCACCTCAACATCAGCAAGACTAAAGAGATGCTGGTGGACTTTGGGAGGAAGCAGGCGTGGGACTACACTCCCTTATCCATCAACGGGACCCCTGTGGAGAGGGTGGATACATTCAAATACCTCGGTGTCCAGATCACCGAAGATCTGACATGGTCTACCCATCTGGACACCGTGGTAAGGAAGGCCAGGCAGAGACTGTACCATCTAAGGAGGCTGAAGAAATTCAAAGCATCCAAAACAGTCCTGCAGAGCTTCTACTCCAGCACCATTGAGAGCATCCTGACTGGGTGCATCACCGCTTGGTATGGAAACACCACCATGCAGGACCGTAAGGCTCTGCAGAGAGTGGTGCGTTCAGCTGAACGTACCATAGGGGGGCAACTCCCTAACCTAGGGGACATCTACATGTATACCAAGCGGTGTAAGGATAAGACCACCAAAATCCTCAAAGACCCCAGCCACCCAGACTATGGTCTGTTCTCTCTGCTTCGCTCTCAGGAAGCAGATATTGTACACTGGCTGCAAGGACTGAGAGACTCAGGAAGAGTTTCTTCCCCCAAGCTGTCCGGTACCTAAATGGCACTGTTTAAGCACTTTTTATTGTGTATACCACTGTTTCCCTGTAGAGAATACCACTTCTTCCCTATCTGCAAAAACCCCCTGACATCTTGAATGTATTGTTTCTTGTCTGTTACTGTTTTTGGTAGGTTGTTCTGTGTCAGTTTGTGTGTTTTTGCTTGGCATGGAGCCAGCTGTAACATTTCACTGCATTGTATGTATGTGACAAATAAAATCTGAATCTGAATCTAGTAGGGGGAGACAAAAACTAAAGTCCAGGTGAGGATCCTGACAGTCTCGCCTTAAAGCAGTGATCAATAAAGTTCTCAAGATCCTCAATAGTGTTTGCCAGTATGATTTCCACCTTAATTAGAGCACATTTAATTAATCTTCATGGAACAGCATTTCCTTGCTCACACATTCACTCCACCTGCTCCCACGTCATTTCCTGACGTGCATTACATTTTCAGAGGTTTGATGGTGGTGAACATTGACTGAGAGACAATGATGAAAATTGGAGAAAGTGGTGATTTGATGTATTCTGTATGAAAGCAATGCAAATGTATAGTTTATCCACTTAGTATACTGATGTGGTAGCATTGTAACAATGCTATTGCATTGTTGTGTTTGTTAATCCCTGTTAATTCTTTTATTTTACATTTTAGATGCCAAGAATCACACATACACTCCTGGAGAGCTGTAGATGATGCTTATGGACCTGCCTGAAAATGGGGAATGTGAATTGTTGCTGCAAAAAGCCTGCTCATGAGATAGAATTTTGTTCATATAGATCAATAACACCTAGTTCTCAACCGCCACGTCTTCAAAATGTTTCAAGTGAAGAGAGTTCTCAGGGCGAATATGTTAACTGTGAGGAGGAGGACAATAGGGGCTATGTTTATCCATCTGAGGGGTCTTCTCAGGAATATATTAACTGTGTGGCAAGTGCTGGTAGTTCTCAGGATTATTGTTTAAACGATGTTACAAGTGAAGATATTAGTGAGGAGTATTGCAACGTTGACCCTGCAGGTGTGTATCGCAACGTTACAATTGAGGCGCGTGTGGATGTTCATCCATTTAGTATAATATCGGAATCCTGGAGTTCTATTTCTAGTTCATATACATCTAGTTCTCAATTGCCACATCAGGAAAAGGACACTAATGACCTCTTTAAAGATGAGGATCAAGATCCCCCAAGAACTACAAGAACTAGATCACACAGTCTCCCTTGCCCAGACACAGTTGTTATTAATATACCCATTATGTCTGTAGATGACCTGTGCCTTCCTATTAGATGTAGTTCTCATCGACGGGCATATGTAGAAGAGAATGAGTATGCTTTCACTCGGTCTTCTCAACTTCTTCCTCCTCCATGGATTCCGCAAATTTCTGAGAAAAACACTGGCATATCCTATGGCCAGATTTGTACAAGAAGAAGTCACAAAGAAGAGAAGTTAGTCTCTTGCTCTCTCCCTCTCTCTTTCTTTCTCTCTAACTATCTCACACTCCAAACCCCCGGCATTCTTTTGCATGTGTTTTACTGTCAATACATATATTTGTATACATACAAAAATACTTAGGGGGCTGCAGCCCATGAGCTATGCTGCAAAAAAAATCATTATATCATTATTGGCATGAACCCATGAATCATTATTGTAGTAGACAGTTGAGTTCCACAAGATTCCACACTCGGAGCATCTGTTTAGCAGTATGCATCATTTGTATGTTGTAGTCTATGGTTGTAGTACTTGTGATGTACTCTGAAATAAAATCATACAAATGAATCCAGTGTATCTAAACAACACTGGTTTCAACAGATTGACTAGATATCATTTGAAATGATAACGTTAGTTGTTTCCACTTCCGTGGTAGAAGTGAACAGGACCGATATGCTCTGCATTCTGCGGGGTCATCCCTATGCTTCCAGGGTCCTATGTTCAGGGGCATATCAAGCTTTTTTAAAAGTGGGAGGGTTCTGGATAGGGAAGTGAAATAATAACTACAGTATCAAATTATACCGCAAATAACTCCCTACATTTTCTTCACATATATTATGCAAATAAAACCATGAATTTAATAGCCTACTGTTAAAGCAACAAATGGTATGTATATCCCTTGGCATCATGGATGGATTATGAGCCACTGGGCACCTGGGCACAGACATGAAAATGCCCCCCCAGCCTACCTCAGAAAGTTAGAACATTTATGTTCTAAGGGGACTACAACGTTGTCAGGGGAACTACACTAGCTCTTGAGCAACTTTGACAGCCGTATGTTTAATTATATGATTTAAAACTCATTTGCTCTCAACAAGGGAAAGCCTACATGGAACAGTTAAATGTAAGTGAAGTTGCAAACATGAATAGGACTAAAATGAGGCAAACTAAGCCACAGTACTGAGTTATAAATTCTGAATCTGTCTTTTAATTATTCTACCTTGTGCCTTTTATGTTTTATTTTTTCCACAAATATATTATGTACTTTTTAAACTTTTCTTTAACTATTGCTCTTTAATGATTTTTATGAACTATTACTGTTGTTTGTGTAAAGCACATTGAATGACCCCTGTACAAGAAATGCACTATATAAATAATCTATCAATTATCGCACTAAATCTACCAAATAATATATATAAATAATCTATATAAATAATCTATCAATTATCGCACTAAATCTACCAAATAACAAATCTTAATGACCATGATGTACAGGGGATAAACCCCAAGATCACTATACATAAAACACAAAGGAAATCAGAATTAGGCTCATGTAGCAAGCCTGAAGTAGAAATCAAGCTAGAATGTTAAGTTCATCTTATTACAACTCCATTTACATGATTTTATTTTTATAAAATATAAAAATATACGCTTTATGACGCATACAATGCTGCAAAGAACTGCCAAATAAAATAAAAACACGGAGGTACTTGCACTAACAGATTCAACTAACTGGATAATATGGCTATAACCTCTGGTGAACTAGAGTGGTGGACACCGAAATTTTGAAGATGGGTCCTGTCCCGACATTTTGAATCGCCTTTGACTACTTCAGAGTGGCTGCCTATGGGCATGGACAAACATGTCGTTAAAACAACCCTTAATGTTCATTTTGACGTTCGTCAAAACTGTGCAACTCACCGAGTGGTTAGTGGTGTTCGTTGATGCTCCAAAAAAAGTAGCGTAGCGAAATACAGTTTCTGTCGTGTTTTATTTGCCATTTTGTAAAATCCCATTGATTTCTGTTGGAAGACTCATTGCACTTTGATATTACTGCGCCACCGGAAACAGAAATGGGGGCTGTTTACATTTGGTTGTAGTCTTTCTGCAAGACCTTCTTTTACTGTCTATGCTTCAGGCCCAAATATTGAGCAGAAGTGTATACGCGGTTGTGAGGTATCTGAAAAAATAGTTCCACAATAGCAAATAACACGGCTGGAAATCATACATTGTGCCGATATATTTGTTTTTAATAATCAACGAACACCACTAACCACTCGGTGAGTTGCACAATTTTGAAAACGAATGTTAAGCGTTGTTTTAAGGACATGTTCAAAACGAGTCAGAAAAGTCGAGACAGGACCAATCGTCAAAATTTATGTCCACAACTCTAGTTCATCCAAAACAAACCAGAAAAGGGACTCAAAGTGCTAAATACCGAAATTACCCTTTAAATGATCTGTACACATCCTCTCCATTCTGTCACAGGGTGGAGTCTTTAGGTTGTGGAGCCGTGTATCACAGTGATGACTCACAAGGGACTTGTGAATCCTGTGCTAAAGTTTCAGACACCAACCACTGGGTCCTGGTGGAGCCTGAACTCTCTATAGGGAAAGATCTCCCAACCTACAGCCTGAACTCTCCTGCAGGGAGCTATGAGTGTTCAGAGACTGGTCTGCGCTGGTCATGTGCTGGTCCAATCACCCTGCAGTACAATGATTTGCAATGGGAACTCTACTGTGAAGAGATGGCAAACAGACATTACAAACCAGCTGGTCCTCTAATGGACATCAAGCTCAAGTCAGGAGAGCTGGAGGAGATCCATCTTCCACATTCCCTGTGTTTGGGGGATTGTGAAGCATCTCTGCATGATGCTGTGAGGGTCCTGCATGGTCAGGACAGTGGAGTGTGTCTGGAGGTGTGTGAGCTGACCCGGCACCATGCCAAGCTCACCCACCCCTCCTTGTCTCCTCTGGGCTTGCTTCTGAAGACTGGCATTCCCATTAGAGTCCACTGTGAGCAGCTGCTCTTCAAGACCTGCACCTCTCCCCTCACTCTCCATGCCTACCTGGTTCCCAAAGAGCGAGCAGCGCTTCGAGCCGTGGAGGACCAGGAGAGGAGCAGTGGGGTGAAGATCTCCAAGCCCAAGCCAGAGAGATCTCTCGGGATGAACAGCTGGTTCAGCATGAGGACGTCCTGCCCATCCACCATCACCCCCAAGAAGATCAAGCTGAGGTACTGCAGCTTCAGTCCAAACTTCTTTGAGGTATATTTCAAGCAGGCAAAGGAGGCCTTTGAGATGGAGTTAGTCTGCCTGGAAACCGGCATGTCTGTTTGGAGAGCTGAGATACGGAAAAATGATTATAGGCAGACCAGTCAGGAGGCCATTTCAGAGGGACAGAACAATGATCAATGTCAAACATGTGGTAACCACAGGTACACCTCAGAAAAAAAAGAAAAGCGATTTTTGCACTGGGGGCAGTTTGCGCATCTCAGGGATAGAGAGAGATGATCACTACCAGACCAGAGGAGTGGACAGGAACATCTCAGAGGTTGCAGCATTTGTGGACAGGCACAGAGTAAAGCTCATTCGCAGCGTGCGTAACGTGATGCCCATTGCAGATGTGCTGCTCTCCAAGGGACTGGTCCACTCTGAGAAGTATTCAGAGATCAAAGCAGCAATCACCCCTCAGGCAAAGATGCGAGACATCTATGAGTGTCTGCGCTCAGCTGGAGCTGAGGGGAAAGCAACGTTCTATGGAGTTCTACTGCAGGAGGAGCCCCACCTGCTCCAAGACCTGAGTACACCTGCACTATAGACTAGACTAAACCTGCATTCATAGCATGACCACACCTGCTGTAAAGACTGAATAAAGTTGTTTTAAAGACCTGACTACTGAATAAAGACCTGACTGCACCTTGAGGAGAGAGGGGAACATCACAAGTCGTATAGTATTTACTGTGAGGATATTAATAAGTACAAAACAAATAAATTTAAAGTGTGTGTGTGCCTTTAAAGGGTGCCTTCTTGAGGGCACTTTCTAAGCAGCACTAAAGAAGATTTTCTCTCGGGGGTCCCCCTACAGTTTAAGATCACAATAATAAATGAACTAAATATGCGTCTTTTGCAACAAAGTGTAAAAATACATTCGATACAATATAGAGGGAATGCACTGACAGCAAAGAGAACTCCAAATTCCTGTAGCATATCAGCTTTTCTCCATGCTCCTACTGTACCAGAACAGGAACTTCCTCTGGCTGTTTTACAAGTGATAAGACCTGCTCAGCGAGTGCTAGAAGTGCTGTTCGCCCTATTGAGAGTTTATCTGCCATCAAAATGATTAAAACGTTATTTTAAGAGATACCTGAACTCAGGGATCTCTTGAATCAGTAATTTACTTGCAAATCTAAAATTTCACATTTAGTCCTATGACAGCTATATACAGTATACATATTTGTATATGTTTTTCTGTTTATTGACCAACTCGCAATGCCTTCTCTACAATACCTTTGCCATTGCTAATCTGCAATACTAAGGAATATACTGTATTAAGTATTTTCATATAAGAAGTTATTTTTAATCAACCAATTTGTTTTTTCTCCAATACTGTTTTTTTGTTTTGTATTGTACGGTATTGCAATTAAACAATTTAAACATGTACATCTATCAACTGCAATATTGAAGAATTTGTGTATGCCTAGTGCATTTAGCCTACTTGAAGTTATTTTGCTATTTTTTGTTGAGTGGTTACTTAAGAATGGTGACTCTGTGTGTGTGTGTGTGTGTGTGTGTCTGTGTGTGTGGGTGGGTGGGTGGGTGTGTGTTTGTGTTGAGAAGGGGAGAACACTGTATTTGTGTGGTAGATTTATATTTTTACATCTGTCCACAATGCAAATACCAGTACATTGCATTTCGTTTTCTTGTCATTATTGTTCTTCCTCATTCATAGTTTCGTTTCCCCTCCCTCCCTTTTCTCTGACTCTCACTCTGTCATGTTCCTCACTTTCCTGATCTTCAGGCACAGCTCTGTTCTACCTCCGCCCCCTTAACCTTGATCGTCTTATCTCCCTCCAGTCTTTTCTCTCTCTGCTCTCTCTCTCCCTCTTTCCTTCAGTCTCTGTCTCTCTCCTTCCCTCTTGCTCTCCCTCCCTCCCTTTCTCTCTCTCCCTCTCTCTTTCTCCCTCTCTCTCTCTTCCTCCTTCCCTCCCCATTGTCTCCCATGGAAACCTAACCTTTGTCACTCCTCTCACAGGCAGGAGGAGGAGGAGCTCAGTTTAACACAGGGCAAAGTTTCCTTGTTGATAGAGATTCCATTTTGCCACGGCCGGGTGAGTTCCACAGCACACACGGTGAGTACCAACACAAACACACCACACAGCGAGATAAGAGAGAGACTATGTCTGAGGCGGCTGGCTGGGGAGTCCATACATATGGATCTGGTGTTGTCATTTATGGCCACTTTAAATGACTGTCGAATTTCACCACAGACGTCAGGCATACTGTATGTGAAATGGATGCTTGCCAGATGACTCTGTGCCAGGATAAAAGCAAGCTCAGGCGGGTTGGACCGTTTACAACAAGCTTCTTCTGAAACTTCACTTTATGGTGTCGATGTGGTGTTTAAATTGAATGTCACTGAACAAATAAACGCAAGTTAATGAATGCCGTCTGTCAAGCCCTAGATTTGGATCACGCTAAATCAGGCATGATGATGTCATATTTGTTCATGATGTCATCTTTGTTCATCTTTGTCATCTTTGTTAGGCTGGTTGTTTTTACTTAAGTTTTTTAATGGTTACTTAATAAGTAGGCTTTTACACTTCCAAACATAAACATCTGCTGTATGTCTTATAACTGTAGTTTGCTAAGTGGTTGTGTGTGGTCCTACAGTATTTCCAGATGAGGATGAGGGGCTGATGTCAGGGCTGGGCTGATCAGTAGCAAGAGAGAACTGTACCTTTAAACGCTACCATGTGTGTCTTCTGGGGAGGGACACCTGGAAATCACACCCATCCGCACTGAATGCACAGCAGGGGGAACTGCCACCGTGCGTCGCCTGATGCAAAGCAGTACAGAGACAGCGGCAGTAGTGAGGTAAGACATGAACACACAGTAAAATGTAAGACATTATTACACACACACACACACACACACACACACACACACACTGTTGTGTCTTCTGCTGGGGTAATGGATATTAAAAACCTACAACTACGCAATGCTGTGGACCTTTAACTCCCTTCACTGACTTAAGATTGACACTTACAGTATACCAAGCTGAGAAACCCTGCAATAGATAAGGTCTTGCACCTACTTATGTGTGTATGCAACACCTAGACTCCCAATCCATATGACATTAAAATGTACTACATCTCAGCACAACAACAACAATAATAAATAAAACAATCTATCTTATCTACTATCTAATGTGTAGCAATTTTGACATTAATTTTGTCAAAAACCACATTTATGAACAGGATGTGGGTTATCGGTCTGTGTCTGTAGTTTCAGGCAGGATGTATGCTGTTAGATGACTGGCACACTAACAAGACACTCAGACACACATACAGACATACACAGTCTCTCCACTAAACAACCCCAACTCATCCTGCATCCCCATCGTAACTGTCGTCGTTAATGCAAACAGATGCAAGATGCTTCAGAGAATGAATATTCCAAGAAAAGTCTTGCAGGATTTAAACAACAAAAAAGTATAGACAGTGAGAAAATGGCTTGGCCTAAGTAACCACACAACGCGTGACGTGAATGGGGCTTGGGTGTTCCAGACTTCAAGAGGACTTACCTCACCACAAGACTGGTGCATTTAACAAAAAGCTTAACAGCGATGATAACATAGAGAAATGGCCCATGTGACTTTTCTTCTTGAGCTCAAGAAGCGTAAAGTCCCCATTTTTCTGGGTTTTCGATAGAAACCAAATGGCGAACAACACTAGAGCCACCCATCAGCTTTGGGGTTAGATCTCATGATTGGCCTGATCTCAATGACCTTTGCAACTGGACAGGTGTCAACCTACAGTTGTTTCAAGCAGAAACCACATATGTCGTTCCTTCAGAATCTATGATCAAAGACAAAAACATCACTGTGAGCGATTGTGGACATTATGTCAAAAAGTGTACCATCCATCTTTTCACCTACAGTCTCAATACATATTAACTGCTCTGTTAAGCCCCAAATGTTTTCTTTGTGCCATGTAGAGATGCATGTGTTTTGTGACACAAATGCCATCAGACCTTATATTGTTATACAGGATTCAAGAGAACAATAAGAATGTATTCATTCTGGAAGTAGGCTGTTGTTTTGATCCATGTCTAGAGAAAGCCTTTTTAACAAAGCTGGTGAAATACCAGCCTCTTGTACCTGCTAGTACGTACATAGGCTGGTCACTAGGGGTCTCAGGATTGCAACAACAAAACAACTGGCTAGATACTGTGTTGTGTGTATGATTAACATCTGCTGTACTGCTGCTTTCTTATTGTCAACAGAATCACATGACCGAACCTCGTCTGAGCAATTTATGTAATATTAATTCTGAATTGTTGACACAAATAAAGAAGTAAGCTGTGTGTGTGTGTGTGTGTGTGTGTGAGTGTGTGCTCTACAGCTCCACCGAGCAGAAGAGATCACCCTCTTCTGTATTTAACTGTGTGTCCATCAAGAGTGGCTTGGCCATGGACCAACCACCCCGTTTAGAACATTCTCCTGCTCATCACAGGTCAGGGTAAGATTTAAACAATCAATGCAAATGAGGCAATGCAAGTCATACTGAAGGATAATGTGTCTCACAAAGAGGGACTGAATTGCTTTGTCTACAAAGTACAAAAAGGTACAAAAGGTGCAAGTGCCACTAAGATATTGCTAATGCAGTAATAAGTACTAATATATAGCTTAGAGTAACAGTTCAAGCGAAGTCAAGGAAGGGAGGAGAGGGATAGTCAGGGTAGGGGAAAGGGTAATGGGAAGGGCTAGATAAAGCTTGTCCAGCTGTTGCTAGGAGAGGAAGTACTCTTGGAAGAGGTCTTTAGTCTTCAGGAG
The DNA here is from genome assembly GCF_017589495.1 of Alosa alosa. Classification (NCBI taxonomy): domain Eukaryota; kingdom Metazoa; phylum Chordata; class Actinopteri; order Clupeiformes; family Clupeidae; genus Alosa; species Alosa alosa. The sequence goes on along the minus strand of NC_063203.1, from coordinate 22,062,910 downwards.
GTCTTTGAAGATAGAGAGGGATGCCCTGCTCTGACTTTAACACACCCAAGTACACACTTACATGAATGTACTGTATGTCTGTGTGCACTGCACACACACTCACTTACTCACACACATAGAGAGAGAGAGGGAGGCAGTGAATGTGTTTTATGATAGAGCCTCTTCCTACAGTGGTCCTACCCAAAGACCAGTGTTCCCAGTGCCCAGCTGTGTGTCCATGAAAAGTGACAACTCCATGGACCAGCCACCCAAATTAGGAGAGGGACATTCTCCTGCCGGTCAAAGGTAGGCATTAGTCTCTGACGCATGCCCACACAGATAGACAGAGAGAAAGAGAGAGAGAATAAAAATGAGGACGAATGAATGTGTTTGAGGACAGTCCCTCTTTCTACAGTGGTCCACACCAAAGACCAGTGTCCCCAGTGCCCAGCTGTGTGTCCATAAAAAGTGACAACTCCATGGACCAGCCACCAAAATTAGGAGAGGGACATTCTCCTGCCGGTCAAAGGTAGGAATTATTCTCTGACGCATGCCCACACAGAGAGAAAGAGAGAGAGACAATGAAAATGAATGAATGTGTTTGAAGACAGTCCCTCTTTCTACAGTGGTCCACACCAAAGACCAGTGTCCCCAGTGCCCAGCTGTGTGTCCATGAAAAGTGACAACTCCATGGTCCAACCCTTGGCATTTAAAGGCCATGCAGCTACCATAGAGAGGTGACTAAATACTCTTGTCTGTAGTAGGCATACACTGGTCTCCCCTCATCATCTTCTCAAGTGTATGTAAAATGACTAAATACCTTTAAATGTAAAAGTAATGATCATAAAGATCTCTGTTGTGAACGGTCTTACAATCAGTGAGAGGGTGTGTGTATGTGTGTAACCGTGTATCTTTCTGTGTGTGTGTGTGTGTGTGTGTGTGTGTGCATGCACGTCCGTATGTGTGTAACTGTATCTTTCTTTGTGTGTATGTGTGTGTGTGTGTGTGTGATCTACAGCCCCATCCAGCAGGTGAGATCACCCTCTCCCGAAGCGAGCTGTGTGTCCATGAAAAGTGACTGGTCCATGGACCAACCACCCAAATTAGGAGAGGGACATTCTCCTACTCGTCAAAGGTCAGTGTGGGATTAAACAATTATTAGTAAGGCAGAGCAAGCCATACTTAATTTGTCTACCACAATGACAGGAAGTGGAATTAAATTCATGGCAATTCAAAGCACGTCCACAGTCACACAATAGAAAGAATGTGTTGAATCTCACATACATTCAGTTTTGGGAATGTTACTTTGAAAATGTAATTGGTTACTGTTTTAAGTTAAGTTCTGTGTTTGAAGCAATCATATCTGACATATACTGTAAGCTTCATTGTTAAACATACCCTTAAATTATGTATATGAATTTCTTTGAATTTCATTGAATTTCAATTCTACTTTCTTTAATTCAAATTTGAATTGTAATTCTACATCCTGTTTTTGACCATTCAAGAATTGAATTGGAATTTAGGAGTCATTCTCAATTCAATTCTGACACACACTCAAACCCACACACAGGGAAAGGGACAGAAAATGTGTTTGACGACAGTCCCTCTTTCTACAGTGGTCCACACCAAAGACCAGTGTCCCCAGTGCCCAGCTGTGTGTCCATGAAAAGTGACAACTCCATGGACCAGCCACCCAAATTAGGAGAGGGACATTCTCCTGCCGGTCAAAGGTAGTTATTAGTCTGGGACACGCACTGATGCAGATATCATAGAGAGGTGACTATTCATGTGTCCATACACTGGCTTTCCTTTGTTATCTACATGTATTCAACTGTATGTAAAAATACTAAATACATTTAAATGTCAGTAATGATCTTAAAGATCGCTGTTGTGAATGATGTTACAGTAATCCTCATGTAGTATTATAATCAGTGAGAGAGTGTGTGTGTGTGTAACTGTGTCTTTCTGCATGCATGCACATGTGTATCTTTCTGTGCATGTGTGTGTGTGCATGTCTGCATGTTTGTATGTATATGTGTGCGTGTGTGTGTGTATGTGTGTGTGATCTACAGCCCTATCCAGCACAAGAGATCACCCTCTGCCAAAGCAAGGTGTGTGTCCATGAAGAGTGACAACTCTATGGACCAACGACCCCGTTTAGGACAAGGACATTCTTCTGCTCGTCACAGGTCAGTATCAGTGTGGGATTTAAACAGTCATTAGAAATAAGGCAACACAAGTCATACTGAAGGACAATGTGTCTACCACAAAGCAGGCATGACGTATTTATGTATATAACACACACACACACACACACACACAGAAAGAGAGGGACAGAGAATGTGTTTTAGAACTGTCCCTCTTTCTACAGTGGTCCACACCAAAGACCAGTGTCCCCAGTGCCCAGCTGTGTGTCCATGAAAACTGACAACTCCATGGTCCAGCCACCTTACATAGGAGAGGGACATTCTCCTGGCAGCCAAAGGTAGGTATCTGTCTCGGACACCTGCCCATGCAGAGAGACAGAGAGAAAGACAGAGAGAAGAAAGAAAAGAGAGAGAAAACATTTCTCAATAAAAACGCCAAACAAAGCCTAATCTAATGTCAAGATATTAATGAATTCAGTCACAGAATAGGTGTTTTGTATCTTACGCAGTAGTACATTTGTATGAAAAAAATATTCAGCTATTCTGTCAGTTATGATTATCATAATTCTCTTTAGCTTCCAGACTGAGGTAGACTCATGCACATCGGACCATGACTTGACCATGACTTCACCTGATACCTCTTACCACGAATCTGAGGAAGAGGATCTGACTGATAACAGGTGAGTGTAAGCACCTGAAAATAGGTGAATGTATGCACATGATAACAGGTGAGTGTAGGCACCTGAAAACAGGTGAATGTATGCACATGATAACAGGTGAGTGTAGGCACCTGAAAACAGGTCTGACCACAGCAGCTCACCTGGTTTCTCTCACTGTGTGGCTGACGAAGATGCTCTGGCCAAGCACAGGTTTAAGTAGGCACCTGGATATGATAAGACTAAAATGATTCCAGGTGATTACATTTAGGTCATTTAGGGTGTTGGATTTTAAACACTAATTTAAAACACATTCTTTTCTCAAATTCTCGTCAAAACACAGATAGTCACTCTGTTAAACTGTCCCTATGTTGTGGACCGTTGTGACAGTGTCCATAGGCAATTAAAGGAAAATTCCGGTTTTTAGCACTTTAAGGCCCTTTTCTGGTTTGTTTTGGATGAACTATTCCTGTCCCGACTTTTCTGACTCGTTTTGAATTGCCTCAGACTGCTCATGGGTGGCTGCCAACAGGCATACTGTAGTAGGCTACTCAAACATCCTAAAACAACCCTTAAAGGAACCATATGTAAGAAATATATTTCAATTAATCATAAAATGGCCCTGATATGTCACTAGACATTAAGAAATCATGTTAATTTCCAATACTTATATCACTGACAACAGTAGTCCGGCCAGGATATTGTCATTTAAAAAGTTGCAGCCCTCAACTGATGTTGATGTTGTGTTTTGTCATGTCATGTTGTGTTTTGGCCTGATGCGCCACCCTCCACCTATCTACTAATCACAAAGTCAATAATGTTTCGGCATCTGGGTTGGCAACCTCGAGTCAGCGGGGAGGGGGAAGGGATACACCGCTCTACAGTAATTTGAAACTGATTGCAGTACCAGTTTTTGCCACAATCGTACATATGGTTCCTTTAACGTTCGTTTTCAAAACTGTGCAACTCACCGAGTGGTTAGTGGTGTTCGTTGATGTTCCAAAACAAGTAGCGCAGGGAAATACAGTTTCTGTCGTGTTTTATTTGGCATTTTGTAAAATCCCATTGATTTCTGTTGGAAGACTCATTGCACGTTGATATTACTGCGCCACCGTCTATGCTTCAGGTTCAAATACGAATCATACATTGCGCCGATATATTTGCTTTTAATAGTCAACGAACTCCACTAACCACTCGGTGAGTTGCACAGTTTTGAAAACGAACGTTAAGGGTTGTTAGGACATGTCTGAGTTGCCTACAGTATGCCTGTTGGCAGCCACCCTGAGCAGTCAAAGGCGATTCAAAACGAGTCAGAAAAGTCGAGACAGGACCAATCGTCAAAATTTCGGTGTCCACCACTCTAGTTCATCCAAAACAAACCAGAAAAGGGCCTTAAAGTGCTAAAAAACGGAATTTTCCCTTAACGGCTCCCACACACAGCTGCGTGCATCGCGTTGCTGGAGACGCATCCCATTTACTTTAAATGGGCTCACGTGATCCGTTGCCGAACTGAATTGTGGGTCCGTCGTCGGCCGCTCTCCCGCTGCTCACGTTGAGGAGTTCAGCTGTTGCTGCACCGACAGACGGCACCGGCCAATCAGGCCAATCTACGGACGGCACCAACCAATCACATTACGGTTTTACTTCAAGTCATTTGCATAGCTACCGTCGGGAACACCCACTGGAATGCGTTGACGGAACGCAGCTGTGTGTGGGAGCCGTAAGGGTTAAAGTCAAATGTACAGCAATAGCCATGCATCATTCAAAACCAAAATATTGGTGGATGTGGGTTTGTCTTGTTTTCAAAATACAGATGAAATAGTTGCTTACAAATCAAGTACTGTCTATAACTGTCCATGTAATTAGCCTGGGTGTTCTCATGCTGCCTTGCGCGCGATTTGATTCACGCTGCTAAGGCAGCCTGGAGACCATGGAGTAAATTTTCGCCTGAGATAGGGAACCAATCACAGAACAGGTGGGAAAGCAAGACGATGATGAGCTATGCACAGACGCATTTGATAGACATCCGTGGCACCCAATAAACGGATCTGGGCATTTTTTTCAAATACGAGAAAATGAACGTTTGGTTCCCAGACCACGTCTCATTGAGAAGTGGTGGCGCTAGCCAGGCTACCATGTAATATAAATCATTGTCATTTTCCTAATCTAGTGCATGTCTATCTGTAAATTTGTTTTGCGTAAAACAGCGTGTTTTTTATGAAGACCATTTTAGTTATCATACTTGAGTCTATTCACAAAAACCATAATCTATTTCATTTGCTAGCCATGCTTGCTAGTTGTAACAGATTGCATCATTGATAGTTGTAATGCATGTTACTATTGTTAGTATAGTCAGTGATCATAAGCCCCTGTTACATATGTTCCTGTCAAATCTTGCACAGCACAAGTTACAAATTTTCCTCTCTGAAAATTACAGAAACTTTGACTACTTTTGAAAACTGACATTTTGACTGTAGCTTGCTTTAACGGTACTTTTGTTAAAAGGTAGCTTGGTTTCCCTTACTCTAATTGGTACAGTTTGTGTGCTTAGCATCAAATAGGCAATTAAGAATTTCAAACATCTATATTTTGACACAGTATAGTTTGAACTTAATATGAATTTCATATATTATTATTTACCAAGCATTGTGCACTTGTCTTATGTCATACAGTATCTTCAGCAAAAGTAGTGAAATCACTAAATAAATACATTTTATTGTCTATTGATTGACAGATCTGACTTTATACTCTCTGAGGAGATAATCCAAGAGCAACTTAAGTCCCATCTTAGAACCAAACTACAGCATGTCCTCAAAGGTCCATCCAACCCTGTTCTTCTGAGTGAGATCTACACCGAGCTCTACATCACCGAGGGGGACATGGGGGAGGTCAATGAGGAGCATGAGGTCAGAGAGATTGAAGCAGCATCCAGGGGAAATACAGAAAATACACCCATCAAGTGCAGTGATATCTTTATGCCACTGCCAGCGCAGTGCAAAACCATCAGAACAGTTCTTACAAAGGGCATTGCTGGCATAGGAAAAACTGTGTGTGTGCAGAAGTTTGTACTGGATTGGGCTGAGGGGACTGCTAATCAAGATATCAAATATATATTTCCACTGTCCTTCCGCGAGCTAAACTTACTGAAAGCTAAGCAATTCAGTCTGCCCGAGCTTCTCAAACACTTTGTTGGTGAATTCGAAAGTGTTCCAGTTTTGGAAGATGGTCATCATGAGGTTCTGCTCATCTTTGATGGCTTGGACGAATGTCGGCTTCCGCTGGCATTTAAGGAAAATCAGAAACTGTGCAAACCAACAACAGCAGCATCCGTGGATGTTCTGCTAACAAACCTAATTCAAGGACACCTGCTTCCCTCTGCTCTCATCTGGATCACTTCACGACCAGCAGCAGCTGGCCGAATACCCCAAGACTGCGTGGACAGGGTCACAGCAGTCCACGGGTTTGGTGACCAACAGAAGAAAGAATACTTCAGAAAACGGATCAGAAATCAAACTCTTGCTGAGAAAGTAATAGCGCACATTGAGTCACTGAGGAGCCTCCATATCATGTGCCACATTCCTGTCTTCTGCTGGATTTCAGCCGCTGTTCTAGAGAGATTGTTTAAGGAAAAAGACGTTAGTGCCATTCCCAAGAATCTGACACAGATGTACACACATTTTCTGGTCATTCAGACAGACATCAAAAAGAAGTACAAAGAGAGAAAAGAGACAGATGAAGAAGAGATAATCTTCAAACTGGGGAAACTGGCTTTCCAACAGCTGGAGATGGGCAATCTGATCTTCTATGAGGAAGACCTGAGGAAGTGTGGCATTGATGTCACAGAGGCATCAGTGTATTCAGGAGTGTGTACCCAGATCTTCAGAGAGGAGTGTGGACTGTACCAGGGGAAGGTGTTCTGCTTCGTGCATCTGAGCATTCAGGAATTTCTCGCAGCTCTGTATGTCTTATTGCACTTCTACTCCAAGGAGTCTGAGGGACTTCCAAACTCCAACCTGGCTAGTCTGTTCACCGCATCAACTCTTTCAGGCCTTCAAATAATCGCAGTGGACAAAGCCTTGCAGCAGCCTAATGGAGATCTCGACCTGTTTCTGCGCTTCCTTCTGGGTCTCTGTTTTAGTGCTCTCCAGCCTGACCAAACTCTTCTGCAGTCCTTTTTCCCACATATCAGGAGCACTTCATCCAGCAATGCTGCTGTTATCGACTACATCAAGACCAGAATTCAGATCAACCAGTCCCCAGAGCCATCCATCAACCTGTTTCATTGTCTAAATGAACTAAATGACGACTCTCTGGTGGAGGAGATCCAGGAGTACCAGAGGTCCAGACGCCTGTCGAAAGTCACTCTTACTCCAGCACTGTGGTCTGCACTGGTGTTTGTGCTGCTGATGTCCAAGAGCAGTCTGGAGGTGTTTGACTTGGGGAAATACTCGGCACGTCCGTCAGATAAGAGCCTCTTTCGGATGCGTCCAGTGCTGAGGGAGAGCAGAAGAGCTGAGTGAGTCATGTCCTTGATCACTTTTGTTATCTACATACACACCTGTTCATTACACACCTGTTCATTCACTTACCAGACATTTAATCTAAGTACAGTTACAGTGCAGATATAGCATGTACAGTATTTTCTGAAAACGTGTAGGCCTACTGCTTTGCAATCAAACCAATCCCAAGAACTTGGGATTCTGAGCATAGAGTACTACTTCACCTAATTATGGCATGATAACCATATTTTTTTGTAATAAAGTTCTTTTTTTATGTAAATGTTCTCTCATATGAACTACATTTGTAGTTATTAAATGCAATTGAAATGGGAAGATTATGTTACAAGGTAGATACGTAACAGTACATCTGTGTGCTGTAATCATCTGGTCTTCATTGACAGACTTGCTTCCTGCAACCTGACAGAGAATAGCTGTGAAACTCTGGCCACAGTCATCAGCTCACACAACTCTCACCTCAGGGAGCTGGACCTGAGTGACAATAACATTCAGGATGCTGGAGTAGCATTGCTTTCCAGTGGCATTGAGAAAGTCAGCTGTAAGCTAGAGAAACTTAGGTGAGGCCATCTACATGTGCTTAATAAAGCATTTATAACCATCTTGACCAACCTAATGTTTAATAAAGCATTACTGGATTTTAGAAGAAAACACATAGGCCTATTTACCCTTCATTCATTAAAAAAAATACGTTTGAATATTATAGGCAATGATGCATAAATTTGTTTCTTCCATCAAAGAGGTCATATTTCCAGATAAGCCTCTTTTTGATAGGCTATTTGGTTTATACAATATATCAAGTATCAAAGGAAACCCTGTCTGCATGTTATTTATTTTTATGACATCTTAAATGTGAGTTGGAATTACAACTGCACATTTAACCCATTTAGTAGGAAATACCACTATTGTATATATATCACCACTATTGTATATATATATATATATATATATATATATATATATATATATATATATATATATATATATATATATGTATATATATATAAAATACCGGGATATGAATTTTGGTGCATTGCCCAGCCCTACTGTATGCAAGTATGAAACTGTGATACAACTTCTATCTTGTATTCTTATGAGTTATATGAAATTAACAGCAATGTTATTGAAAGGAAAACATAGTTCAACCAGAAAGACTCAGGAAGGCATGATGAAAGTTAACAAACTAAATATTTTAATTCATCAAAGGATTTACAAAGATGGGATCCTTTTCAGACTGACCTGCAGAGCAAATTTAAATTTGCTAACAGGTTCGTCTGGGTTCACCCAAGCTAACAGCAGACAGGAAATCATCCTGAAACTGTAGTAGGTTTCCATAACAAATCTTAACAGGGTTCAAGGTCCTTGAAATGATGTGATACAATAGCATAAAAATCTGAGTGGCCTTTGATCTTTTCTACAGTTTGTCGAAATGTGGAATTGGACCGAGTGGCTGTGAATCTCTTCTGTCGGCCATATTACGGAATCTCAGTCATCTGACAAGTATTGATCTGAGTAACAATCACCCAGGACACAGTGGAATGAGTCGACTGTCTGAAGTGCTTCAGACCCACCAGTGTCGCATAAATGAACTAAAGTACGTAGTCAGACTAGTACAGCTGAATTATGAATCCGTCAGGGTGAATTGTTTTTATGAGAAGCCTTTGATCGTTTTGAAAAAAAAACACAGAGGTTAAAATACTGATGCTACATTATCTATTATGTCTGTTTCTCCAAACAGGTTAATCAACTGCAGCATCACACATAACAGTTGTCAACTGTTAGCTATGGGTCTTGGCTCAAAAAACTCAAGTTTAAGATATCTTGACTTGAGTGGAAACAGCATTGAGAATAGAGGTGTCAACAAACTTTGTCATGGTTTAAGGAACTCCAATTGCAAACTTAGCTCTCTGAGGTAGGTTCTCAATACAAGCCAAATAATGCATTATAATTTATTAATGTGTGTTTTCTTGATGCTTTAAAATAGCATGGAATAGATATTGTGGCCATTGTTTGGCCATTTTGATGTTATTATTTTAACTGCCAACTCAGCATGTGACCATTCACACTGATGAAGAATAATTACTGTTTGTGAAACAGTGGGTTTGCTTCTCTAAATGATGTGATCTTTGGTTGCTTCGTGTCCCTTATGTGGCAGGTTGAGTAGCTGTAATGTGGGAGAGACGGGCTACCAAGCTCTAGCCTCAGCTCTAGCTTCAAACCCCTGCAGCCACCTGACAGAGCTCTTCATCAGCTATAACGAGCCTGGAGATTTGGGCTTACGTGAACTTGAAAAAGTAAAGCAGCTTCCACAGAGCAAACTAAAAGTTCTCAAGTAAGTAAGCCTACTCCATATAGAGTGTCTATGTTTCATTTTGTTTCTTGGGTTTATAAAGGCTGGTTTATTTTGGAGAGTTGTAAGGCTGTAAGGTTGCAAAACTTTGCAGTTTTGTGCTTCAGCTCAGAAGCCCTTTGAAAACGTAAGAAAAGCATTAGCAAAATGTTTCCAAATATATTGTCAAAATACATCAGCTAGTAAACTAGTTAGGTGTGTCAATGATGGTATATTAGAATGTAGGCCTATTTATTATATAATGTAATTAATTCTTTTCAATGCGTGAATAACTTTCTTCCTCTCTTTCTGAGTTATTATAACCATGCAACACACCAGAGTATGAGGAATTTCAGTATAAAAGATACATGTCTTATTAAGTCACTTCTTTTTCTTAAAAGATTTACACAGACTTCACTGCCAAAACTACGAAAGGAGGAAACCGGCCAGGACACAGCAGCAACTCACAGAGATTCCTAAGGGGGATCGGGTCCTAACCATGATTGATGTCTAGTGCCAATGGCTTAGTCCATTGTAGGGTATTAAGATCCAGCAGACAGCAGTGGCACACTAGGCAGAGAGACAGCGCGAGTCTGGGGGTAAGGAGTAAGGACACTGTAAACTTTGTGAGCAATGTCCCCAAGAGAGGGCAAAGCCCAAAACAGGATATGGCAAGTGACGACTATATCATCTTTAGGAGAATGTGGTGCTTGATAATCTTGGGACTTCAAAACGAACTGCAGAGGATTGCAGAGTGGAGTCAGGAATATCAGACACCTCAGTATGTGGGGGCACTTTTTACTGGGTACTCTTTTCTTCACCTTCTCCAGGGTAGACTAGCATGATTGGGGACCCATGTGAGATGAGATGAGAGGAAATGAGTGAGGGAGAGATGGGAAATGACCTCAGATGCAATCGGGTGTCTAAACCCAGGTTAAGTCAGGTCTTTCAGGAAGGTCAGATCTTTAAAGAGGAACTATGCCGGGTTTTTTTTAATTTACCTTAACTTAACAGCTTCAGAGTCATTGGAATGGTTATGTGACTTTCTCTGGGTTGAATGGTCTTCTGTGGCTTATTTATCTGGGTTTAATTTTGCCTACAGGATAATTCTCCTTTTGACAGTAGTGTCCAAAGGCACACTATTTGTATGTCTTTTGTACATTGTCAATAAAAAAATCACAAAACACAAAGGACTTTATTTGTACCCAGTAATCTGCTGATGTGTTCTAGAACTCTCCAATGGTAGTGGTTTTCAAACTTTTCACAATGAGTACCACCCACACATACAATTGGGTCTCCAAGTACCACCACCATTATGACCGGTGTTAAAATACAAGTGTGTAGGTCAATTCAACTACATATTTTCAGAGGTGGACAGTAACTAAGTACATTTACTTGATTACTGTACTTACGTATGATTTTTGGGTATCTGTACTTTACTTGAGTATTAATATTTTTGGAAACTTGTGACTTTTACTTCACTACATTTGAAAGACAAATACTATACTTTTGATTCCACTACATTTGAAATATGAGCATGAAGTACTTGCCACATTTGATTCTTTAAATGCAATAATGTGATAGACCTTCTTGAAGTTAATTTTTTCAATAATTCAATTTGAACTTGGCTGAATTGGCTGTGGTAATTCTACAGAAATTATCAGGGATTAAAGTTATGCGTTGCTTCGACAAATATCCATCAACATATTTCTGTAGAGGACATGGTAATACATTTGCTGTCTTACACTTTATTATCGCAATCTCTCTGAACTGCTGTGCATCAGGTTTCCATGGGAAACAATGGCAAAAGAGAGAGAGAAATGGAAACAGAGAAAGGAAGAGAGAGAGAGCAAGAGGGAGGGAGAGAGAGAAAAAGAGACAGAAAAAAGGGAGGGAAAGAAGAGAGAGAGAGAGAGAGAGAGAGATAGGGAGAGGACCAAGGTTAAATAGAGGAAGGGAGGGGGGGGTAGAACAGAGCTGTGCCTGAGGGAGAAAGGCATGACAGAGTGAGAGTCAGAGAAAGAATGAAGAACAATAATGACAAGAAAACGAAATGCCATACACTGGTTTTTTCTTCCCCCCTGTGGACAGATGTACAAAATAAAATCTGCTACAGACCTGCAGTGTTCTCCATTTCTCTTACTTCCCTTAGCATGACCCTCATCTCTATCAATAATTAATCATTAAATACATACACACACACACACAGAGGGTCACCATTCTTACTGTAAGTAACCACACCACAACAATTAGCCAAACAACTGCACTGGGCATACACAAATATTATGCTGTACTTGATATGTGTATGTTTAAATTGTTTAATTGCAATAGAGTGCAATAAAAAAAGAACAATACAAAAGAAAAACAATTAAAAATCGCATTAGTATTGGAGAAAAACAAATTGGTCGATTAAAAGTAATTTATCATATGAACATGCTGCATACAGTATATTCCTTAGTATTGCAGATTTGCAATGGCAAATCTATTGCAGAAAAGACATTCTGAGTGGGTCAATAAACAGAAAGAAGGCTAGAAGAAGCTATTACATGAAACACATACAAAGGCAGAGTTCATTTGAAATTTGTAATCATTCATGGATGTCCTCACAGAAAATACTGGATGAGTTGTGATGTTCCCCTCTGTCCTCAAGGTGCAGTCAGGTCTTTAAAACAACTTTAGTCAGTCTTTACAGCAGGTGTAGTCAGGTTAACATGCTGGTTTAATCTAGTCTACAATGCAGGTGTTCTCAGGTCTTGGAGCAGGTGGGGCTCCTCCTGCAATAGAACTCCATAGAACGCTGCTTTCCCCTCAGCTCCAGCTGAGCGCAGACACTCATAGATCTCTCGCATCTTTGCCTCACTGGTGGCAGCTGCTCTGATCTCTGAATACTTCTCAGGGTGGACCAGTCCCTTGGAGAGCAGCACATCTGCGATAGGCATCACGTTATACACCCTGCCAATGAGCTCAGCTCTGTGCCTGTTCACAAACACTGCTGCCTCTGAGATGTTCCTGTCAATCCCTCTGGTCTGGTAGTGATCATCTCTCTTTATCTCTGTGATGTGCGTACTGCCCCCAGTGCAAATATCACTTTTCCCTTCTTCAGAGGTGTCCCTGTAGTTACCACTGGTTTGGCATTGATCATTGTTCTGTTCCTCTAAAATGGCCCTATCCTTCCAACTGGTCTGGCTATAATCATTTCTCCTTATCTCAGCTCTCCAAACAGACTTTCTGGTGGACACGCAGACTAACTCCATCTCAAAGGCCTCCGCTGCATGCTTGAAGTACACCTCAAAGAAGTTTGGACTGAAGCTGCAGTATCTCAGCTTGATCTTCTCGGGGGTGATGGTGGATGGGCAGGAGGTCCTCATGCTAAATCAGTTCTTCATCCAGAGGGATCTCTCCGGCTTGGGCTTGGAGATCTTCACCCCACTGCTCCTCTCCTGGTCCTCCACGGCTCAAAGTGCTGCTCGCTCTTTGGGAACCAGGTAGGCATGGAGAGTGAGGGGAGAGGTGATGGTTTTGTAGAGCAGCAACTCACAGTGGACTCTAAGGCGAATGCCAGTCTTCAGAAGCAAGCCCAGAGGAGACAAGGAGGGGTGTGTGAGCTTGGCATGGTGTCGGGTCAGCTCACACACCTCCAGACACACTCCACTGTCCTGACCATGCAGGACCCTCACAGCATTATGCAGAGATGCTTCACAATTCCCCAAACACAGGAAATGTGGAAGATGGATCTCCCTCAGGTCTCCTGACTTGAGCCTGATGTCCATCAGAGGACCAGCTGGTTTGTAATGTGTGTTTGCCATCTCTTCACAGTAGAGTTCCCATTGCAAATCATAGTACTGCAGCGTGACTGGACCAGCACATGACCAACGCAGACCAGTCTCTGAACACTCATAGCTCCCTGCAGGAGAGTTCATACTGTAGGTTGAGACATCGTTCCCTACAGAGATATCAGGCTCCATCAGGACCCAGTGGTTGGTGTCTGGAACTTTAGCACAGGATTCACATCTCCTCTGTGAGTCATCTCTGTGACACAGGGCTCTGCAGCCTGAAGACTCCACCCTTTGACAGAATGGAGAGGAATTGTACAGATCATTTGATAAAATGTGTCTATAGCAGGGCTGCCTCTTGCCATCTATCCCAGGGCAGGACACTGAGGGATGAGCTATGTTAAATTAAAACTCTACCACATTACATTTAAAATGAATCCTGAATTACATTTCACTTTTAAATTTCACTTTTGTCCAAAGCAACGTTCAAAAACTTTAGACTATAGAACACAAGCAAATAACCAATAATAATGAGTAATAATTATTACTCCCCCCCCCCTCTTTCACCACAACACCCACACCATTACCCCGCCCCCCCCACACACACACACACACTACTTCATCACCCCCAACATACCCCATCCCACAAACACACAGGTACACCCCATCCCCCATTTCAACATTTCATCACCCCCCCCTCACCCACACCCCCCACACACCATTTCCATGGTGTAATGGTGTGTGTATAGTGTGTGTGTGTGTGTGTGGTAATGGTGTGTGTGTTGTGGTGGAAGAGGGGGGGTATTGTTTATGTGTGTTGGGGGGTGGATTAATGGTTTACACCATACCCCCCAAACACACACACCATACCCACACACCATTTCATCACCCCTCCCACCCCCACCCAAACACACAACATACCCCCTCCCCACAAATACACAGGTACACCCCATCCCCCACACACCACATTACCCCACACACACATACACACACACCAACACCCCCAACACACACCATTTCATCAACCCCCCCCCACACACACACACCATTTCATCATCCCCCTCCTATTACCCCCATACACACACAATACACATTTTTATTTACTAATTTTAATGTATTCTTTAAAGTTAAGCTGGCTCTTGAGCACTTTATGAGTACATGCCAATAAACTACTTGAACTTGAACTTAATAATAATAATAATAATAATAATAATAATAATAATAATAATGATAAAAACCCAATATAAAAGATCCGGGGTGAGAGAGATGGAGAGATAGAAAGAGAGACTTACTTCACTTCTTTGTCAGTTTTTTTCTCAGAAGACCGAATACAAGCGGCCCCCTGTTCTTCTACATCTGGTCGCCGAAGAACATCATAGTTAGGAGACTGAGACCTAGGCAGGGCAGGAGGTTGGACATCGTTGCATCGGCTAGTGCCTCTGATTGGTGGGATCCCCTGATCCCCTGTAGCTATTGGGTAATCTTGACGCCGCGCACGCAATGGAGCATAATCATCTCTATGAGAAAAATTTTCAGCTGGCTTGTGGCAACAATTCAAATTCCCCATTTTCAGGGAGATCCAAGACTTTTACATTTCAGGATTTAAAGTTTGTCCAAAGCAACTTTCAAAAACTTTAGACTATAGAACACAATCAAATAACCAATAATAATATGAGTAATAATAATAACAGCTACCCCCAACACACATTAATCCACCCCCAACACACCCCCCCTCTTACCCCCACAACACACACACCATTTACACCATACCCCCAAACACACACCATACCCACACACCATTTCATCACCCCTCCCACCCCCACCCAAACACACAACATACCCCTCCCCACAAATACACAGGTACACCCCATCCCCCACACACCACATTACCCCACACACACACATACACACACACCAACCCCCTAACACACACCATTTCATCATCCCCCCCATATTACCCCCTATACACACACATAATACACATTTTTATTTACTAATTTCAATTTATTCTTTAAAGATAAGTTGGCTCTTGAGCACTTTATGAATACATGCCAAAAACTACTTGAACTCCAACTTATTATTATTATAATAATAATAATAGAAACACAATAATAAAATAATCCCAATATGGTGGTGTGTGAGAGAGATGGAGAGAAAGAAAGAGAGACTTACTCCATATCTTTGTGAGATTTTGCAGAAGACCTAATATCTAATACATGCACCTGGTCAGCATCATAGTTAAGAGACTGAGACCTATGCAGGGCATGAGGTTGGACATCGTTGCATCGGCTGGTGCTTCTGATTGGTGGGATCCCCTGATCCCTGTTTCTGGTTCTATCTCTTGTAGTAAGTGGGGTGTAGTCATCTTGATGTGGTGGATTCAATTGAGCATAAACTTGATCATCAGAAAAAAAATATTCAACTGGCTTGTGGCAACAATTCAAATTCCCCATTTTCAGGGAGATCCAAGACTTTTACATTTCAGGATTTAAAGTTTGTCCAAAGCAACTTTCAAAAACTTTAGACTATAGAACACAATCAAATAACCAATAATAATATGAGTAATAATAATAACAGCTACCCCCAACACACATAAACACACATACCCCCTCTTACCCCACAACACACACACCATTACACCATACCCCCCAAACACACACACCATACCCACACACCATTTCATCACCCCTCCCACCCCCACCCAAACACACAACATACCCCCTCCCCACAAATACACAGGTACACCCCATCCCCCACACACCACATTACCCCACACACACATACACACACCAACACCCCCAACACACACCATTTCATCATCCCCCTCCTATTACCCCCCTATACACACACAATACACATTTTTATTTACTAATTTCAATTTATTCTTTAAAGATAAGCTGGCTCTTGAGCACTTTATGAATACATGCCAAAAACTACTTGAACTCCAACTTATTATTATTATTATTAATAATAGAAACACAATATAAAAGATCCCGGGAGGGGGGGGGGGGGTTGGTGTGTGAGAGAGATGGAGAGAAAGAAAGAGAGAGACTTACTCCATATCTTTGTGAGATTGTGCAGAAGACGAATATCTAATACATGCACCTAGCCGCTGAGAGTTAAGAGACTGAGACCTATGCAGGGCATGACGTTGGACATCGTTGCGTCGGCTGGTGCTTCTGATTGGTGTGATCCGCTGACCTCTGTTTCTGGTTCTATCTCTTGTAGTAAGTGGGGTGTAGTCATCTTGATGTGGTGGATTCAATTGAGCATAAACTTGATCATCAGAAGAAAAATATTCAACTGGCTTGTGGCAACAATTCAAATTCCCCATTTTCAGCGAGGTCCAAGAGCATTATCTACGGCTCTCCAGGTGTGTGTGTGTGTGTGTGTGTGTGTGATGCGTGGCATCTAAACATATACAATACAGTATGGAACAATGGAAAGATAATTAACAGGGATTAACAAACATACTGTAACAATGCAATAGTGTTTGTACAATTGAACACCGGTTACATAGTTCTATGGTTCTATGAAGGAGTAGAAGACCGCCAGGCTAGTGGAAATCCTCATGCGATTGCGCATTGGTCGAGAAACATGTATATAAACTTCTGTCATCATGTGACCATGAGACCGGTCCGTGAGATACAATATAAATTCTGTTACATACAGTAGGTCATGACGGTCTTAGTGGTCATTCTCACCCTCCCGAGCGACCAGAGACTCATGTGGTCTTCCAGTCCTTTATAGAACCATAATGACATAAATCATGTAAGGGAGAGCTCCATCAGTAACTGGAATCGGTAACACACAGACACTCAACTAAAATTCTCACGTAAAACTATAAGGTAAACAATGATATCAGTGAGTAGTGCCAAGCATACAGACATTAAAAAAAGAGAACAATCCCGGGAAAACCAGAACGTGTGGTAACCCTAGTAACAGAAATCGTAATTCGTCCGCCGCTCACGGCCTTTGAACCCGCCACCTCAACACACACTAGCATAAGAGTCGAATGCTCTAACCACTGAGCTTAAAAGCCCAGGCTTCCAACTCAGCGGTTAGAGGCGTTCTTAAGGTTAGGGGTGTGAGCACTTACACGGCAACTAGCATGCTAGCTCAGTGCGCCTCCGTTACACACGGATACTCAACTCGATACTCACTTAACTCAGGAGGAAAATCCAGAGAGATAATTATCCACTTGTACTGAAACATAGCCTGTGAGGGCAATCTGCTACTGTTGAAGGCTACTCTCATCTCAGAATGGTAGCTCAATGCAATCCAAAACTCTCAAGACCAAGGCAAGAATGCAAGAGAACGGTATGACCCGCATATCAATATTTATACAGGCCTCTGAAGTTTGCCTACAAAAAGTACCCAAAGCTGCCATCTTTGCCCATATAAGGAAATATGTGTTCTGGTGGGAAGGTGTTAATCCCTATGGCAAATTGCATTGCAAGTTAACTCTGAGGTAGCAAAAATCAAAGTTTGCCATCTTAACGTACTAAAGATCACAGTATCCACCTGAAGGCAGAGGAAAAAAGTGTATGGAGCAAAGTATTTGCATTCCAGACTTTTTTTTAACAGTTTAACAGGTGCAATAATTCAAAATCCCCATCTTATTTTTATTGTTATTTTTTATTGTTCTTATTTTGACACACCATATGTATGCACAGTGTCTTCTTCTTCTGGGTGTCTATGGAGCTTCCTGCCCCCTCCTCTTATCCCCCTCTAATATTTCCTTTTTTCTTATTTTTATGTCCCTGCCCCCTTCACCTATTCCCTGTTTCTGTCACCCTGGGGAAGAGGTGTGCTTTCTGTCTAATTCACTTTTCTAAATCTAATATCTATCCCTTCTTTACATTACCATCCATCACTTTTAAAACTATGATTTTGTATATTATTTCTTTCTGCACATTTCCCTTAATGTATTGTAGTGGTAATTTGTTTGGTTTCATGTATTTTGTTATGTAACATAGCGTCACATGGTGTAACATAAGTCAGTGACTAATTAGCCTAGTTAGCCTACTGTAATTACTGTAGTGTGTAAGGGTACTGTACTCTGGTTAGCGATGATGAATTTCGGTTGGTTTGTTGATTTCTGTGTCCGGGGTCATCCCTATGTTCCCCGGGTCCTATGTTCCCCGCTCGGGATTATGGTTATGGTTAGGGTTTTAAAAAAGGGTCCTATGTTCCCCGGTCCCATACAAAGCGGGGGAACATAGGACCCGGGGAACATGGGTACGCTCCCGTGTGCGTGTGAGCAAGCGAGCTAACTAGCTACACTGTCTGAATGGGAGGCTAGGCTAGGTTTTGAATGTGTTGCCTTGAATTACTCCCTAGACCCTGGCGATTTGTCTGGGTAGCTTAAAATGTATTTGTTGGGTTTTATTAACTTTATTTCATGTTTAAATTGTAATTGAGTTACCTGCCCCGTTTCTGTCACCCTGGGGAAGAGGAGTTGGGGAAGGAGAGATTAACACCCAGCTGTGTACTGTATGTTGGTTTTCAGTAAAAGAACGAAAGGAACAGCTGTGTCGGCGTCACCATTTTTATACCACCACTTCAACCAATCACAACACAGAGCCAATTACCACCGGTTACATAGACAAAGATGGCAGCTCTTTTGTAGGCAAACTTCAGAGGTGCCTCAAGGTCTCATGGTCATGTGATGACAGAAGTTTATATCATGTTTCTCAACCAGTGCGTGAGCACATAAGGATTTCCAATAGATTTCTACTAGTCTATTGACTGCCTCTGGCGGTCTGGAAGGACTGAAATGGAACTCAGCTTTACAGTTTTATCATTTTATAATTCTCAGGCTTACTGTGCATCAATGCTGTCTTAAATTTCTTGAAATACTTAAAGGAGAAATCCGGGCAATTTTAACACAGAGCTTAGTTGACAGAATACTGTGGGTCAGAAAAACGTGAAAAAAATCGGTGCTGTCCGACACGACTTAGCCAGCTAGCGACCAAAGTGCTTATAAGCTACCTTATGGGGGCATGTTCTAAACTGTACCTTTGTACCTCCTAACAGACTCAAAATGTCATGACAAGTGCTGTGCAACATGAACAGGGTCCTTACATGACACCACTATCGTGTTCAATCCAATTATTGTGAGGCAACAGTATAAACATGTGTTTCTAGCCTAAGCTGTAAGCCTACCTGTTTTCCTCCGTTGTTTCATAGCCTAAAGTCCATACCGAAGTCGATCTCACCAAACGTGAAGTTTATAGTAGTCCAAAATAACGATGATTCAGCATTGCGATGTTTAATGTGACAGACTGTAACAGCATGGAAGCTGCGGATGAGCTGCATGCTACTGAATGGAGTATGGAGGACCAAAGATGACAGGATAAATAAATAAATGAAGAAATAAATTAGATATGTAGGCTACAAATAAATAAATGTATCTATAGTTTAGTCAAACTGTTAGGCCTAATTAATTTTCACGATTACCTAATTGGTTAGCTTGCAAGCGCTTTGGCTGCTTTAGCCGTTAGCCGGCTAACTCGTGTTAGACAGCACCGATTTTTTAAATGTTTTTTTTCTGACCGACAGTATTCCGTGAACATTATCAACTGAGCTGTGTTAAAATTGGCCGGATTACTCCTTTAACACATAATACATGCATAATCCAACACATTCACCAGATCAGTAGACTATGTGTGGCAAATGTCTAAACTATAGATACATTTGTCCATAATCAAAACACCACCATTTCAGATATAAAAACAAATCATTCATTTTTAAATCAAATAAATATACTGTATTTGAGCACACAAATATTTTAATCAAATTATCAAAATATTTTTTTTTTTCTTAAGGCCCGGCATAACTGGGTTACCAACTCTGCGACTGACAGCACTACTGATGGAAAGATTTCTTGGGGAAACACTGACTGTCTTCTTTTAACCATGTGTTCATAATAGAATCAGTCGTAGGTATCAAAGCAGTTTTGATATTTATCAAGACATTAGTATTGAAATTACCTGTTTGAAAGCAGATTTGTTGCTACATGTGTATATTCTGTAAAATTGTCTGAAAACAACCAGTTTGCACACATACCTGTTTATTAGTCCCCCATCACTGGATTCTTCATACGTTGTCATTCTACTAATTCTGACCACCAGTTGAGCCAGTGAGGAAGTCAGAAGATCAAACAGGATGTACAGAAGACAGGATGTACCCATATGTCATGCAGACACAGTTTTTTGTGGTTATACTGCATGATAGGCCTACATAAGTTTAGCATAACAGGATGTCTTCAGGTTTTATTGCTGTTTGCTAGATTGTGGAGCTATGACAACTGCACAACCCCCTTTCATGATAACTGATGTGATTTGACTTTCAAACAAACAGTTTTACAGTGATAATTGTAGGTAATTGAAGCATTCATCATAAAACACAAAAAAATCCCACCTCCTGTCATTTTTTCATGAGAGGCACTGTAGGTTTAAACATATTTCAACCAAAGGAGGGTAATAACCTGGCAGATATACCAGAAAGTTAGTTTTGTTTAGCTAGAGATGAGTGAAACTGGATTTTCCATGTCAAAAAGAGAGGGAATTGAAACCAACGTCACAGAGCTCGATGGTGTTTTAAGCCCCCACCGTTGACTTCAAGGCACCTAACTCTAACCTTAACCCTAATCACACTAACCCTTCCCTAACCCCAGTGCCTTCCATGCAGTGCTGCCTGGAAGAAGACGTTGGGGGCTTAAAACACCATTGTGCCGTCACAGACAAAGTTCAGAATTCAAATCTATATAAATAAATAAATAGGTTAAAAATTAGGTAGCTCATAGGTGCAAACAATTTCAGATTTTTGGTTTATTTGACCATCAGTTAACTTCGAAACAGGCACTTTGTACTTTGGATAGACAATAGTAATACATCATAAGATGTATTACTCCAGTCAAAAAATATGGAGACTGGAGTAATTCACCTTGACACCTCTGATGTTTAGTGATCTAAAGACATCTGTGAAAAGGTAGTCCCTCCTTTTCCCCAACCCTTCTCGGAACATTTAAACTATTTTTCTCGTACACACACAAACACTGAAACACCCTCACACGCACACTTTCACTTTTTGGTCCTGCAAAACCTGTTTTCCCAAGGAACCAGTGCACCCTGTAAATGGGTTATTTGTGCCCTGATTGGGTATGGGAAAGTGGCAGAGTTGTGTGGTGTTAGGTTGTGTGTTCTATGTTAATTATTATTTTAGGTTCCAGTGATGTGATTAGTATGTATTTATAGTTTTATACTGTCATTATCATTTATAGTGAAATGTATGTTTCAATGTGTGTTTAACCCTTAGAACTCTAAGCTGTTTTTAGGGCATTTTCACTACCTTTATTCATAAGGATTTATTCTGGTCATTGTAAGTGCCACACACCCATATTATATATTGTTGTTTTTTTTCAGCAGAGTCTAGGCTATCCAGATCTGCCATCATTTCATGTATTAGTACTAGCATTGATTTTGATTTATATTTTTAAAGAATTAAAATATAAAAAGCGTAATATAAAAATTCTTATATTTCGACATGTATCTCACCACTCATAGCTCTTCATGCATTTCATGTGTGTGTAGGGCAGACTGTCCTGAATCGGGCAATATAATTGCCATGTTGGAGGGATACTCTGGGGCTGAACAATTTACAGCAATATGTGGTTTGTGATTTACGGAAATAAATGCCATTTTTTATTTAGAGATGTAAAATGACCTTTCTGCGCTCCATATCTGTGACACGAATTGATCTGACCTGACTTGACCCGAGGTTGCCTGTTAGCCTGCTTGCCTATGGTGTATGCACTTATAATGATTCTCAACTTTTTACTGGATTGCCATGAACAAAGTAAAGGCAAAAAAGGTGTTTCTTTGTTGAACAAATTGGGATGCAATGTGAGCCTTGAATTGGATGCCATGCAGGAATTTGCTAGGATCTCAAAACCGGATTATGAACATGCTTTGCCATAGAGAAACACACGATAGCGATAGCGGATTATAAACATGCTTTGCCACAAGAACAGACAAAAACGTGGGGTAAGTCCAGCTATATGAAGTTATTATTTTGCTGTCACTTAGTCTGTTTTATAACCCGGAAGGATGTACTTGGTATCAAATGATAGCTCCGAGTGTCCTCTTTCATCTGACATGCGTGGCATATCTATCCGATCACGGGTCCGTGAGTAATTCAAACGAGAGTAATGGGTGCGCAGGTGAACGCAGAGAAGTATAGACTGTAAATATGATGCAATTTCATTTAATTTCAGGATTTTTTTAATTGTCATACTTCATCGTACAGACAAATGTGTAGTCTCTTTGAAAAGCCCACGTCTGCTCTGTCATGCAATAAAGGTTTCATCTCGCTATGAACGGTTCCGGAGCAATGTAACAGAGAAGAAAGGGTGTGTTTTTTTACGCACTTTGCGTCAATGGGGTTCTAAGGGTTAAATGTTTCAGTGTACATGTGCTTGGTAGAATCCCCCTAGTAATAGTGGTATCAACCAATTAGAGCCTTAGATGCCAGTTAATGATCGCAATTTCAAAGTTCGGGAAGTCAATCTTTTTAAGTTTTAAGTGCAGTAGCCTATCCCCTTATTATTATGTGATTATTATGTGGTCCAGTGCGTAGGCTATGTCTTGGGATTCGGATGTGCTCAAAAAGGAAAAATACCTCGGGCTAGATTTTTATAGATGGTTATGAGGAGCATGAGAGAGAAATGTAATCATTGATCGTTGTGTTGCGACTTTTCTATAGGCGTCAGTGAAGGAGATTAAAGAAACATGCTGTCACGTCAGGTAGCCTATCACCTAAAGTTCATAGGCCTAATAGACTTCATGCTATTTTTTGAAGGTTCTTAGTGATTATGAGGAACAATATGAGAGAAATTTGGTGATCACTGATCGTTGTTTTAAGACATTAGCCTAAGCTACGTTAAGCTTTTTGCTTAGGCTATAGGCGTTAATGAAGAATAAACGGTAAATGTCATCAGGTGAGATCAGACGCGAGGCCCTGGGCGATGGTTGCTGTTTTCATGAATTCAAATGTTGGGTGACCCTCCCTCCTAGACTAAAAAAAGTTGGGTGACCCTCCCCTCAACAAAGAATAAGAAGACATGAACCACCCCTATTTTCCTCCAGTCTGCTTGCTGTGTCTTTACCCCATCATCACTTCACTTCAGTAGGCTATGTCCTAGCCGCTCATCCTGCGTGTGGGTATGGACCGCAAGGGCTGGATTTACACAACGTCAAATAGCCCATTATAGTTACCAAATTGGTAGCCAAGGAGCCAGAAGTGAACACACATGGATGCTTATTAAAAACGGCGCTTTCATTATACAACTAAACACAACAAAATACTTTTTATAACCCTTGAGCCAGCTCCTTACTATGTGATCTCAATGGCGTTGCAGTGTTTGTTTGCACCTCCTACAGCATGGCATACCTGATTACCGCCCAAAAACGCCCGTATGTTCGTGTGAAAGAATGGTTAAAGAATAGGAGTTCTGGGAATTGAAGTTTTCCTAAGGACTTTATCTGTTTAAATTCATGGGAGGAATCTCTGATGAAAGAGATTCATTTTTCAAGTGTAATGAGTAGGCTTTTGTAAAAATAGCAGTTTTGATATATGTGATATGTATGTATGTATGTATGTATGTATTTATTTTATAGACCTCTGAAGGTCGCCTACAAAAAAGCTGCTATCTTTGAGATCCTGTATCTTGCGATTTTTCCTATGGGAAAATAACATGGGGGTTTTGAATTCCTACTGGAAAGGCCTACTGTATCTGTTAAACTCTCGCAGGGATGAAGAAGTCTGAAATGCAGATGTTTTGCTCAACACACTTTTGTACTCTGCTTTAGAGTGGCTGCTTCTTCGGTAGGTTACGTTAAGATGGCAAACTTAGATTTTTAATTTAGCAGAGTTAACTTTCAATGCAACAATAGTTAGTTCACACATGGATGTCCTTATATGGGAAAAGATGGCAGCTTTGGTTCCTTTTTGTGAAACTGAGAAACAGACGAAAAAGTGATGGAGCGGGTGGTGTCCATGTTTGCTGCTGCTGCATTTGCTACAATGAGTTGAATGCTAACGTCCATACAGAACGGGTGTGAATGAGACTGAAGCAATCGTCGGTGCATTAAACCACCCACGACCAGACGGTGACAGAAATTGGATTAAGGTATCGTGATTTTATTATCTAATATTACAGATTAGCAATGGCAAAGGTATTGCAGAGAAGACATTGTGAGTTGGTCGATAAACAGAAAGAAGGAAGAGGCCATTACATGAAACATATAGAAAGATAACACAGTCCAACTGTCATATGACTAAATGTGAAATTATAGACTTGCAAGTAAATTACAGAATCCATCCATCCAGGGGCGCACGGTGGGGGGGTTATTCTCACACACAGTGTTGGGCCCTTCTAAGGGCTCAACACTGACATCCCCAACTAGGTAGTGGTGTAACTACCGAGTGCCTACCACCACGTTCCCGACATGAGCTCCCACCCGTCATTGCTCAGGCCCACCACTCAACATCTTTAGTAAGATTAAATCTTGGTGGTAGTTCTTAGATACAGCTTCCGATAATACATTCCGGGGGCCCAGAATTCTTGTCTGTCATTGGGCCCACATTTTCTAGCAGCGCCCCTGGATCCATCCATTTCATTCCAGAGTAAATCAATCCTCAGATTACATTTTATGTAAAATAGACCTGTGCTCCGATTAAACTTTTACAGAGAGATTCTCTTAACGGCTCTTTCGAGAAGGCACCCTTTAAAGGCAGAGTTCATTTTAAATTTGCAAAAATTCTTGCCTTATTTTGTTCATTGATGTCCTCACAGTAAATACTGTATGAGTTGTGATGTTCCCTTCTCTCCTCAAGGTGCAGTCATTAAAACAACTTTATTCAGTCTTTAAAGCAGGTGTGGTCAGGTTATAAATGCAGGTTTAGTTAGTCTATAATGCAGGTGTTCTCAGGTCTTGGAGCAGGTGCGGCTCCTCCTGCAGTAGAACGCCATAGAACGCTGCTTTCCCCTCAGCTCCAGCTGAGCGCAGACACTCATAGATCTCTCGCATCTTTGCCTCACTGGTGGCAGCTGCTCTGATCTCTGAATACCTCTCAGGGTGGACCAGTCCCTTGGAGAGCAGCACATCTGCGATGGGCATCACGTTACCCACCCTGGCAATGAGCTCAGCTCTGTGCCTGTCCACAAACACTGCTGCCTCTTCAAAAATAAAAACAACAAAGGAAATAACTTACTGTGAATTTTAATTTGGCCAACTTTTGAATTCATGACCTATGCTATATGAGTATGGATAGAGAGTTCTGTAGAAGTTACTTGAATAAATGTCTGAATATTCTACAATCATTCATTCACTTGCTTATACCTTTTTGTGTTCACTGGACTCACCTTGAGTATTTGTTGCAATGTTCATGTCTCTCTGGACTTGGTTAAGATATACTGAAGATGCCACATTCTGACTCGTCCTCAGACCTGGAGGATTACAGTCACAATCACAGTTACTGGTTTATTACGGCCATCAAAAAGACGATCACTATTACAGTCTTAATCACAATCACTCATATATTACAGTCACAAATACAATCATCAGTCTACCACCATGGTACAATCATCAGTCTATTACAGTCACAAACGCATTCACCGGTCTATTAGTCACACAATCTATCACCAGTCTAATGCAGTCCCAAATAGAATCACCGATCTAGTACACAACCATCAACCTGAACTGTAGTATAATATTATCTCAGTGTTTAACCTTTACACACAAACCTGTCCAACCATCACTTGTCATACAAACACACAAACACACACATGTACCTGTCCAACCTATCACACACACAAACACCTGATCAACCATTTCATCACACATACATAGACACAATTAGCTTGTTTTAAAAAAGAAAAAATCCTCAACTGCCCAACCTTTGTGTGCGTCAGAAGGCTCTGTCAGGTCTGCGTGGTTTCGAGTTTGGAGGTAGTCAGCTCCCTGCCACATGACAGCTGTCCAAACAGACTGCTTCCTCTCAGTGGGTCTAAGCTCCATGTTGAAGTTCTTTGGTGGGTTCTCCAGGCACACCTCGAAGAAGGTTGGGGAGGTGTTGTAGCTGAGGGTCATCGCCGAGGGAGTGATCACCGAGGAGCAGGAGGTCCAGAGCTGGAATCTGGAACTGACCCAGAGGGAGTCATCGGGGGGTGGCTTGCAGATGCTGAGGGCACCCCGGCTCTTCCACCTCTCCTCCACCAGCTGCCTGGCTGTGGAGGGCGCAGGCACCAGGAAGGCGTTGAGGATCAGTGGCTGGGGGCAGGACTGGTAAATCAGGACCTCGCAGTGGGTTTTTACTGGGATGCCCAGATTTACCACCAGCTGCCAGAGAGAGAACCGCCTCCCCAGGAGCTTGCCGTGGAAACGACTCAGCTCACACGTCTCCAGGGAAACGCCACTGTCACTGTCATCGCTGTGCAGGGACCTGACTGCACCTCCCAGCACAGACGGGTCAGAACCACCCAGGCAGAGGGAGTGGGGCAGATGTACCTCTTCCAGTTCGCCTGACAGAAGCTTGATGTCCATCAGAGGACCGGCGGGTTGGTACCCTAACATCTGCAGCTGGGCCCAGAACAGCTCGTCCTTGCTGAAGTGGTACTGGAGGGCAACTGGACCGGCACACGCCCAGCGCAGACCAGACTCTGAGCACTCATGGCTCCCTGCAGGGGAGTTTATGTTGTACACACACAAACCGTTCTCCATGGAGATGGAAGGGGTCACCAGAGTCCAGTGTGCAGGGTCTGTGATGTGGGCACAGGAATGGCAGCTCCATCTCTGCCTGCTCAGGAACACAAACATGCATGCGCACACACACACACACACACACACACACACACATAAATGCAAGAGTACACACACACACACACACACACAGATATGCACATATACACACACAACGAAAAAAGCGTCAGCCAAATGTAATGTAATGTAATGTAATGTAACGACGAAAGGATATCTGTCACCGGAACTGTTGACTTCTTTCAGTGATGGCTACACATTTCCAAAGGTTGGTTTACAGTAATAGAAATGAAACTACAGTAACTTCCTGTATAAGCCGCAGGACAGTGTTTTATGCAGGTTAAAAGAAACAAAACCATATTAATATCATATTATCTGTATTAACCTCACAGCTGAAGAAATTTTGCAAAATCAATGTATAAGCCGCGGCTAATAGTTGGGAAATTACAATCTGACCAGAGGATGATTAATTGCTGTTTGTGTCAGATGACTGGAGCTGCAAACACACTCCAGTGTCATTATACAGTGTAAAGGCCTATTCACACCAAGAACGATAACAATAACTATAAATAGATATCGTTCTCGTTAATATGAATGACGACGTTCACACATAAACTATAACAATAACGACATGAAGAACGATATCGTCTGGGATCACTTTCCGAGCGATTTTTCAGAACGATAAAAAGCTAATAGCCAATCAGAACCCATAGAATTTTAACCGTCACATTCATTAACACAAGGAGAGACTTTGTTTATCGTTGTTCAGTGTGAATGCTTTTAGCGTTATGGTTATATTTATCGTTATCGTTCATGGTGTGAATAGGCCCTAAGAGTACAAGTGTGTGTGTGTGTGTGTGTTTATTAGAAATAAAGCAACTTGTATTTTTTATACTAAAATCTGTTGTGAGCTTCTGTGTCCTGGGCATTGGTAAAAGGTTATGGGGAGGAGTGTCTGAGCGAAAATGATCAGTTATACAGGCCGTAAGGCAGATGTGTGTGTGTGTGTGTGAGTGTGTGGTGTGTGCAGTTGTTCACCAGACTCACTTAGGAGTGTCCACAGAGAGCAGCTCCACTCCTGGATCCTGCTGGGTTTTGTCTCTGAGGTGCAGATCTGCAGCATCTGAGGACTGTGAGCAGCTAGTGGAAGCTGGTGCTGGAGTCTCCTTTATAAAGATACGAACATCCACTCTAGAAGACAAATTAATATTAGTGTGTTACTGCTAATATTAGTTTCTCTAGTTAGTGGGATGAGTGTATACATACACAGCAATAGACCTGTGTTGTGTGTGTGTGTGTGTGTGTGTGTGTGTGTGTGTGTGTGTGTGTGTGTGTGTGTGTGTGTACAGTACATACAGTACACTCATCACAGGGTGCCCAAGGACTGTTGTGACTGACACTCACAATAGTTTCTTCAGGCTGCAGTTGGGATTTTTGAGGAGGTCTGAGAGGTGCTGAACTCCTGCATCATGAAACTTATTGTCACTCAGGTTCAACTCCTTCAAACTACAGGATGTCGAGCTAGCAGCTGATGCTAAAGCTTCACAGCTCTTCTCTGTCAGGGAACAACGGCACAACCTTAAAAGAAACATGACACATCATGACAAATTGTACTCACATATCTCTATCTATGCAACACACACACACACACACACACATACAATTCTACACCAGGTATCTGTTGTATGTGAACACTCACACTAGTTTCTGCAGTTTGCAGTGAGGATTCCTGAGCAGGTCAGATAGATGCTGAACTCCGGCATCATGGATATCATTGTCACTCAGATTCAGCCACTTCAAACTAGAGCAGGCCGGACTGGCACCTAATGCTAATGTAGCACAGCTCTTCTCTGTGAGGGAACACCAATTCAACCTGTTAAAAACACAACAAGCGTGTCTGGACATTACACTCTCATATCTCCACCTAAAGAAAGTACTTCACCCATCATTAAGCATACCCCCCACACACACACACATAGGTCTGTAGCAGTGTCACTCACTCTAGTTTCTCCAGTTTGCAGTGGGGATTCCTAAGGAGGTCTGAGAGATTCTGAACTCCTGCATCAAGAATATCATTCTTACCCAGGATCAGTTCCTTTAAACTACATGAGGTTGAGTTGGCAGCTGATGCTAAAGCAAGACAGCTCTCATCTGTAAGGGAACAAGCCCCAAGTCTGGGAGGAACACAATTACATGCCTGGTTATTACACTTACATATCTACACCTTCAGTTAAAAAAAATAGTCACTTAAAAAATCCAAAGTTAAATATTTGAAAGAAACGAAAATGGAAAGGCAAAATTTGAAAGGAAATATTAATAAGATAATATAAGAAATATTTTATTCATCCTGACTGTCACAACAGCACAGTCCTGTGCATTTGAACAAACATATATAAAAGTAAAATACCGGTAAGTAAAAAACAAACATAAGCCACATCAGTCATCAGTTTAGTTTGATGGCCATTGGTAGAAATGACATTCTGTGTATCTCAGCAGGCCTATCATTTAGGGGATGAGAGGTGTTGTTCAGGATGCTCATCAGCTTGTGAAGCATCCTCCTCTCTGCCACCACCTCCAATACAATATTATGTCCAATTGAATATCACCCCCTGTGACAGAGCTGGCTTTCTTAATAAGCCTGTTCAGTCTGTTAGCATCCTATACTTTCATGCTGCATCCCCAGCACACCACTGCATAACAAATGGTTGCCATATGTTTTAGGATTTTATGTTTGAATCATAGTGTGTATACACACAAGCTATGCTTCATCTATCACTATGAATACCCCGATACTTGGGTTGAGTGTCACTTGGATTGTATCTGATACTGGTGCTTAACTGATACTGGTACTGTTGTCTAAATGGTGCCTGGACTGATATTTATTTTGTTATTTATTTTTTGTCAATATTACATTACATTACATTTGGCTGACACATTTTTAACCAAAGCGACTAATAACATGGTAAACAGTTTTAAGTTTTAATTCTCTCAAAAAAGGTAGAGTACAGTAAGAATAAGTGCATCAGTGAGTGCTGTTTTTAAACAGTTGAATGTCAGTTCAAGACAGGTGGTAAGTGCTAGAATCAGCAAGACTAGTTGTAAGTAGTGCTATGTTCTCTGAAGAGCTGGGTCTTCAGGAGTTTTTTGAAAATGGAGAGGGATGTCCCTGCCCTTGTAGGAACTGGCAGTGCGTTCCACCAACGAGGAACAACAGATGAGAAAAGTTTGGAACATAGTGTGGAATATATGAAATAGCATTTCACTAATCATTATTTGAATTATAGATAATCATAATGAAGTTGTTACAGTCATGTGAAGTTGTTACAATCAGTTGTTACAGTCTCAATATGTTTTGCATAGCATTTGGATTGAATATAGGGTATGTAATCGGTCATATAGGGTATATCTACAGCTATCGGATTTTGGCGCCCATTCCTATCCCCCACACATACCTTTTAACTATCACAGAGTGTCCCCATAGACAATATACAGTATCTCACCCTTCACAGCATTTCACATGCACAAAGACATACACACTTACATCACAGTTGGCAAATAGTTATGTATCCCTTATACATCAAATGGTGCCCCCTAGTGGTCTGCTGTGTGCTAATACTCACATTAGTTTCTCCAGTTTGCAGTGGGGACTCTTGAGGAGGTCTGAGAGGTGCTGAACTCCAGCATCATGGAGATCATTGTCACTCAGATTCAGCTCCTTCAGACTGCAAGAGACTGAGCTGGCAGCTGATGCTAAACCAGCACAGCTCTTCTCTGTGAGGGAACAACCACTCAGCCTGAGGGTGATATAATGACATCTGATTACTGCACTTATTTTAACCTATAATGCAGGTAACACAAATAATCAACCTCACACACATAATACGTAATGTACTGCATGTATACATGTTCTATTTCTTATACTGCTTGCCAAATCTCTCAAGGTAAAATTTTCAAGCAAATAAGTTACGGCCAATTTTTGACCAATTTCTCAAGAAAGCACTTAGAGTAAAGATATGAACTACTTGTTTTTGGGTTTGTGTTCAACAATGCCACACAAACATCTGCACACACGCATACTGTATGCAAAGTGTCTTAAATTCACACACATTAATATGACAAATTTAAGCAATAAACCCTGAGAGTTTTACACATACACACACACGCTCATACATGAAACATGTTTCAAATACACACACAAACTGAAGTTCACCTATAATGAGCCAAATGTGGTCTAAGGGTTACCTCAAACACAAAATGTACACATACTCAAACACCTATACACACACCTACACACACATGCACACACTCACACTAGCTTTTCCCATTTACAGTGGGGATTCCTGAGGAGGTCTGATAGATGCTGAACTCCTGCATCATGAAGCTCATTGCTTCCTAAGTTCACCTCTTTCAAACTGCAGAAGGCTGAGCTGGCAGCTGATGCTAAATGAGCACAACTCTTCTCTGTTAATGAACAATTCCCCAACCTGGAAAAACATAATGACATATCTCATTATTAGTCTTACCTCTGCCAGTGAAACATATGGACATATAAACAAAAGACACCTGTACAACATCAAAGAAAGAAAGAAGGAAAGAAGAAATATATAAAGGAAAGAAATGTAGCTATTTTGAAGTTAGCTGGAATGTATTCTCTGTGGTGTGATGTGTCATGTCAGAGGGACACCAAGAATCTGACAAAGTTATGACTGGGGGAGTCATATATTGGTGTCATATACCTCGTGTGTGTGATGTGTCATGTCAGAGGGTATTGGTGTCATATTTTTCACATTTGCAGTAAGTATATAAGTATAAGTATAGTATATATACTCTTTTGATCCCGTGAGGGAAATTTGGTCTCTGCATTTATCCCAATCCGTGAATTAGTGAAACACACACAGCGTACACACAGTGAGGTGAAGCACACACTAATCCCGGCGCAGTGAGCTGCCTGCTTCAACAGCGGCGCTCGGGGAGCAGTGAGGGGTTAGGTGCCTTGCTCAAGGGCACTTCAGCCGTGCCTACTGGTCGGGGTTCGAACCGGCAACCCTCTGGTTACAGGTCCGAAGTGCTAACCAGTAGGCCATGGCTGCCCCCAGTAGTATTCTTATTTACAAGAGCCTGAAACAACTTGATGTCCGAAGTGGTGGAATGTGAGAATTTATACAGGGTTTTCAAGGTCAGTTAAGTTAGCAAACTAATTGAGCAATGATGGCAGTAAGTCAGCACCAGGTCCATGTGGACAGCAACTGAGTGATCTACTGTAGGCTATGCTATCACATCATTACACACACTTGCTGATAACTGATTATTATACGGCTCTTCATAACGCTAGTAGAACGCTCCATTGACTTGAATGGGACTTGAATGGGATTTCCCATTTGTTTGATTCAAGTTCATTGTGTGTTGCGGACTATTTGTTTCTCAGCAAAAGCCACGACGCGGACTTATTTTCCCATAATGGCCAGCGTTCTATACATTATCCCTTACGTATGAGGGACTCTGTGTCAAATTACAATGAGTCAGAATATGGGGGGCCTGCTGCCAACTCAGGGTGACCCCACAGAGATAATGACACTGTCAATCACCTGTTATTGTGTAAATTACTATATCCTTCATTTCACAGCTAACCAATTACAGGCTACACTCAGACGTTTTTGTGTAATAACACTCACACTAGATTTTCCAGGTTGCAGTAGGGGTTCTTTAGAAGGTCTGAGATATGCTGAATTCCTGCATCATGAAGTTCATTGTGACTCAGGTTCAGTTCCTTCAAACTGCAGGGGGTGGACCTTCCAGCTGACGCTAATGCAGCACAGCTCTTCTCTGTGAGGAAACAACGAAACAGCCTGGGCGAAACATAATGATTCCCAAATGACCAATTACATATTATGCTGATAGATTCCATGATGCATATTTACATGGCCACACTAACATATAAACACACAATTATGAATAATTGAAATAAATGAAAAGGAGGTATACATTTAAGACAGTGGTTGTGTGAAAATGGAGAGTAGGATAAAGATCCCTAACCCAGTTTATGCTAAGACACGGGCTCAAGATTTGGCACACTAACTAGGCTACCGCTGAAGAGGATGACATAGGAACATCATGTGCTTTTGAATTAACTATTGTCCTCTTGCCCGGATTCCTGGCCTGCGTAGCCTAGCGACCCACTACTTGCCCTATGACAACTCCTAATCTCTATGGACAATTCATTCCCTACACTGGGTTATTTCAATTTTCTGACACTAAATAGGATTCATGCATTATCATACTGGTTATGTAACCATCCTACCTCCTTGTAACATATACCTCAGGTGGCTTTAAACATCATACACCTGACTAACCTATTAATTTATCATGTATACAGACCTTACTGCCCTGTAACTGACTCTAGGTAGATGGGTCAGGCCCTTGACTCGTGGTTCTGCTCAATGTTTCTTTCTATATGTATCTCCAGTTTTTAATCGCCCCTGTTACTCATGGGCACTCTCTGAATGTGAAAACACTGTGAAACACCATAATACATGTGTAATGTTTTGGCGATCTATAAGTGAAATTAAATTGAAACTGAATTAGCTATTGTCCACGTCGGATGGTAAACATGAGGGGGGTCTTAATTGTGATGTTTCTATGGAAGTCAGTGGAAAGGGTACCCACACAGAACACTCACACTAGTTTCTGCAGTTTGCAGTGGTGATTGTTGAGGAGGTCTGAAAAATACTGAACTCCTGCATCACTGATGTTATTTTCACTCAGGCTCAGGTACTTCAAAGAGCAAGAACTTGTGCTGGCAGCTGATGCTAATGCAGCACAGCTCTTTTCTGTGAGGGAGCAGCGTTCCAGCCTAGGAGAAACAATGGAGCATTTGATTAATACATTCATATTTGCCTATACGATACACACTCACACACACACACACACACCAAATTATACTATATAGTTCACCAATCTAACACTCACACTAGTTTCTCCAGTTTGCAGTGGGGATTAATGATGAGGTCTGAGAGATACTGAGCTCCTACATCATGAAGTTGATTGCCACTCAGGAAAAGCTCCTTCAAACTCCAGGAGGTTAAGCTGGCTGCTGATGCTAAAGCATCACAGATTGTCCCTGTGAGGGAACAACTCATCAGCCTGGGAGAAACAAAATCACATGACTGTTTATTTATTATGATTGTGGCTAAAGCCTGAAAAGAGCCCTATGAGCTGGTATTATAGCAACAAAAAGAAATACACAACATACATAGACTTAGCACTGACTCCCAACCAACTATTTTCATTTGTAGTTCCCCGATGGTGGACCAACTTACAAAGTGCTACCAGAACAGGGGCATCCCTCTCTACCTTCAAATAGCTCTTAAAGGTCCAACTCTTCTGAGAATACCTTCTCTCCTAACAATTTTATCAACCCAACACACCTAAAATGCACCGATCATTCACTTCCCTTTCCTCCCTCTCTCCACTTACACTTTACCTATATCTCCTTCGACAACACTTTAAACTTCTGCCTTCTCATAGACTAATAGTACTACTATAGAAGTATTTATTGTTGTTAATTGATTAATTGTTACATAGGTCTCCTCTGCAATGTAGTTTGAATGTTATTTATCATCAATCAATCAATCAATCAATCAATAAAATCATCAATCTAGGACAGTTTGAGTAAAACAAAATCATCATTCAAGGAAAACAAGTGTATTTGAAACACTGGAGAAACCTACCACTCAAAGATTAAACCTCACTCCCAATAGACCTCTGAAGTTTGCCTACGAAAAAGAACCAAAACGGCCATCTTTGCCCATATAAGGAGATCTGTTTAGCAAAAATCTAAGTGTGCCGCCTTCACGGAGATCCCAGTATCCACTCGAAGGCAGAGGACAAAAGTGTGTTCAGGAAATTGTCTGCATTTCAGACTTTTTCTTCCCCGCGAGAGTTTAACAGGTGCGATAATGCAAAATCCCCATGTTATTTTCCCATAGGAAAAATCGGCAGATACCGGATGTCAAAGATGGTAGCTTTTTAGTAGGCGAACTTCAAAGGTCTATCCGGGTCACAGCACCAATGTAACTTGCGTTGTGCAACATTACCTCTACATAAACAGCCAACATACACAGCCAAGATATACACCTTCTACCAGTATTGTACTTACATAACTGATGTGGATGCTGCGACCACTGGCAGTAGCTTCTTAAGAACTTCATCTGGACTGAGGAGCTCAGTCAGATCTTCCTCTGGGGTCTTTATATACTTCTGCAGGTCAAACTTATCCAGCTGCTCTTCTGACATCTTAAACTCAAATTTCCTAATCTTCCATTCTCCTGGTAAAAGCATGACTACTGAAAGACTCTCTGAGCTCCTGTCAGTGTACTCCACTACAGCATGGTTATTCAGCTCATTCAGACAATAGAACAGGTTAATCCTTCTGTATGAGTTGTTCTGATCTCTGATCTTCTGTTTGATGTACTGGACTGTTTGCTCTGAGCTCTGTGATTGGCTTCTTGTCAGTAGATGAAGGTGCCTTAAGATATTCTGATTGGACTCCAGTGAGAGGCCCAGAAGGAAGCGGAGGAAAAGGTCCAGGTGTCCGTTCTCACTCTGTAAGGCCAGATCCACTGCAGCCTTGTGTAAGTCATGAAGTGTTGTAGCTCTGAACAGAGTACAGAGCTGAGAGGTTTGCTGTTGGTCAGGCATGTTTCCTTCTCGGTTGTTGAAGCACAGGAACACATATAAAGCAGCAAGAAACTCCTGAATGCTCAGATGCACAAAGCTGAACACCTTAACCTGGTTAAGCCCAGCCTCTTCTTTGAAGATCTGAGTACATACTCCTGAGTACACTGATGCTTCTGTGATGTCAATACCACACTCTCTTAGGTCTTCCTCATAGAAGATCAGATTGCCCTTCTCCAGCTGTTGGAAAGCCAATTTCCCTAGTTTCAAAATCATTTCATCATCTCTTTCTTTTCTGTCTGTGTACTTGTCCTTTTTTATGCTAGTCTGAATGACCAGGAAGTGTGTGTACACTTGTGTGAGAGTCCGTGGTATTTCTACTTTCTCTGATTCAACTGATGTTCTCTCTACAACAGTGGATGAAATCCAGCAGAAGATTGGAATGTGGCACATGATATAGAGGCTCCTGGATGACTTCAGGTGTGCGATGGTTCTGTTAGCCAGGTTCTCATCTCGGATTCTTTTGCTGAAGTACTCTTCTTTCTGTAGGTTATTGAATCCTCTTATTTCTGTTACCTGGTCCACATACCCATGAGGGATCTGATTGGCTGCCGCTGGTCGGGTTGTGATCCACAGGAGAGCACAGGGAAGCAGATTCCCCATGATGAGGTTGGTCATCAGCACGTCCACTGATGCCGGCTCTGTCACATCACTGCACGTTGGGTTGGAGTGGAAATCTAGAGGAAGTCGACACTCATCCAGACCATCAAAGATGAACATGATTCTGTGTCTTGAATTGGTGAAGATTTCTTGAGATTGTATTTCTGGGAAAAAGATCTGAACAAGATCCCTCAGGCACATTTCCTTCTCCTTCATCAGGTTCAGCTCCCGGAAAGGAAGAGGAAATATGAAGTGGACATCTTGATTTGTTTTTCCTTCAGCCCAGTCCAAAATAAACTTCTGCACAGAGACTGTTTTTCCAATCCCAGCCACACCCTTTGTCAGCACCATTCTGATGGGTCTGTGTTGTCTGTGTGTGGATTTAAAGATGTCTTTGATGTATCTGAATGGTGCAGTCCACCTTTTACTCCGGTTGTCTCCTTCCAATAAGGGCTTAAAGATATCACTGCATTTGATTGGTCTGCCTTGTGCTCTTTCTATCTGGGATGCTCTCTCTATGTGCCTGACCTCATGTTCATCATTGACCTCTCCTCCTCCCCCCTCTGTGATATAGAGCTCTGTGTATGTCTCATGAAGGAGTTTGGTTTCTCCCTGATGAGGTATTCCCTCAACCAAATGCTGAAACTTCATCTTCAGTGTGGATCTGAGCCATGCATTCTTTGGTGTCCATCTGGATCTACAACAGAATCACACACAGACGCCTCACTATCTACTATCACTAGAGGGTGCTACACACACACATGCTCCTTCGGGGTGCTGAGGCTCATGACACTCATGATGACCCACCACCATAATGGAGGTCATTTATCTGATAAACATACAGTAACATATTATGTAAACAAATTGTGAACACTCAAAGAGTGGGTATATAAATGTCTATAAACACTGACAGACATCAAGATTGACTGAAAGTGGAGTTTGTTACAGATCACACACTGACACATTGATAGTGCACACAATTTGCAAAACATACACATGAGTATGAGCAGTAAAAGGCGTGCCTGTGGCAAACAAATTACCATTGTTGTTTGTTAATGCCAACCTGATAATTCTCCTCTGTGTGGAGTTGTCCTGCATCTGCATTGTATTCTCAGTTGTTTTTTATCCCCCTCTGCCCCTCATATTGATTAATGCTACTTCATATAAGTAAAGCGCTGCAACGTGAGAACAGTCTAGTAGGCTAGCCTACATAATAATCTGACATCAGAAACGCACCGTCACCGTCAACACTGATGCTGCTGACACAGTGGCTGCGTGATAACTTAATTTGGCCTTGATCGTGCAGGACATTTCAGAATGTCGAGTGTCTAATCCATCATAAATGGCTAGGTTCAATGGAAAAGTTATCTGGACAAATGAAAGAAAACGAGAAGGATTCAGTGAAGCATAATAATGTTTTAGAACCTTCAAAATTAGAAAACTGATGCAACTGAGATGGAGGACAACTGCACGTAGAGTAGAACGTAGGCCTATCCGAAGGAACTTACATTAAATGAGGAGATATTTGCTGGATGTCACAAAAAGTGTTACAGAAATTGCTTGGCATCGCTTATTCAATGGCTCTCTACCGAAACACCTGTAGTTTGTGGAGGACGAACGAGAAAGCACTCGTTTGATAAATCAGCCAGTAGTAGACAAATAACTTTTAGAAATAATCTGTACTGCAAAAACGAATGTTGGTGGGTATTTAAACTATCTAGCGGGTGTTTTAACAGCTGCAAGAAATAGAAGCTTCATGGTCTTTATGTTCTGGTTCGTAAATTAGACTATTTTCATAAAACTTCAAGTTGCCCTATAACTTTACTCTCCAAACTCTTCACTGCACTGTAGGCAATTAACTGACGGTATGATAGGCTATTTATTTTCTGTAGGCTACAATAAACACATTTATTTTTTCAACTTTTGCAATATTACGCACTTGGCTACTGAACGCAAATCAGCAGGAAAGAGAATGCACGTAGCCTAGGCAGCGTAGCGCAATGTGTAGGCTATTTGGTTACCAACTAACACTGTTAGCCAATTCACTAACTTAAGACTTCAGTGCCATCATATACAACGTTTTTTTACACAACAAATACAGAAAGGATGGAGGCAGCAAAAGTAGAGAAGTCATTTCAGATGGGGCAAGAACAAGGTGAATTTGTATGCTTGTCAAAACGTAGTCCTACCCTGCATTAGAGGAACTGATCATCATACCAAGCACACTCGCTGTTTAAAGTCATACACCACGGTAAACTAAAACTAAAATGTTACAAAGGTGACAAAAATAATAGGGTATTGTACACGGGTTTCCCGTTTACCAACAAAACTAGATGCGCGCGCAGCCGTGAGGCAGAAGACGCTTGGTGGCCGTCCACAACTTAACCTAAATAGTCGGCTGCTGTAAGCTACAATCGGATTTTTTTGTATACCCCTGTTGTCTCAATGATAATAACATCTCATTTCAGACTATATTTCAAAGTTTGGTGTTCATTTGGATTATTAATATAACATCGTATTTTGTCATTTTTGGCAAAGACATGCATTTCGTTAGGTATATTGAACATATTTAACATTCTCTAACCATCGTAATTTCGAATTGGTGCCGTTTTCAGCACAAAAACTCATTTTATTCTTTTGCTCTTTTGCATTGCTCTATGCTGTTCTATGGTGCTTTCTGCCTCTTGGTTGCGCACGTATGTTTTCGTGACGTTCCATAGAAATCCATGTATTAGCCATGACATTACTAGGCTATGAATCGTTCGTTAATTTTTTTTTTTTTTTTTTTTTTTTTTGGTGGGGGGGTTACAAACTTATTCAAAATCATCCCCCCTTTGGTTTTTACACAGATCGCACCCTGAAGCACTTGTCAAAGAGTAGGCTCTGCTAGAAGAACCATACGTATACACTGTACAGTAAAGCTCCATGAGCTAATTTCACATGTCTCTCAGTGTTTTATGTCAGAAAGCTGAAATTGTCATATCAGGTGGCAACACCATGCGGCGGTCATATCATCTACCACTATAAGGTACATTTAGGTGTGTCTTTTTGTCTTTGGCACATAAGTAATATCATATCATTCCTGCCCTTAAGACTGACCTGTAAGAGTCACATGGGGACATACTCCTTTGGGAGACTCCGCCCTTCTTCTCTTTCTGATCTGGATCAAAGTCCATTATGTCTACAAAAAACACTCTCACACACACACACACACACATAGGCATACACTGACATAAAAGGTGCAATGTTTTTCATTTCAAAACTGTACTTGTCCCATCCAGGCAAAAGTGAGAGGTGTAATTACAATTCTCATGTAGTGCTCATTTGGCCAACACATGCAATCACCACATTAAACGGCATCACCATATAAACTCTGTGAAGAAGTCACCTTTTGAGGTAAGACGAAAATATCAACAATCAGAATTGTAGAAGCAATACATGTGTGGTTGATGATTGTACAAATGTGAATGAAAAATGAGAAAAGTGTGCATTCAATCATAAAATGTGTCACAGCAAATTGTCTATTGTAGACAATATTACAACGTGCTACTTCCTAGTTTACCTGATTGCACTTGATTCATTATCCATGACATAGGCCTACAGTAACCGAGAACTTTGCAGTGACAAACTTTTTTGCTTACCTGGTGGGATTTGCACCTGTGTGTAGATGTCCGTAGATGCCTACTGCTTATGGCCAGACTAGGAGTCTACTTTCTTACTAGCTGATTCTCTCTACCGCTTGTTGAACAAGCAGAACAGGGGCTGGGTTGCCAGCTCCGACTGTTGCCAAATTGCTTAGCAGGTTGACTGGTTGCCACTTCCCAGTACAACGGTTTATTGTGTTGTGTAATAGAAGAAGGTCTTTATTTGGATTGAGTCAAGGACATCCCTATCGTACAAGCCTATTTTCTCATTTAATAAGAAACTTTACAGGAAATTAATCAAAAGCTTTGAACCAGTTCACAGAACGAAAACAATAAACAGAAACTTTTTGATAATTTGCTAGGAACAGAAACGAAACCAGAAACATTTTTTTATGTTCCAGCCGGAACAGAATCAGCAAGGGAGGGAGGGAGAGAAAGAAAATAAGACAGAAAGATAGACACACACACACACACTAGGTCACCATTCTTAAAGATATAGCCTAGGCTACTATGTAGATTCAGGTATTTCTGCCGACTGTAGAGCTCCTCATAGAGTCGCGATATATTTATATTTTACTCTGCCGTTCTAAACAGCCTACTTATTGTGGCTTGTTCAACCTGTACACAATGAAAATGCCTTTGTTGTGGAGGTGAAGGGACAAATCTCCAAAGAGCTATATCTACTGACAAGGTAATGTTTCACGATTCTCGCAAGATGTCTTTGAGCTACTGTTCTTGAAGTTGCATGGCTGGTTCTGTCGTTAGCGATTCGCTGTTGGCTATGCTGTATGGCTATGCTAAGTGAAAGATTCCCCTATTACAAGTTTGTTTACCATAAAATTGGCTTCGTTAAGGTTATAATATTAAGGTGAATCTTACATAGTGTACCTTTAAGTAACCACAGCACAACAAGTAGCGAAAGAACAATTAAAAATTACATTAGCATTGGAGAAAAAAATAATGCTAATGTGAGATAATAATAATGGAGATTCAAAATAAATTCTCATGTGAAAATACTGTATACAGTAGGCTATATTCCTAAGTATTGCAGATTGGCAATGGCAAAAATATTGCAAAGAAGACATTGTGAGTGGGTCAATAAACAGAAAGAAGGCTAAAAGAAGCTATTACTTGAAACAAATACAAAGGCAAAGTTCATTTGAAATTCGCAATCATTCATTGACTCATTTTTTATGTCCATTGATGTTCTCACAGTAAATACTATATGAGTTGTGATGTTCCCCTCTGTCCTCAATGACTTTATTCAGTTTTTACAGCAGATGTGGTCAGGTTAACATGCAGGTTTAATCTAATCTACAATGCAGGTGTACTCAGGTCTTGGAGCAGGTGCGGCTCCTCCTGCAGTAGAACTCCATAGAACGCTGCTTTCGCCCCAGCTCCAGCTGAGCGCAGACACTCATAGATCTCTCGCATCTTTGTCTCACTGGTGGCAGCTGCTCTGATCTCTGAATACTTCTCAGGGTGGACCAGTCCCTTGGAGAGCAGCGCATCTGCAATGGGCATCACGTTATACACCCTGCCAATAAGCTCAGCTCTGTGCCTGTCCACAAACACTGCTGCCTCTGAAATGAAAAAATAAGAGAAGAAACACAAAGGAAATATCTAACTGTGAATTTTAATTTGTCCAACTTTTGAATTCATGACCTATGCTATATGAGTATGGATAGAGAGTTCTGTAGAAGTTACTTGAATAAATGTCTGAATATTCTACAATCATTCATTCACTTGCTTATACCTTTTTGTGTTCACTGGACTCACCTTGAGTATTTGTTGCAATGTTCATGTCTCTCTGGACTTGGTTAAGATATACTGAAGACGCCACATTCTGACTCCTCCTCAGACCTGGAGGATTACAGTCACAATCACAGTTACCGGTTTATTACGGATATCTAAAAGACTATCACCAGACTATAACAGTCTTAATCACACTCCACACACACACACACACACACTCGTCCAGCTATTTCATCACTTTTCATACACACACATGTACCTGTCCAACCACACACACACACACACACACACACACCTGATCGACCATTTCATCACAGACCTTACACACACACAGACACAATTAGCTTGTTTTAAAATAGAAAAACTGCCTAACCTGTGTGTGCGTCAGAAGGCTCTGTCAGGTCTGCGTGGTTTCGAGTTTGGAGGTAGTCAGCTCCCTGCCACATGACAGCTGTCCAAACAGACTGCTTCCCCTCAGTGGGTCTAAGCTCCATGTTGAAGTTCTTTGGTGGGTTCTCCAGGCACACCTCGAAGAAGGTTGGGGAGGTGTTGTAGCTGAGGGTCATCGCCGAGGGAGTGATCACCGAGGAGCAGGAGGTCCAGAGCTGGAATCTGGAACTGACCCAAAGGGAGTCATCGGGGGATGGCTTGCAGATGCTGAGGGCACCCCGGCTCTTCCACCTCTCCTCCACCACCTGCCTGGCTGTGGAGGGCACGGGCACCAGGAAGGCGTTGAGGATCAGTGGCTGGGGGGAGGACTGGTAAATCAGGACCTCGCAGTGGGTTTTTACTGGGATGCCCAGATTTACCACCAGCTGCCAGAGAGAGAACCGCCTCCCCAGGAGCTTGCCGTGGAAACGACTCAGCTCACACGTCTCCAGGGAAACGCCACTGTCACTGTCATCACTGTGCAGGGACCTGACTGCACCTCCCAGCACAGACGGGTCAGAACCACCCAGGCAGAGGGAGTGGGGCAGATGTACCTCTTCCAGTTCGCCTGACAGAAGCTTGATGTCCATCAGAGGACCGGCAGGTTGGTACCCTAACATCTGCAGCTGGGCCCAGAACAGCTCGTCCTTGCTGAAGTGGTACTGGAGGGCAACTGGACCAGCACACGCCCAGCGCAGACCAGACTCTGAGCACTCATGGCTCCCTGCAGGGGAGTTTATGTTGTACACACACAAACCGTTCTCCATGGAGATGGAAGGGGTCACCAGAGTCCAGTGTGCAGGGTCTGTGATGTGGGCACAGGAATGGCAGCTCCATCTCTGCCTGCTCAAGAACACAAACATGCATGCAGACACACACACAAATGCAAGAGCACACACACACACACAATATCACACATACACATGCACATACTGTACACACACTCCACTAAAGCAGTGGTTCTTAACTGGTCTGGCTTTGGTTGCATCCCATATTTTTGCACTGAAGTCAACTGATACACTGAGGTATGTGGTAAGATGCGCAGAGCGCCTGCTAAAATAAATGATGTCTAACATGACCTGTCACATAAACATTGTCTATGTCCCTGGCAATGACTGACATACAAATAAAGTTTATCAAAATCAAGGTCCAATATTAGATCTGATATAGTAGCATTTTAAAGGGCCGATTTTTTTTTTTTTTTTTTTTTTTTTTTTTTTTAAACACAAGCTTGGTGACCCATCCAGAACCGTTCTGTGACGCACTTTTGGGTCCTGACCCACCAGTTAAGAACACTGCACTAAAAGGATATCTGTCACATGAACTGCTGACTTATTCCAGTGATTAGATTATATAAGATTACAGTAGATTCAACTTCATTGGCATTGTGCAGAGTACAAAGTACAGAAACAACGATAAGTACAATGTAATGGGTACAATGTGATAGGTACACATTTACAAATGTTGGTTAATAGTAATGGAAATGGAACTATGTGTGAGATGACTGGAACTGCAAACATGCTCCAGTATCATTATACAGTGTGTGTGTGTGTGTGTGTGTGTGTGAGTGTGCGGTGTGTGCAGTTGTTCACCAGACTCACTTTGGAGTGTCCACAGAGAGCAGCTCCACTCCTGGATCCTGCTGGGTTTTGTCTCTGAGGTGCAGATCTGCAGCATCTGAGGACTGTGAGCAGCTAGTGGAAGCTGGTGCTGGAGTCTCCTTTATAAAGATACGAACATCCACTCTAGAAGACAAAAAATATTATATTAGTGTGTTACTGCTCATATTAGTTTCTCCAGCTTGTGAAAAATATGTGAGGTACCTGAACTCTCTCTCTCTCTCTCTCTCTCTCTCTCTCTCTCTCTCTCTCTCTCTCTCTCTCTGTGTGTGTGTGTGTGTGTGTGTGTGTATATACACTTCACAGGGTGCCCAAGGACTGTTGTGTGTTAACACTAACAATAGTTTCTTCAGGCTGCATTTGGGATTAGTGAGGAGCTGAACTCCTGCATCATGAAGCTTGTTGTCACTGTTCATGTCATCACT
Source organism: Alosa alosa (assembly GCF_017589495.1). NCBI lineage: Eukaryota > Metazoa > Chordata > Actinopteri > Clupeiformes > Clupeidae > Alosa > Alosa alosa. The sequence continues at coordinate 22,018,484 of NC_063203.1, read as the reverse complement.
GCACATGTTCAACTCCTTCAAACTGGAGAAGGCTGGACTGACACCTAATGCTAAAGTAGCACAACTCTTCACTGTGAGGGAACACCACCTCGACCTGTGAGAAAAACATCATGGTCATTACACTCATATATCTCCACCAAAAAGTACTTCACCAGGGGCGTGCAGAGACCTTTGAAGGGGCAGGGGCTCAAATTTTTTTAAAAAAAGGGCACATGGAACAAAATTTTCAGAAAACGTGTTAACTTTATTTAAAACTTGTCTTTAGTGGGCATCTTTGCACTGCAGAATATAATATCATGTTTTATAGAACATAATGCATACGAAAGCTAGAAAAGATATACACAATTTGAATGGTGTAAACTGGAACTTAAGTTTTACATTCCCTAGCCTATAAAGCTTTAATCATCTGAACCTGAGCTGGACATTTTTATTTATTTTTTTGCATTTAAATTCTAGCATTATGCTATTTCAATGATGATGGTGGGACAGGCTATTATATGGTTTAGCAATTTGCAAAGTAGTCTAATGTACTGATAAACATTTGATACATTTTCATATTATTCATTATGTATCAAGAAGAATGGGTGTAAATAGCAGACAGAGCTGTAACACATTTTTCTCATTTCTCTTGGTTCTGAAAATTCAATAGGAGTGCATGTACTGTAGGCCTACTGTAGCCAGGGCACAGACGGATAGGTATTTTCAGTTTTCATTAGGCTATTGTCTACACAGAGATCATAGGCTATAAGGCTACATCTTATTGATTAAATTCAAAGCTAATTTGAATAGCCTAGATATCTAGACGCACCCTAGCGACAGCAAATATGTTATTGCCTAGTCTGGCTTGTCAGGCTATAATTTTAATCACAGTGAACTACCACCATTAGCAAGCTGGTGTCTTGCAGATTCACGTGCTGTGCGTGTGGCCACTAAGTGAAATGACGCGTAATGTAGACTACTGTAAACAGAGAACGACGTGTGGAGTTGGGTTAGTTAAACAACAGTAGCCTATGTCGTCGGCTTATGACGATTTAGAAAAGGTTTGCCTACTCTGTTTTATGAACTAGGTCTAACCTAAGCTATAACATAGTAACCTAAACAGAATATGTTATGAACGTTCAGCCTTAGATTTTCGAAGGTGCCTGGTTATTGAAATGGATGGACCATGACATGGTTAGAACGGGTTTGATAGCCTACTTCATTAAACATGAAACAACTTAAAACATTTTATTCTCTAACTCTAAGCTGAATACTATTGCATGTTCAGATAGGCTAACTGCCAAGTGACCTTACCGTGCTCCCAAACGTCTCCTGCAGCACTGTGCCTGCGTGCCCCTTCTGAGAGTTCACTGAATGTATGACGTCACGGATTGGTGGCCGCAAGGCATTTCAATTAACACAGAAAATTGTTATTTTTGTAAATTTCTAATTTCACAAACTATTTATGAGACATTTTAGCGAATATTCACGTTGGAACTAGCGGAAGTATTACAAATTTTAAAAAGTAAAAAACGGGTCTTGTCAAAACGGCACTTAACGTCAAAGGGGCAAAAGGGCAGGTGCTAGAGCCCCTGTAGCCCCCCTTCTCTGCACGTGCCTGTACTTCACCCATGATTATACATACCCCCACCCCCCCACCACATACACACACAGTATTGTCACTCACTCTAGTTTCTCCAGTTTGAAGTGTGGATTCCCAAGGAGGTCTGAGAGATTCTGAACTCCTGCATCAAGAATATCATTCTTACCCAGCATCAGTTTCTTTAAACTACATGAGGTTGAGTTGGCAGCTGATGCTACAGCAAGACAGCTCTTATCTGTAAGGGAACAAGCCCCAAGTCTAGAAGGAACACAATAACATGTATGGTTATTTACTTACACTAAAAAAGGGTTCTCCAATGTTTTCTTAGTTAGCTTTTTAAAATGATATCAGATAAGTTACTGTAACAGAATGTGCCTTTAGAACATTAGATGAATGGTTGCTGGTAATGGGCAATGTAGATATTGCATTAAAGATCAGCCATTTCTTTCTACATCAGTCAAGAACCTTTTTGCAATTATGTAAGCACATAATGTAATCTGAAAACTGCTGTCCTGATTAAAAAAAAAACAATGCAACTGATCTCAGCTGGTATTCTGTCTATAATGGAGTGGAATGAAAATTTCTAAGTGACCCCAAACTTTTCACCGGTAGTGTACAAATCTACACTTTCAGTTCAAAAGAATAGTAACTTAGAAATCCAAAGGCAAATATTCGAAAGAAAAGTAAATGGAGAAATATTTTGCCATAGCAAAGTTTGAAAAGCAACACTATTAAGATAATATAAGAAATACTTTATTCATCCCAAAGGAATTTGACTGTCACAACAGCACCGTCCTGTCCATCACTGCAGCAAAGAGGGGAAGAGTTGTATAGTTTTATGGCCATTAGTAGAAATGACATTCTGTGTATCTCAGAGGAACATTCGATGGAGATTAGCCTGCCAGGCTGCCACTGAAAGTACTCTTCAGCAGCAAGTCTATCATTTTAGGGGATGAGAGGTGTTGTTCAGGATTCTCATCAGCTTGTCAAGCATCCTCCTCTCTGCCACCACCTCCAATATTATGTCCAACTGAATATCACCCCGACAGTGCTGACTTTCCTAACAAGCCTGTTCAGTCTGTTAGCATCCCAAACTTTCATGCCACACCACTGCACAACAAATGGTTGCCATATCTTGGCATGGTTGGCTTTTATGTTTGAATCAGTGTATACACACACAAGCTATAATCTATAAATACCCCCATACTTAGGTTGTGTGTCACTTGGTTTCATCTCATACTGGTGCCTAAGTGATACTGGTACTGGTACCTTTGTCTAAATGGTGCCTGGATTGTTGTTGTTTTGTCAATATCTGAAATAGCATTCCACTAGTCATTATTTGAATTCTAGATCATCAAAATTGCATTCTTACAAGTCTCAATATATTTTGCATAGCATTTGGATTGAACATAGGGTATGCAATCAGTAATATAGGATATAGCTACAGCTATCGGATTTTGGTGGCCGTCATGGTTGGTAAATCATTTTGTATCCCTTATACACCCCATATTTCACTCATCAAATGGTGCCCCCTAGAGGTTTGCTGTGTGTTCACTCACACTAGTTTCTCCAGCTTGCAGTGGAGACTACTGAGAAGGTCTGAGAGATGCTGAACTCCAGCATCATGGCGATCTTTGTCACTCAGATTCAACTTTTTCAGACTGCAGGAGACTGAGGTGGCAGCTGATGCAAAACCAGCACAGCTCTTCTCTGTGAGGGAAAAACCACTCAGCCTGAGGGAAATATAATACCATCTGATTACTGTACATACTTCAACCTATAACGCAGGCAACACGCAAATAATCAATCTCACACACATAATACTTGTCCTGCATGTATCTATGTTGCATTTCTTATGCTGTTTGCTTTTCAAGCAAATCCTTGAGGCCAATTTTTGACCAATTTCTCAAGAAAGTAGACTGGATGCCAGCCGAACTTAGGCCCGCCCACAACATTTGAGGTCGGAAAGTTTTGTCTGGACTTGTTCCGTTGTGGAGCATTTATGCCCGAATCAAATAGGGCTTTGTATGATGATGGACGGATAAGCAACAGTGTCTCAAGTCGTCTATCATGTCATCTGAGCACGCTTAGGTTGATTTTGTTTGCAACAAAAACGCTGTGGCTAGAAGCTAGACAGATTCTTGTGCTTCTAAGACAGTGGTTCTCAAAGTGGGGTCTGGGGACCCCTTGTGGTCCGCGACCCATAGCCAAGGGGTCCGCAAAATAATTTGCTTGAAATTATACAGTTGAGTTTTATCATTTTAAAAATTAATATCTACAGATGATGCCCCTTTTCAATTGTGTCTATTTGCTCCTATCCACATTTAACTTCACTTAGGTCATGAAGAACCATTCCTACTACTGCTTAGCTTGGCTTCTTTTTTAGCTAGCTAGCTGATGAATGTGTAGACATGTTTGAGTCAGTCCATGTTGTCAAGTGATACAAAATCCAAAACTGACAAAAGACAAAGTTACACATCTGCCAAAAAAAACATGGGATAGTGGACCTGTCCACAACTTCAGAGAATACAAATGACATGCTTAATTGTTACGGTTATGAGGGGGTCTTCGGAATATTTTCTCCTCCAAAAGGGGTCCTTGGAACCAAAAACATAAGTTTTAGCATAGGTATGAATAGATTTATTAAAAAAAAAAAAAAAAAACACTGTATCGGTTGAAACACGCCCCATAATCACCTCCTAATGAAGCAGTATCAGACTCATATTCTGACTAGAATTTGAGTATGACAACATCAGGCTATATCAAGAAAGCACTTAGAGTAAAAATATTAACTACTTGTTTTTGGGTTTGTGTTCAACAATGCCACACAAACATCTGCACACACGCAAAGTGTCTCAAATTCATCCACATTAATATGACAAATTTAAACAATAACCCCTGATGCTATAGTAATTTTAGGGCAACTAGCATCTCAGGGTTTATGAATACAAAACAGTTACTACACATAAACATTACACACACATGCTCATACATGAAACATGTTTCAAATACACACCCATAAATTGAATGAGCCAAATGTGGTCTAGGGGTTACCTTAAACACAAAATTTACACAGACTCAAACACCTACACACACAAGCACACTCACACTAGCTTTTCCAATTTACAGTGGGGATTCCTGAGGAGGTCTGATAGATGCTGAACTCCTGCATCATGAAGCTCATTGCTTCCTAAGTTCAGCTCTTTCAAATTGCAGAAGGTTGAGCTGGCAGCTGATGCTAAATGAGCACAACTCTTCTCTGTTAATGAACAATTCCCCAACCTGGGAAAACATAATGACATATCTCATTATTAGTCATACCTCTGCCAGTGAAACATATGCACATATAAACAAAAGACATCTGTACAACATCAAAGAAAGAAAGAAGGAAAGAAGAAATATATAAAGGAAAGAAATGTAGCTATTTTGAAGTTAGCTGGAATGTATTCTCTGTGGTGTGATGTGTCATGTCAGAGGGACACCAAGAATCTGACAAAGTTATGACTGGGGGAGTCATATATTGGTGTCATATTTTTCACATTAGTAGCATCCTTATTTACAAGGACCCAGAACAACTTGATGTCCGAAGTGGTGGAATGTGAGAATTTAAGCAGGGTTTTCAAGGTCAGTTACTGTAAGTTAGCAAGCCAATGAGCAATGATGGCAGTAAGTCAGCGCCACGTTCATGTGGATAGCAACTGAGTGATCTGATAGCATAGTAATCATTACACACACTTGCTGATAACTGTGAGTATGGGGCACTATGTGTCAAACTACAATGAGTCAGAATAGCAGAAAGGCAAGACCTTGTAGTAGTTCCTGGCGGCCTGCTACCAACTCTGGGTGACCCCATAGAGATAATGACACTGGCAATCGCCTATTATTGTGTAAATTACTATATACGGCATCATAATTCCACAGCTAACCAATTACAGGCGACACTCAGACATTTTTGTGTAATAACACTCACACTAGATTTTCCAGGTTGCAGAGGGGGTTCTTTAGAAGGTCTGAGATATGCGGAATTCCTGCATCATGAAGTTCATTGTGACTCAGGTTCAGTTCCTTCAAACTGCAGGGGGTGGACCTTCCAGCTGATGCTAATGCAGCACAGTTCTTCTCTGTGAGGAAACAACGAAACAGCCTGGGCGAAACATAATGATTCCAATTAGCTTTTGTCCACGTCGGACGGCAAACATGAGATTATTTTTTAACTGAGATGCTTCTATGGAGGTCAGTAGAAAGGGTACCCCCACAGAACACTCACACTAGTTTCTGCAATCACACACACACACACACACACACACACACACACACACACACTTTCTAACACCAAATTATACTATCTAGTTCACCAATCAACATAACACTCACAGTAGTTTCTCCAGTTTGCAGTGGGGATTAATAATGAGGTCTGAGAGATACTGAGCTCCTACATCATGAAGTTGATTGTCACTCAGGAAAAGCTCCTTCAAACTCCAGGAGGTTAAGCTGGCTGCTGATGCTAAAGCAGCACAGATTTTCCCTGTGAGGGAACAACTCATCAGCCTGGGAGAAACAAAATTACATGACTGATTATTTATTATGGTTGTGGCTAAAGCCTGAAAAGAGCCCTCTGAGCTCGTATTATAGTAACAAAAAGAAATACACAACACACTCAGACTCAACACTGACTCCCAACCAAAAATTTCCATTTGTAGTTCCCTGATGGTGGACCAACTTACCAAGTGCTACCAGAACAGGGACATCCCTCTCTACCTTCAAATAGCTCATGAGTATCCAACTCTTCTGAGGATACCTCTTCTCTTAACAATTTCATCAACCCAACACACCTACAGTATCATGCACCTATCATGTCCTTTCCTCCCTCCCTCCACTTACCCTTTACAGTATGTCAATCTCCTTCAACTCCACTTTAACTACTTAAACTTCTGCACTCTCATAGACTTATAGTACTACTCTAGAAATAGTATTTATTGTTGTCATCTAGCTAACTTTTGCTCTAAAATAAGCCATTTGTTCTGGGTTATACTAACATTCGGAAATGCAATGCTGCTATGTTAGCATGCAGCGCAAGCACTGGCAGTCTATTTCTGATGTTTTATTATTTGCACTGTTCTCGCCTTGCAGCACTTCACTTATATGGTATATGAAGTAAGAATAATCAATATGAGGAGGGGTCCACTAGAGGTGTGATAAATGTGGTCCCCGTAAGATAAAAAAATAAATAAGCAGAGACAGGGATATCAGGAACAGAAAGCAGAAATTGTCATAGCAGGTGGCAACACCATGCGGCGGTCATATCATCTACCACTATACGGTACAATTAGGTGTGTCTTTTGTCTTTGGCACATAAGTAATATTATATAATTCCTGCCCTTCATAAAGACTGACCTGTAAGAATCACATGAGGACACAGTCCTTTGGGAGGCTCCGACCGTCTTCTCTTTCTGATCTGGATCAGAGTCCATTATGTCTAAAAAAAACACTATATCACACACACATACACACACACACACACATACACACACACACACACACACACTCATTTTAAAGCTTTACTTACCCTATCATGTGACCTGGTTGGTCCTTGTGTGTGCACTTAAGAAAAAAAAAGTTTGTGCACAAACTCCTGGCACTGAAATGTGAAACAAACACAGTGTAAAGTGCCATCACCACATTGCTCCAGTCAAACAAAAGTGAGAGATGTAATTACAGTTCTCATGTAGTGCTCATTTGGCCAACACATGCAATCACATTAAACGACATGAAGCAGTTGTCTACAATAAACCATTAGGCCTGCACTTTTCCCATTTGCTTTGACACATTTTATGATTCAATTCACCCTTTTCTCAAAACTTCACACACATTTGTACAACCATCAACCACACATGTATTGATTCTACAATTCTAAACGATGACATTTTCTTCTTACCTCAAAAGGTGTCTTCTTCACAGAGTTTATATGGTGATGCTGTTTAATGTGGTATGGGTAATTAATTGCTACTTCCTAGTTTAGCTGATTGCACTTGATTCATTACCCAGACTACACAAATCAAACTTCTTTGCAATGCTTAGGCCTACCTGGTGGGGTTTGCACCTGTGTGCAGATGTCTGTGCCTTACTGCCTAGGGGCCAGACTAGGAGTCTACTTTGCTGATTCTCTCTACTGCTTGTTGAAAGAGCAGAAAGGGGACTGGGTTGCCAGTGCCCACTGTTGCCAAATTGCTCAAAGGGTTGACTGGGAGCTACTTCCTTAAACTAGTAGCCTACATTGGGTTCTTGTGTGGTGTAATTGGGGGAGGTCTTTATTTGGACTGATAGGACATCTATATTGTACATGCCTATTCTCATTTAATAAGAAACTTTACAGGAAAAACAGCTTATTAGTTGTCTCCCTCTAAGTTAGATAAGATGATGCATACCCTTCTCTTCTCTGTGCATGCAATAATAGTCTAACACCCCACACCATTAGCCTAGTTTAGCATAATGAGTCTAACCCACTTCCAGTGAATTGTGCTAAGCTAGGCTAACGTTAGGGGTGTCAGACTGTGTTATTGCACGCACAGAGAAAAAGGTATGTATCCTAGGGTGGCCATACGTCCGGATTTAGGTCGGACAGTCCGGATTTTAAACGCCCTATCCGGCGTCTGTCGCAGCCTAGCTGGACACTAATTTATCCTCCTTTTTGGAGTTGTGCTGGGCTTCTAGAATCTTTGCTCAGACGCAGCATAGCGTGTCTCAAACTATGGACTGCTGGTCAAATCATGCCAGGTGCTTCTGTCACTCGTCTGATAATTTGCTGTGCAATTTATGAAGGGACCGCGGACCAACAGAAAAAGAAAACAAACTTTTTCGCAGTTGATCTGTTTGAATCTCTCCAGCATTTGTTGCTGAACAGGGAAGTGAATACCCTGATCTGTCTGTGGCTTGCTTGCCAGCCTTCCCACTTCACAAAAGTTGTCAAATATAACCTCATATTCCGTTTTTTGAATGTAGGCGACTGGCTAAAAGAAGAACAGTCAGAAAATCCACTGCTACTCAAACTTAAAGGAGAACTCGGGCTTTTTTACACATAGATCTCCGTTTCTCAAGGTCACTGAGTAGGCTAGGCTACTGTCGGTAGGCTAGCTCGAGTTACTGCAGCCAGCAACTAAGGCACCAAGGCAGCTACAGTGCTACACTCTGGGGGCATGAACATGGGGGCTCACAGACATGCCCCCAGAGCTGACCTGTAGCTGCCTGGCTGCTTTTAGCCTGGCTGCAGCAACTTGAGCTAGGTAAAAACCGATTGTATACGCCCCCAAAGTCACTAAGTAACATTTACTTAAAGTAGCCTACAGTACATTTTAAATGAACTACTTTTTACTTTTATTTGAGTACATTTTCAGATTAGTAATTTAACTTGTAGGCATACTTGAGTAATATTTCATCAAAGTATTGGTACTTTTACTTGAGTACAATATTTTAGTACTTTTCCCACATCTGGATAGTGGACATCACACATGTGATCTATTGGTATCCCAGGACCATGGCCAGCTACCAAGCCAAACTTGCTATTCTCTGGACTCAGACTAAGCAATTCAATGGGCAAACTAGTGAAGTGAGGGTTGGGGGTTGTTAATGATACATAAATGGGTGTAATGGCCATAATCCTACAACCATATAGAAACAAGCACATAATTATTAGATTTGTAGATTGACAAGGTTTGTGTGCAATATTCATGTGCAACTGTGTTCATCAAATCATAAAGTGCACGTGTTAGGTTAGAGTTCTAGAGATGATGTTTTAGAGATGTATGTGCGGATATACATTGGGAAGGTTTGCATTTTCAAAATTCCAGATGAAATTCAATTTTGAATAATATAAAGTTATGAATAATGGGTCAGTGACATATAAGGGTTGGTAAGATGAGAAAATTAAAAATATGTTTAAACCTTTAAAACAAAACATGCCTGAGATTTGCTAAAGTGTATACTTTGTATTCCTGTTGTATTCATATTATTTAATATGACGTGTATACTACTTTTTAACAAAAGATAGAACTAACAGCCTGTTAAATTGTCAAATGGTGTAACCACTAAAATGACAAATATCTAATATGTCACACCTCCTAGAGTTCATGCAATTGCTCTCATGAAATTATTAGTTTATTTTGTAATATCCTATGAGAATATGTTTTATTATATTTATTTCTAAATTTAAATTATATGAGTTTTTCATTGTACTGAGCAAGACCATATGCTATAAACATCTTGTTTTATGTCTATTCTTTGACCATTTGAATAAAAATGGTTTAAACAACCATTATTACAGTGAAGTAAAGTATTAAATCATTATCCATATTAACTTTTTTGTACATTATTAGTCTTTTAGACAAAATACTGGTTACACCAATTGACATAAATCGGTTACACCAATTGACCATAAAACGTTTATAGCAATAGGACAAGCAATTGACACAGAAAATAGGCATCAAGGTAAACTGAGTTGGATATTTTGATATGTATTCATGTCATTCATCATATTCCATATCAAATATCATTTCATAACATCAATGAAGAATTTGAATATATTTGATTTCAGATCAGTTCTCATACAATTTTAGTCTATACCCATTATTTTCAAAGAGAGTGAGATAGGGCCCTATTTTCGCAATGCAAAACCTGGCGCAAAGCGTATTATTATTCTGATGCAAAGTTTTTTCATATCTTACACTTCACTTTTATTAAATAATGCGCCCAGGGGTGTGGAAATTACCGACAAAAGGTGTGGTCTGGCACATGATCTAAAAATCGCTATCTTACATCTAAAAATCATTACGCCACTGACCAAGAAAAGTCAGCAGCGAAAGGCGCATATGAAACACAACTGAAGACGCACTGTCACGAGATGTAAGCAGCAATTCCTCTGCAGAATAAATGTCCTTAGGTTATTTATTTAGTCATTCGAACATATATTATTTTCAGGCTATGTTTTTGCTGGTAACCCATTGTCAGTCAATAGTGAAAGTAATTAACTGTGTATAACTGTTTTGTCGTTGACTATGACACCAAGGTGAAGTTAGTTTCACTTTGCCTATAGTTCAATTAATAGACAAGTGCAGATGTGTGTAGCCTATACTCTGCTAGGTTTTAGTAAAGAATGGCTTAGTGGAATACCTGTTCCATACGATCTTGCGTGCAAGCAGATTCCTTCAAATACACCGCTGACTATCAAAATACTGATGGGCTGCGTGATGTTGCCCTGCTTGCTGTTAAAGGGAATGACAGATGTCCTCCTCATTGGTTTAAAGGATGTTAAGCCCAAAACACACCCATGACTGATTAAGAAATATAAGAGCCACCTTTTTGTGCCAGGCACCTGACGTTTGATAACAAAACCACCCCAAATGTGGACTGGACAAACCCCTAAATGTATTTATGCTATTCGCTAGTGACCATGCATTTTAGATTGCTAAAATAGGGCCCAAAGTGTGTGTGAGAGAGAATAAGAGTGAGTGAAAGAGTGGGTATGATCATTTCTTAATAACCAACCAACAGCAGGATCTGCGTTCATGTGCACTCTTTGGCGAGACAAGTTTTCCTTGCTTGTAAGTGGCATCCATTGGGGGACAAGAGGTACATTTTATATATAATACATGTATTTATATTATTTATTTATAATTTGAACATACTGTTTACATACATCATAATAACATATTAAAAAATAATTATGGAAGTTTAAATTTAAAATGAAAAGCTTTGACATTTCAAAAATCGCTTAAATTGCAATCTAATTAAACCCTTTTAAAGCTATTGTTCATGCTAAATAGTTAGTAACTATTTAAATGATAAAAATAATATAATTGGCACCTAAAATTACATACTCTTGGCCCTGAATCTGACCAAACTGGTCTTAAACAGAAAAGAGTCAAATGGTGTAACCGGTTACACCATTTGACATTTCTATTTAAAAGCACAATTTTCACGCATTATTATGGACAACTATGTACACACTTCACCTTTATGTGAATATCCAAACACAGTTTTTACATTAAATTGAATATTTTATGATTATTATGATTTATAAACATTTTCAAAAGGTCATACCATTTGACATGTAATCCAAGCTTGCCTGGCCATGGCCTAAAAACACTATTATGTTACTTTAAGAGAGTTGCTAACCTTGACTCATAGCAGTTGGGGTCTTGAAGGGTCCTTCTTTATGACATAGTTTCCTGTCACATGATCCTCTGGCATAACACATACAAAATTGCTCCTTAAATGGTGGTTACACCACTTGACATTTTAAGTGGTTGATGTGACAGACACGATTCCCCATATTAATTAAAACATTCAGAACAATGTGTTTTCATTACTTGTATTAAATATAGAAAAGCTCTTCTGCAAGATCATGCCAGATTATTTTAGAAGTGATTTTGGAGAGAATTTCACATTTTTTTCAGCAAGTGTAATTATTTGGTTCATGTTTTTGTGGTTACACTGTATTGACATTTTTACTCAAATTCAGTTAATACTCTCTCAAAATGTAATAAATCCAAAACTTTAAGATTAGGGTTGGATGAAAATGATATTTGAAAATAATTTGACAAAGTATTTTCAAATTTTAACAATTGTCACGTCCCACTGTCTAGGGGTTTTGTGGGACATGAACAAAAGATAGGAGATGGCCAAAAAACTACTGCGGAGGATCAATGCAAAAATATTTATTTACAAAAATATAAGAAAAAGTATTATAGAACCAAAACTAAGGCTGCAACAAAAGTCCAAAACGAAAGGCCTCGAGCACAGGCCCAGGCAATCCCCAGCCTATTCCCGACTCTCACTCCGAGAGCACAGGCCCAGGCAATCCCCAGCCTATTCCCGACTCTCACTCCGAGAGCACAGGCCCAGGCAATCCCCAGCCTATTCCCGACTCTCACTCCGAGAGCAGGCAGGAGCGACGGAGACAAAACTGCTGGAGCGCGTGGCTTGAGCGGAGCGGCGTAGCGGCGTAGCGGCGTAGGCGTGGCATGGCAGCGGCAAACCCAACCAAGATCGAGTGAGCGAGTGAGCGAGCGAACGAGCGAGCCAGCTCCCGGATGACGTCAGCCGGCACCTTTTATAGGCCGGCCCAGCAATTAAGCCCCCTGCTGGACTGTCTGAAACACAACAAAACATACACAGGACAGACCAAAGCAAACAAACACTGATAAAACATACAGGGACGTAACACAATTTTAAATGTATCTAACCCATATGTACACAAAAAAATGAGCGTCACGTCATTGACCCTAATACAAGTCTATGATATTATTTTATTTATTCAGAAGGCAAGTATGCACTTTATCAGTTACTGAAGTTCCTGGAACACTTTGTTTTGACCACTGAGAAATATTGTGAAAGTTTTGCAGTTTTGATACCTCAGCATATCCTCTCTGAGATGGGCGAGGCTGAATCAGAAGCGACACAGCCCTAACGGCTGGACCTATTTACTAGATACAGTATACAGTACAGAAGAACGTTTCAATTACATAAACAATAACAAAGCTTCTACTGTATGTTTGGTTCCAGCACTTCCGGTGGTACAGGACGTTAATGGTAACCTGGTGGTGAATAAAATGTCTAGCTCGTATTTTCAACAGGTTAGATATGAACAGAAGTTATCAGTACTTGGTTTGAATTTACCCAAGCCTAATAAGACACTTCGCAAGAACACTTTTTCAACTGATTTTAAGCGTTTGTCGGAGTTTACATATCCCGCGCCTAACGTTACCACTGTCCATCTCACCATATAGATACTGAAAAAAGTGATTTTCCACATGACATTCCACATGCCATTTCCTTAGCTTGTAAACTAAAATATTATCAACCAATAATACCCATAAGTAGTTTATATTTTCCACAATTAGCTCATAAACATAAGGTGCATTTTTGTCTTCACTGTGTCTCAACTGTACCCTATAGAGTACAGTTGAGACACCTACCTGGTACAGTTGAGACACCCATTTTTAATGATGTATAGTTAACTAACCGTTTGTTGGAAAGTTGAATAAATAAAAACATAGCAATTGCAAAGTGTAGTTCAAATTCATTCATTTAATTTAAATTAGCGTTGGTTAAAAGGAATACATCATGAACAAAATGTGACGCAGGAACAGATATGGCGAACAGTGGCCTACCAATGGAATGTTCAAGTAATAACACAATCCAATGTGTGTCTCAACTGTCCCCCGCTGACCACCTCACACATTTCTCAAGATTTTGCAATGACCTTACATGACACAATGCCATAAAATATGCCAGTTTTTAGGATACAGAATAATGATACCAGTTACGTTTAACAGTAACATAAGTATAATGAGCTATTCATTGTCGAAGGTGCATGGTGAAGTGAAATTCTTATATTTGGAAAACAAACATTTGCCGATATCCTTGGATGGGAGATACTTGTGTAGTTAAAATTTCCCATGATCAAAGAGGGCACCAATACGCATGTGCATAGCAAAAATCACAACTTAGGCTGCGCAAGCAAGATATTTAAGGTGTCTCAACTGTACACATGTCTCAACTGTACTCAGTCTACCCCTACACCATCCCACTCCACCACGGCACCAGCCTACCCGGCTCAGTACAACAGAAGAGCCACAAGCACAGCTTGTCAGACCTGACATTGGCTAAGGTCACCGGCCTCCATCATGAGTAATTTATGAGTTATTTATAAGAAAAACTGAAGAATGCCCCTATGCTGTACTTTGATATTGATGTTTTATAGTGTGCATTTGGCTTTAGAAGGCTTATGGGTCAAAATATAAATTCTTAATTTGTTAAATTTACTATTACAGTACCTTTGCTTGACTTGGATTTAATGTGCACACACATTACCGGTAATAGTTTGTATGAGTAATGTTTTATCTTTTTTTATTCAGATTTTTTTTCTCTAGACTCTGTGTTTGACCCTTTTTGATGTTTGTTGATGTGTGATCATCATTATTATACAGAATGATGTGAATTCGACAAATTCATTCTTTTATGTTTGCTTTATTACAAATCTTTAAAACATTTTCAACCAAATTTCTGTAGTTGATGATGGAAGGTTTGAGATTATTTTTTGAATGGTGTAGCCTCTGTAATGGGTGGACTCGTATCACTTTCTGGAGTTTCTCAATACAGTGTTACCACTAGTCAATGCATTGGGTCAATGATATGCCATCTGCAAAAAACAACCTCTGCAAAGGTGTCATATTGGGCTGCATGTCCCATGTCATATTTGTGGGATGTTGGGTATTGTATACGGGTGAATACTGCAAGTTAATAATTTAGAATTTTCTCTCTAAAAATTCAAGGCAAGTGAGAGTTTTGCTACTGTAAATGTGAACTTCATAAATTCTTAATAAACTTAATAAACTTTGCAAATTCACAGGACACCATAATGATCAGCATTACGGCTATAGTACATGCCTAGGGAACGTGTTGTTCACTTTACTGGGAATAAAGTGTTTTGCACACTTTCTGTTGTAAACAGTATACAGAGCATTTACTTTAACAGGTGTCAAAGCATAGACAAATGTGTGTGTGTGTGTGTGTGTGTGTGTGTGTGTGTGTGTGTGTGTGTGTGTGTGTGTGTGTGTGTGTGTGTGTGTGTGTGTGTGTGTGTGTGTGTGTGTGTGTGTGTGTGTGTGTGTGTGTGTGTGTGTGTGTGTGTGTGTGTGTGTGTGTGTGTGTGTGTGTGTGTGTGTGTGTGTGTGTGTGTGTGTGTGTGTGTGTGTGTGTGTGTGTGTGTGTGTGTGTGTGTGTGTTTCACACAATGGGCAAAAACATTGATGAGTCAGCTGACTGTATTACGCCCACGCCTCATAATAGCCATATCTCACTATTCACAAGAACTGTTTGTTGATAGATGCTGTAGCCCACGCCTCATAATAGCCATATCTCACTATTCACAAGAACTGTTTGTTGATAGATGCTGTAGCCCACGCCTCATAATAGCCATATCTCACTATTCACAAGAACTGTTTGTTGATAGATGCTGTAGCCCACGCCTCATAATAGCCATATCTCACTATTCACAAGAACTGTTTGTTGATAGATGCTGTAGCCCACGCCTCATAATAGCCATATCTCACTATTCACAAGAACTGTTTGTTGATAGATGCTGTAGCCCACGCCTCATAATAGCCATATCTCACTATTCACAAGAACTGTTTGTTGATAGATGCTGTAGCCCACGCCTCATAATAGCCATATCTCATTCACAAGAACTGTTTGTTGATAGATGCTGTAGCCCACGCCTCATAATAGCCATATCTCATTCACAAGAACTGTTTGTTGATAGATGCTGTAGCCCACGCCTCATAATAGCCATATCTCATTCACAAGAACTGTTTGTTGATAGATTGCGCAATTTGCCCGCCATTTACTGTAAATTATGGCCCCACCTCTATCCTACTCATTTCCTAATATTGCTTTACTTGATCTTATCTTAATAGCAGTAATAGCAGAAAGACTTACCAAACTATAATACACAACAAACTTTGAGTGCTTTTTTTGTTACTTGGTTCAAAAGCAGTTTTGTTGCTATGTGTAAATTGTGTGAAATTGCCTGAAAGCAAGTAGATACATACCTGTTTAACAGCCGCCTGTCACTGGAGTGTTGATTTTACTCATGGCCAGAAGAGAACCAGCCGTTCCAGTGAGGAAGTCAAAAGGTCTTAAACAGGAAGTCTGTCATGCCGACACAGTTTTTTGTGGTTATACTGCACACTCATATAAGATCAACATAATGTGCAGGGCAAAACCTACATCAATCCGATGAAGGTCACTACCAATTTTTTTCTCAGTTGATCCTGTTTCGCGTACAATCCATTTCTTCTTGGGACATTTTCGTATCAAGCATAGTCACTGAGATAGTTTGCATAATATGCAATACATTGACAGAAATATATCTGAAAGAAATATGTTGATAATTTGGCTGTAGGTAGACAGAGCTATGTCTTCTGGCATATTCAACATATTCAAATTTGATCAAATAATCATACAAAACTATGGGGTTTTTTTCATGTAATATTGCAAATACAGTATGCAAATTAGACTAATCTTAATGTTTGTTGTGAATGAATGAGTTCCTCTTTATAAGAACATAATATCAAGGAGATTATTGATATTCTTTAACAAGATTAGTCTAGATATGTATTTGGTTCATTATGTTACTTAAGTTAATATGCATTGCATATGCATGCAATTTCATGAACTAATCTGCATATGAGAATGTAATTGTGAAATGTGAATTTAAGAGGATTCCATTTATCTTTGTTTAAGAAAATCCCAGAAACTTCAGTCCATAATGTTTTTTTTTTCAATTTCATGGACTTTTTTCGACAGTTTTATGTCATTTCCCGATCCTACCCCATTTCTCTCTCTCTCTCTCACTCTCTGTCTTCCTGTTACTCTCTTCACTGTCTTATCACAGTAAAAAGGCATAAAAGCCCCCAAAGAAATATTTTAAAAAAAATGAATACATTTTCCACCACCAGAGGGCAGAAGAGCAATAAAAGAAGCCACCGGCTTTTGGTTATGGTCTTTTGGGTTGACTGTTGACTTCAAAGCCTGGAAGTTTAAGGCAGGTTATGGGTCAAAGTTAGGTGCCTATAGGTTGATGGCGGCAGCGCTGCCTTGAATTCGACAGTGCGGGCCCAAAAGACCATGAAGCAACTTTTGCCTGCTGGTTACACCATCCATGTAGTACAAATGCTTGACTGGGTGTCCTACAGAATGACAATTAGACAGCCATTCATTTTTTTTTTTTTTTTTTTAGCATGTTTGTTTTTGTTTTCTGTAAATACTGGAGTTGGAAACAACAATGATCTGATATTGAAATATAAGCTTAAATATAGTGAAATTGTTCATTAACAATCCCAGGTAAACATTGTAAATGTGCCATACAAAAGTTGCCTAGCATCATTAACCTATGGTAAATACTATGACATATTGTGGGCAGACTGAAGGAACAGTTATTTGACCAGAGGAATATTTCTATAAACTGACCTTAAAGCCATTTCAGTATTATCACTGCTGAATATTGCAGACATCATATTCACATCTTCATGTGCTTCAAGAATTTTAGATATTTCTCTTTTTTTTTTACTTAAATGGCTCAGCCCCTCAATATCTCTGAGTTTATTCAACTTTGTTCAGTTCCCTCAATGAACTGCACTAGAATAGCATCCTCAAAAGATCACATTGTACCCTTTCACGACACTGCCTTGGGCAGACAGCTTATAAGGTGAAATCCCATGCTCAGTGGAGCAGTCTACCAGACCACATAAAGAATTTTAGTTCCATGAGAAGCTTTCAAAATCTACTAAAAGATATTCAAACAGGACATTACTGACTCTATTTGATTAATCTCGCTTGTGTCTGTATTGTTGTTTAATGTGATAGCCTACTTAGATAATCTTGTTTTTTTATGAAATACTCTGTAAGTGTAAATGTGTGTTTGTGTGTGTGTGTGTGTGTGTGTGCTTTATTAACTTATTGTTGTGACACTTTTTCTAACTGTTGCTTGCTGGGGACAGCAGATGGAAATTATTTAACTCTGACACTCATCAAATGGAAACATTATTATTTTTATTTTAACATAATCCCTCACAAATAGGATAATATGACATAAGCCTATTGAAATCAATAGACCTACACACAGACTGAGGTGTAAATCAATATGATGTGAGTCATTTGACACTCTAAAATGTGTTACATAAGTTTGAAATGTGAGCCTCAATCAAAATATAAGGCTAGTTTTAGGACTGAATATGACTGCTTTATTTTGTTCAGTTCCAGTAGTCAGCAAACAAACAAAATGTGATATCTCTCTCTTTCTCTCTTTCCCAACCGTGGGGTAGGAAGGAACCCCATGTGGGGTAAATTACAATTGACTTGTACATTACATAAAAATATATGTACATTATATAACA
Organism: Alosa alosa; assembly: GCF_017589495.1. Lineage (NCBI taxonomy): Eukaryota > Metazoa > Chordata > Actinopteri > Clupeiformes > Clupeidae > Alosa > Alosa alosa. The sequence goes on along the minus strand of NC_063203.1, from coordinate 21,999,950 downwards.
ATATATGAAAAACCCCATTATATTCAAGTAACTAATCGGATCCTTCATTGCAATCTATATAAAAATGAACTTAGACATCCATGAGATCATCATGGGTAATAATGTTTGATCAACATTCCAAAAAAAGTAGCAAAACAACCAGGCGAGGAAGTTAAACAAACAAATTAGCTTGCTAGGACATTTGGGGGAAATACCTAATACCTCTCAACTGGATGTTACAGCAGAGATGAGATGCGCTCTCTCTCACAACATGTTGTGAATGATTGGGGTCGCCAACGTTTTGACATCAAAATAGGGTCACCTTCCCAAAAAGGTTGGGAACCTCTGCTCTTTGGGGACTGGGTGTTGAGAGCGCGTGAATGAGAGCGTAAACGGAGCAGATCTCTCGCCATGTCTTTCTATCTTTTGACGTCAACAACTGGACTTGCATCCGCTCCTTGAGGTCCAGCCTCTCAAATAGCAGTCAGCTCGTGCTGCTTCCATCGGGCTGCTCTCGCGCTGCGGATGGGCTGCCGTTGCCTGTCACTGATCTGCGATCAACGCTCGTGATTGCACACGCGGGACGTGCTCACCAGAACACCACAACACTAAAGAGAGAAAGATATATTTAAACAGCACGAGACGACGGACTGGATCGAGGTCATAACTGTCGGCGCTGATAAACAACACGAGGATGGGGAGAATCGCGCCTCTTTTACTTTTCCTTGCGCTCGGACTACACGTCATGGTCGCGGAGAAAGGTAAGGGAATAACAGTTTGCGAGAAGATATTCTTGTTCGTAAAACGTGGCTGACAGAGGGAGTGTGTGCGAAAGAGGGGAAGAGAAGCCAAATGTGAGAACAAACATATTTCGGAAATAGAGCGAATGGGAGTTGGCGACAACCAAGCGCGTGTGTGTGCATGCGTTGAAGGTTACCGCCTGAAGTTTGAAAACAGGTAATTGGAGTTTAGGCGAGGCATGTCTTTTAATTCATACAACCAGCAGAACGATCCTCTCTTCCTATTGCAATGACTGTTATTGCAGAAGTTGACAACGTTGGTTTGATCAGCCACCACTGACATAGCATGGAGAGATAACAATAGAAATCCAAATAATGAAAGCTTCTATTCTCCTCTGTGTCACAGCAAGTGAATTCCTGTGTGAGATTCTTGTTCCTGCGGTCCAGTGTGTGAGTTTATGAGTAGGACAGGAAAAAGTCACTAGAGCACATGGGTGGAGAATGGTTTTAATAGCCTACAGGTGCAGAAGAAGCTATAGGCCTATTAGAGACAAATGATTTGATGCCAGTACATCTTCCGAATCAGTGTCATTGAGCATTGAATGATCATTACACCTTTAATTGAGCATTGAATGATCATTACACCTTTAATATTAGTCATTATCTGTAGTCCAGTGACTGTCCAGCTGAAATTGTTTGTTTACAGCATCACATTCATTACATAAATACTCATGCAGTGCTGAGAAAGTGTGCGTGTGTGTGTGTGTGTGTGTGTGTGTGTATATATATCATGGCAAGTGTTACATAGAGCAACACCTGTGGGGTATACTACAAAGCACTCTGAACATACCCAGGCTTTCTTTGGATAACCTGGATCGACAAAAACAAAACTCGACCATCAGAGTTAAATGGTGTCTTGAAGCTCACTTACGAGTAAATTCGTCAAGCCAGGTTTTTCTCTTTAGTTTCAATGCGTGTTCCCATAAAGAGGGTGCATCATTTTACTCACCTTTACAAAAATGGATCAATCTATAGCGATTTATTTCACACAAGAGGAACAAGTTATACTATTTAGAAGAATAGCATGCAGAGATCACTGCTAGGTGCACAGTTGCACATGATAAGCTAGGGAGGCATGCTGGCATAAAAAAAGCTGATTGTGTAAATTCGTAAGTGAAAAGATTCTGCATATTTTCTGAAAAATACATATGCCACAGGCTGAATTGTTCGCCATTAATCCCAACAGAGTGATGATGATTTCAAAATGCAAAAGCAATGTCCAACCTGCTTTGTGGAAATGTATTTTATTCTATAATTTAGAGAATTCACTTTAACTTCACCCTATGCAATAACTGTACAGCATATGTTTTCAACAGCTGTGAGGGAGAGGCGGCGGCGTAGTGAAAGATGAACAAATGTAGGCTAGGGCTGTAACGATACACCAACCTCACGATTCGGTTTGTATCACGATTTTTGACCCACGGTTCGATACAAATCTCGATTTTTCTTTTTTGGGGGGCTCTAGACATTTTATTAAATAACATTTTACTAGCCTCCCTTGGAACACCAGAGGATTACAATATAATATATCTATTATTTTATATCCTGACACTTTATGCAGATTAGCCTATAGCCTAGGCCTGCTATTTTTTATTACAACTCTACCTCTTTAATTCAGCTGTCTGGTTGAAGCCTGGAAATATTGTAAACAAAGTAGCATAGTTGGCTAGCTTAGCCTATCGTAGTCTACTGATTGGACTGTTCAGTTTTCCCATGTGTGTTTAAGTTTCAAGGTAATACTTGTTCTCCTTGGGACAGGCCCTTTTGGGAAACGTTGGTATTGAGATGATCAGTCAAGTTCAATGCAAGAGTTTTAAACAAATATGTGCAGCATGCTAATGATGCTAAGTGGATTAAATAGTAATTTAGCTAGTCGTCTTCACACAGAGTCTACAATGAAAGCAAGGAGAGGTATGAAATTATTATTTATTTATTTGTTTGTTTTTGGACAACGTAGGTAGGGGTGGGCGATATGGACAAAAAAAATATCTCAATATTTTTTGTGATTTTGACGATAACGATAATTAGTCGATATCCTTTAAAGAAATGTTTTTGTTCAAGTCTGAGTGACTTTACAGCTCATTATTTATGAATAGCATCATTACAATAATAACCAATAACCTAACCTGTGACTTTTTAACCAAATCAACCAATGCATTGTCACTCTGACACATTTCCAATTCGGCCCCCACTTGTGTGTGTGGCAATGACATGGTCTAGCCAGCTACATTAGAGAAGATGAATAGGCCTAACAGTTTCCCAAGAGAAAGTTTGAAGCTGAAGTTCCTTTCAAACCTTTACATAGGATTCACTGTAAAACTAAGAGCAGACCAACAGAGTAGCCTACATCTCAGTTATTTCCTTCTATGTTTTGTTTTAGAGCAATCACGTAGGCTAGCATTCCAAGTTACAGAATAGAAACTAATGCGTTAGCTTATGGCTAATGTATATGAGAAATCCCATAGAGATGCTAACGGTTAGCATAATCGGTAAACGTAGATATTTAGAGCGAACTTCAATCCATTTACAAAAGAGTTACATGAGAATAGTTATTTGTTTACAACTGACTATTAAAATAATCAAAGGCTAATGTTTTCTCTCCATATAATACCGTGTAGGAAAAAAACGTGACTGTCTCATCAATGCTACTTGAACAGAAGTAGCCGCATAAAATCCCAAGTAGGCTACTCTAGCTACACAAAATAAACATTAGGCTTCGGGGACAACGCTGGACCCACTAGTGATCATGACACTTGTTCTGCTGCACTTCTCCCGCATAGCCTACCTCCTGGGAATGTATGAGTCTTCAGTGCATGATTTCGAGTGTTTTTTCCCCATAAGTAATTTAAATACTCGATAATGTAAATTTGCACATCGTTAAAACAACAATCACGATATTATCGCAGACGATATATATCGCCCACCCCTAAACGTAGGCTACCGATAAGTAAAGCGGGAGATGTGGGTTGCTTTTGCGGCCGCGTAAGATGCAAAGCACTGCGTGAAACACTAAAGGTGTGTCGCGATTCTGCCTTTTCACACCACTACACAGTATCGTTGATATGAATGTCGCGATTTCGGTTTCGAATCGTATATCGTTACAGCCCTAATGTAGGCTATTTCCGTCTATATTGTATTTCTTCTAAACAAACCCAAAAGATTTATTGGACAAAGAACTTCCACAAAAAGCAACATAAAACACTTCCTTCAGAGAGGACCCTTAACAATTATATTCAAAACCCACCTGCAAATGAAACAAAAAGAATAAAGAATATTCTCAAGCATGCCAAGGAATCGGATCTGTCCCGAAAGACCCTCTGTCTCCGGAGAGACCCCCTGTACAATGCGGGCTCCGAGGTCCAGGGAATACCCACAAAAGGTGACACCATTGTCAAAGGAGGGGCTAAGAAGCTACGTTTAGTGCTTTAAGGGCCTGTGTCCACCAATCACGTTTTGTTGTGCTGATCTAACCCCAAAGTCTTAGCTGATAACCTCCTCCCGACCAGGTTTGGTTGGCAGCATAAGACACCATGGTGATACAGCAACGCTTAACCAGAGCCACTTTCGTGTCACAGCATACCCTGGCCTTGAGCTCAACATACCTCGCTAACCCACTAATCGAGTTTCGTAGTATAGCCCACTGAGGCTCAGATCATTGATTTGGTTTTGTTTGGTTTGTTTGGCTCTGTTCTCTGGGGAGTCTGATTTAAATGAGTTAAACTCCCCAAGCTCCCTGTAATGTTAGTCTCCTCTCTCTGGCCACAAACACACACACACACACACACACACACACATACAGTACCCACACAGACATGTGCATGCACACAGACAGAAACTCACATACCCACACACATACAGTACACACGCAGGCATACACACATGTACTTGCACACACACACACAAACACACACAGAAAGACACATTCCCACACACACAGACACAGACACTAATAACCCTTAGATACCTACACACACACACCGAACACACACAGAAACACCCCCCCCACACACACAATTACAAATTGACAGACACTAATACCCTTAGCTATCCACACAAGCAGAGAAACACACACACATGTGCACACGTGAACACACACATACACACACATGTGCACACGTGAACACACACATACACACTCGCACAAAGTATCGCTCTCCGCTCACCAGTGTCCCCAGCATGGTAATCTAATGGAGGTGACCTAGAATGAGACAGATCGGGGTAACCTTGAGAATGGTGTGTTTTTGTGTATGGTGAGTGGGGATGTCTGTGTTAGTGTGTGTGTGCGTGTGTGTGCGTGTGTGCGTGTGCGTGTGTGTGTGTATGTGTGTGTGTGTGTGCATGTTTTGTGGTTATGTGTGTGAGGGAATGAGTAAAAAAAATCACTGAGATTACAGATATTTTATGATTGCTTAAGCACAATTTTGAAAACCAGGCTTCTTTTTCAAAATACCACACCAAGTAACACTTTAGATATTTCAGATAACACCTCAGTCATTTTACAAAATGAAACACTTCAGTCAAAACTATTCAATTATGCATGAGCAACACATTTTATCGTCACACAGATGAGTCATATGATCTGATTGTAACATCGGAGCTGCGCCCTCTGCCGCTGCTGTCACGGGGAGAGCAGTCACAGCGACCACGCCCCCTCCAGAGCCGACCGGGCTCACCGGAGTTTTAAACACCTGAAAGTAATGCACTAATGAGCCGTATACTATTTTAGAGACTCTCCTGGTTGGCCTCAGTGTGAGGTATTGTTTGCAACTTGTGAAACTTACTAAGCCGTGATTCTATGTATTTGGATAATTCGTGTATGACCTAGATTGTCTTCCCGACTGTGATTTTTGGATTCTGTATGTGGACTGATGCTTTCGATTTTCTGAACGACCTGTGCATCGACTTGGACCGTGTTATCTGACCTGCCCTTTTGGATTGTGTTTTGGACACATTTGCCTGCCTGTGTACCGAACTTGGACTGTATTGAATTACATCTGTGGATCTTCCCTTTGTACTGTCGCTAATTAAAACTCCTTGCTCCTCGCACCTGGGTCCCTGTAGTCTGTAGTCATTACACTGATTCTGTTTGAGTCAGTTACACACTACTGTGCTCTTAGGATATAGTGTAGGTTTCATTTTGTTTCAGAGATATTGCCACAGGATAAGGTCATACACCTTATAATGTTTTTTTTTTGTGGGGTGGGGATGGGGGGAGGGGTACCATGTGTTTCGTGCTTTATATATGTCTATGTAAAAATCTTTGTGTATGTATTGTGTATGCTCCTTGTGTGCCCAAGACCAATTTTTCTTGCGAGATTGACAATTAAATACTTACTTACTTATACTCTAATATTTTGTTGGGCTGCCTTTAGCTTTGATTATGGCACGCATTCACTGCGGCATCATTTCCAGAAGCTTCTATAATGTCTCAACATTTATTTCCGTCCAGCGTTGCATTAATTGTTCGCCAAGTCTTCTCCAGCACATCCCAAAGATTCTCAATGGGCTGAAGGTCTGGACTCTGTGGTGGCCAATCCTGGTGGTCCTGAACGATATGGATTTTTTCTTACCATGGTTAAAAGGCAAGAAATTACTGCGGTAGTGCGGTATATACCGCTAAAACCATCATACTCATTATACTACCAAAGAAGTGTTGAGCTACTTTGAGCCTCGAAAGTGATTTAAAATCAGCAATCTTTTTACCATGAGAGATGCCCAATCGCTACCAGCGTTAGCATTTTGGAAGTGTCGACTAAAAACAGGCTCGTTTAGAATCTGGATTAGCGTTTTTTTGCTCCCCAACTAACGTTCAAACTCATGTTCAAACTACACCGGATTTCCCCTTTAAGTTTATGCATTAATTCAATGCTTGCTGTAAGATAATGTATGGCAAAAAGAAGTCATAAGATATATTGGCATATCTTAATTTTGTCCCACCCCTAGTCTATATGTACAGTATGTGCAACACACACGCACACACATACACACACGCACACACACACACACACACATGTCCGCTTAATTTAAGTAGAACCTTTGCCACTATAACTGAGATCAAGCGTGTTCCCCTCAAGACATGAGAGTTTCATCATGACTAAACAAAGGTTTTGCTTCTCTGTGTGCGTGTGTGTGATTGTGTGTGCACATACGAAAGACCTATTCAACTCGTTGATGCCCAGGACAGATCAAGTCATTGTTTGACAAAACTCTTTTCTCCGACTCTACACTTTCTTCCACTCTCTCCTTTTCTTCTCTTCTCTTCTCTTCTCTCTGTGTGTGTCTGTGCTGCCTGCATTCCCCTCCTCCCTCTCACTCTGTCTCTATTCTCTTGGGGGCCATTAGCGATATATGATGGGCAATTTCTTATTGGGGTAACAAAGCTGGTGTTTCCTAAATCACACACACCTAAAAAGATGATATTACATTACATTACATTACATTTAGCAGACACTTTTTGACCAAAGTGACTTACATATGCTATATTACAAGGGATCACATTGTCCCCAGAGCAACTTGGGGTTAAGTGCCTTGCTCAAGGGCACAACGGTGGAAGCCGGGAATTGAACCGACAACTTTCAGGCTACTGCACGCTAGCCCAGCTCCTTAACCACTACACTACCACCGCCCACTACCACCACGATATCTATGTTTAAATCCTTGGTGGAGACAAGAATAGTGGGAGAGTACTGTATACTCTCAAAGCAAACTGAAAATGTGTAAACTGGAAAGAAGGGGGTTTTGTTCCATAAATATGTGATCGTGGAGGTTAGTCTTCAACTGGTCACATGGCCCCCCAGTTTTAAAAGTCAACTGTGTCTGTGCTGCCTGTGCAACCCCCCCTGTCTTCATCTCTCTTTCTCTTTTCTCAGTCTACAGGGCTTAAAATTCATGTTTCAAAATGGGGGGGAATTCCCCCCTTAGGTTATTCATGTAGGGGGGATGTACACAATTTGGGGGGGAGGGGGGGTCGATTCTGATACCAAGTCAAGAATTGCGATTTCAATACTTCGATACTTTAAAAAAAAAAAGTGTTTGATTTTGGGGCCCCCACCACCCTGACGTCATCAGTAATATATACTGTAGTGGGATCATTCACAACAGTGGACATCCTAGATTCTGCTTGACTCTCTCCACACACACAAACACACACTGAAAATGATAGCTTATGTGATATGTTTCTATCATATATTTTTGAATTCATATAGAGTGTATTTATTTAATAATGCATTTTTTAAAGTATAGCATTTTACTAGTAATTACTATAGTAGCTAAACATATTTAGTAATTTGAATGCCTCATATTGACGTTTAACCTATAACACTTATGGCATATCTTTAATGTGGTGTGTAGGTCCAATTGAGTGCACATTGGTGATGAGTAGGTGTAATTCAGTGCCTGTCACTTTAAGAAAATACCTGAGAGTAATTCTATGGAGTAATTAGCCCCCTTCAACCTGACGGTTTTAGGCTGTAGTAAGCTAGTGAATAAAAGTTGTGCATAGTGCGGTATGTGTATGCAAATCATTATGTTTTCTATGTCATTAGATACAATAAATGTTCAAAAACTAACATGTCGAAGACAATCTTTCTGGGATCAAGTGTTGACGTGACCTGAGCTAGCAGGATAGTTACCAAGGAGCTCTTTCCAGATGTAAAAGTTTGCCATGGTAGCGTAGCCCTATTTAAATGGCGCAAAGTGGTTCTCTCTCTCTCTCTCTCTCTCTCTCTCTCTCTCTCTCTCTCTCTCTCTCTGTGTGTGTGTGTCTGCATGAGGCTATGTTCAATTCAACTCGGTAGTTGATCAGTCCGGTCAATAGCACCGCATTCACGCCACTTAATGATTAAGCTATATTAACGTCATCAGACAGGCTGTAAAAGTGTATGCGGGAATTTCTCGCATTATGATGGCTAGAGTTGCGGGACTTGAACAAATTATGCGCAATACCCGCAATCCCGCAGTGAAATTTAAGCCCTGGTCTATGCTGTGCTCCCTGCATTCTCTCTCTCTCTCTCTCTCTCTCTCTCTCTCTCTCTCAGTCCGTGCTGTGCTCCCTGCATTCTCTCTCTCTCTCTCTCTCTCTCTCTCTCTCTCTTCTCTCTCAGTCCGTGCTGTGCTGCCTGCATTCCCCGCACCAGTCGCTGCATGCCAGCCCTGGGCTTGGGAGTAATTCCAGCAGCGAGCAGGAAGTCTGAATTTAGATAACTCATTACCAGACTAGTCCTCGTTCTCCCCTTCTCTCGCTCTCTCTCTCTCTCTCTCTCCATTTCTCACTTTCTCTCTCCCTCATCTTTCTCATTCTCTCACTCTCTCTCCATCTCTCATTCTCTCCCTTATCTGTCTCTCCCCTCTCATAATCCCTCCTTCTTTCTCTCTCTCTCTGCACCTCCCTCTCTCTCTCCAAACCTATGGAGCAGCAACCAAACCGAGTGTGCCGCTTTTCTGTATAAATGCAGATGAGTCCAAAACAAACTGCACATGTCCGCTAATGTGCAGATAAATTATGGAAATCAGAAAAGTGGAGGTGGCGCACTGTGTTTGTGCTTCTGCCTCCCGATGTGTATGTGTTTGTCTGTCTCTTTTTGTGTGTGTGTGTGTGTGTGTGTGTGCGTATCACGGCAGGGAAGCTGACATTCAGTATGCATTACATTTCACAGCCTAAATGCTCATTTGTGTGGAGATGAAAGCTTAGAGTATTTGCAAGGGTAGATGGGGTCTCTGTCCCCCATCAGTATACAAAACTTTCTTTATACAGAAACATATCACACACATACACACACACACACTCTCTCTCACAGTCATATCAGACACATACACACACACACACTCTCTCTCACACTCACAATTTCTGTGCAGAAAGAAACCCTTCAGCCCAACATTTGTGGCTTGTTTTCTCTGAACAGTTAAAATTGAACGTTTGTATTTGATCGTTTGAATTTGAACACTGCTTTTGCAAATTTGAATGTACGTCAGCTCTACTGTCTGACAACACTGCTGCGTTTCCTCCATCTTTTGCCAAACAGCATCAGCACACTTTTGTCAAAGTGAATATGTTTAGAGTGCGTTTTGTCTCTACTGTATGTTTCAGTATATATCAGTGTGATTAGATGTGGATGTATGTGTGTGTCTGGGTGTGCGTGCATGCGTGCGTGTGTGTGTGTGTGTGTGTGTGTGTGTGTGAGTGTGAATCTAAATAAGGAAATCAGAGGCAAAACAACTTGTTGGAGAAATGTAGGTTGGCTAATCTTCCTACTCCACAGGCAGCGAATGAAGGAGATGATTGGGATAGAGAGAGAAAGGGACAGGGAGAGAGGGATGGGGAGAGCTAAAAAGAATAGAGAAAGAGTGACAAAATGATAGAGCGAGATGGATTGTGAAATTGAAACAAGGGAGGGGTAGAAAGAATATATATATACTGTATGCATATATACTATACAACTGGAAAAAGTTCACGATGCGTATCGGAAGCAGAACCATAAACCAGCCTTCAGTCTGAGGCAGATTCCCAGGTCTGCTCCCAAACACCTGCGTGCGTGTGTGTGTGTGTGTGTGTGTGTGTGTGTGTGTGTGTGCATTTGTGTCTCATTGAAGGGTATCTGCAGGCTGAGGAGCAAATGCTGTCAGTCAATATAGTGATTCAAGTAGCAGTCGAACACTGGAGATGATATTACTAGACAGAAGACAGACAAACACTAAAGAACCGTTCACACCAGGAACTATAAATTTAACAAAAACAACAGTCTTAAGTATTGCTCTAGTTAATATAACACATTGCATACTATAGCAAAAACAACATAAATACAGGAACATGATCAATATCATTGGAGACAATTGTTTGAGCGAACAAACAAAAAGCTGACATTTAATCAGAATCTATTGAATTTTAGACATCACATTAACCAACAGAAGAAGAGAAGATACTTTCCTGTCGGCGTCTTTATAATCATCATTCTTGGGGTGAACAGCCCTTAACACACAAATGAACAGAAGCCCAACTCACCCACAGACACAGAGTTCAATCAATCACAGATCACACAGAAATACCAGGACATGGAGTAGTTACAATGTAAAAAGGCTCGTTGCAGGATGTGACCAGTGATTGCGACATCCTGCCCTCATATGATGCTCTGTGACCCTGTGAAAGGGAGAGAATATGACTGAGGGTGACACACTTCCCCCTGCAGGCAAAGCTGATGGACAGCGTACCTCAGGTATGAGACACAGCTGGGGTGGTGACAGCACTGAAGCAGGCTCCTGTCTCATGCCAGTAAATATTCAAAAGCACATTATGCATTCCAGGAAACACATCAAAACACAAACTCTCTCTCTCTCACACACACACACACACACACACACACACACACACACACCTTGGGTGTGTACCAAAGGACGAACATTAAAATGATTTCCGCTCCTCTCCTTTCTTTTTCTCCTATCTGCCCTTTTCTTTTCTCTTCTTTTCCTCCTCTCCTCTTTCCCTCTGTCAGAATAAACTGTCATGTACTTACATCACCAAAAACAAAGCACGCTTGGGACATCCAAATCCTAAAATTACACTACTCATTGACAATATGCAGATTATTGGAGAAGTTCAGCCACAACACATCAATAAAAGTCATAAACTTACTGTATATGCAATAATCTTGCCCTGAACAGAAGCTGTTCATATATGATTTTATAAATGTGTTCATATTTCTGCTCATATGTGTGTGTGTGTCTGTGTGTGTATATTTCTCTGTTTTGTGTGTGTGTGTGTGTGTGTGTGTGTGTGTGTGTGAACATCTGTCTGTCTGTGGGTACACGTGTGTATTTGTGTGTGCACACGTGTGTCTTTGCTGCATGCTTTTGTGATCCCATTGTCACAGACTCCTGCCTTTTTGTTGTTTTGTTGTGCTGTTTGAGTCATAAACATCAAACACGTGCTTTCATCTTTCATCTATCTCTGTGGCGTAACAAACATGTTTATCACTGCTGGGGCCTGCTGTTTTGTAAGCGGCTACTGGCTTCCAGTCCACTTTGATTCTCCCCTTGCCATATGTCCAGATGTTGCCATATGTAAGAAAAAAATCTTTCTTTCTGGACTCTACTAAATTCATATTGGATCGCACTATTCTCTGTAACTATCCATTAACCTCTGTCTCTGTCTCTGTCTCTCTCTCTCTCTCTCATGCACACACACATACACGCATGCACACATACACAGACAACATCTCCATATAACAACCATTAACCATTAAACTCGGAGGAGACAGTAAGGCTATATAGCGCAGTAATGGGTGGGATGCAAATGGACATGAAAGGTTGGATCCTGTAGACAAGCACTTAAAGTAGCAAAAAGATGGCAGACTGTGGGTAATGGATGAATAGACAGACTGGGTGGGGTGGACGATGTGCTTTTCTTTTTCTGTTAACCAGGGGGAGAGGGACACTGATCTGTTATTTTACCCACTCGTCAACACCTGCTGTCAGTTACAGTGTAGATATGGTAGCCAAAGAGGGTGGGATTCCTGCCATTGCGAGTCCATGTTGCTTTGGATCATAGCGTCTGCTAAATATCAGTCAACTTTAGATTTAAGCAACCAAATGCAGTCTGGGACTGAATCAGTCTTTCACATGCAGGCTTTTGTGTGCTTCCATACTACCGGTATGTTCTTGCAAGTATTGGTTTACAGTCATTACAAGGCATTACAAGGATTGGTGTAAATGTTGTTCATTCAGGGGGGTGTTGAGATCTCATTTATCTGAGCCCTGGCAAGGTGTCTACAGAGCCAGACAAAGCAGACAGCAAAAAGGATCCCTAAAGAAACAGAGAAAACAACTACAACAACAAGAGTGAGAAAACCAGGAACAGGCAGGACCTCACCTCACCGCAATAATTACAGTGGAATTCCTGAACATCAAACGGCAATGCTCTAAGACAGTCACTGAGGAGATACTAATTTGGCACAGATCCATGCCCCTGTGTGTGTGTATGTGTGTCTGTGTGTGTGTGTGTGTGTGTGTGTGTGTGTGTGTGTCATATTCTTTTTCGTCTATGGGTATATTGAAATGTCATGAATTAAACTAACAAGGATTATAGTGGCAGCCTTTAAGCAGCCGCTTCCCAGAGTGGATAGTCCAGACAATGTGCGCTGTCTATGTTAGAGTTCTGTAGTTTATTCGAATTTAACTGAAAATACAATCAAATGTTATATCCATCAGGGTACCTGCAGTTGGAAATTAGATCTTTACTTCCATTCTACCTGGAATTCAAACCATATTGAATTCAAACCATATTTCATTAACGTAAATGTTATCAACATTTCATCAGCATGATGTAATGATTGTTTTAATTATTTGATAAACAAAAAAAATGCCTCAACATGGCTCTCAATGAGAAGTATTTGTGATTTTTCATCAGCAGGTCTTCAAAAGCAATCAGACATTGACACAATCATGGCAGTTAATTTAACACGAGCCTCCTCTCTGCAGGGAAAACCAATCAAAGTCAGACACCCTGATAAAGATATATGCCACAAACAATCATGAGAGGAATGACGAGGGAGTAGGGTGGTTGAAATAGCTGTGGTATTCACCTTATTCAGCCCCGCCCATTTTTTAAAATTCCATGTTGTCTTTAAACTTCCGGTCGGCTAGCTACGTCTAGTTAGATTCATTGGGATAACACGGCAGAAGAGGATAGAGAGGCTAACTTACAGAACAGCCGCTCCAAAGTCATTTTTTTCCTAACTTCAGATAGGAAAGCTGTATAACAGAAATGTCTTAAGTCACCAAAATCCTAAATAAACGTTCCTAACTTTAGGATGACCCATAATATATGATGCCAGTCATCTCGATAGAGCTCTGCTATCTCAATGTATCGCAATGGATGTACTGCTCAATCGGAAGTTCGGAGACAATATGGGCAAAGCTAGCGCCCCCATGTTTGCGCGCGGAATAAGGTGAATAGCAGACTTAATTTCACAAAGCAGATATTTGATTCGGAAACCGAGCACTTCTAAGCTCTGGTTTCCACCCTATTCATGAAACCCATACTTCCATCCAGCTCTCATCTTCCACTCATTCTGTTTACATAATAACTTAGTGCAGGGAGTCTCAACAGGCTTACTAGTATATTCTTCAACTCATTTCTTTGCAAATGTGGACAACTCTGCACTCAGTATGGACATTCTATAACAGGGGTGGGCAAACTTTTTGGCTCAAGGGCCACATTGGGTTTTGAAAATTGGCAGGCGGGCCGCACTACACACAAAAAAAATAAAATAAAAAAATAGCCTATAATTTAGTATGAAAAGTACTTCTTTTAAAATATGAATTGCTTAAAAATACTGCTAATTTTATGTTGTTTAACAAATGTATAAATTGTGCACTGTCGCTTTAAGACAGTCGCTTTAATTCACGTTTATTTCTCAATGATCTTCTGCCTGCTCCGCTATGGCTAGTGCTGTATCTATGGCTGGGCCCTCTCACAGTTTTTAAATGGTCAGTAGTGGGAACTACTGTTGCCTTCATGATTTCCTTTTAAAAGTTTCTTATAAAAAGGAGATATCAATTATCAACAATGACGAGCCAGCTGGAACCTGTGGCTCTCTCTCCCTCTCGTGAGTGCAGACGCGTTCCCAATTAAATGGATCGCATAATGTTCACGTTAGATCTTCTGCAAAGGAGATAACTAAGAGTTAACTTCGTTTAACATGATGATATCTCTATTTAACATGATGTTTTGACATTGACATTGTAAACGTTCTCTAAGGGGGGTGAAAAGCAGTTTGCAGTAAAGCTAACCAACGTCGCCTCTATCGCAGGAAAAAAATAGCAACAGCCTGATAACCAAATGAAATGCTCGGCGGCCGGATGAAAGTGCTTGGCGGGCCGGATTCGGCCCCTGGGCCGCAGTTTGCCCACCCCTGTTCTATAATATATGACTGTACAAGTGTAAATATACGTTTATTTGTACATGGCTTAGGATATTTCAGGCAATGTCTATTTAAATCAGCACAATGCAGCTTTAGCCGGAAATAGAAAACCGTTTTTCTAAATATAGTGTCATGGCGACGCCCCATGTTTGGCTCAGGAATGAGTTGGATAGTACAATTTATTTCACAAAGTAGAAATAGCATATTTTAAACTCTGGTATAGCAGATTTTATCTCACAAAGTGGATGTTTCATTTGTCATTTGTAGGAAAGCAGATTCAGATCCCTTTTAGTTTACCTGTTGTAATCTAGCAGTATTAAGATCAAGCAGTCTGAGTCACAATAAACAAAGTATTAAAACTCAGGAGTCTCAGCCTCTAGACACTGTGATCAGCAGCACCGGAGCTCCACAGGGAACTGTGCTCTAACCAGTCCTGTTCACCCTGTACACATCTGACTTCTGCTACAACACCGAGTCATGCCACATGCAGAAGTTTTCTGACGATACTGCAATTGTGGGGTGTATCAGGAACGAGCAGGAGGAGGAGTACAAGAGCCTGGTGGAGGACACTGTGCAATGGTGCAAACTCAATCACCTTCAACTCAACACTTCAAAGACCAAGGAGATGGTGGTGGATTTCAGCAGGTCTAAGCCCACTCGGCTACCAGTCTCCATTGATGGGGTCAATGTGGAGGTGGTAAGCACCTACAAGTATCTGGGTCTCCACCTGGACAATAAACTGGACTGGTCAGCCAACACTGACACACTCTACAAGATAGGGCAGAGCAGGCTGTACTTCCTGAGGAGGCTGCGGTCCTTCAATGTGTGCAGCAAGCTCCTCAGGATGTTCTACCAGTCTGTTGTTGCCAGCGTCCTCTTCTATGCAGTGGTATGATGGGGAGGAAGCACAAAGAAGAAGGATGCGGGGCGACTTGACAGGCTGGTAAGGAAAGCTGGCTCTGTAGTGGGAGCTGAACTGGAGTGCATCACTTCAATATCTGACAAAAGGACCCTGAACAAACTGATCAACATCTTGGACAATGAGTGTCATCCACTCCACAGCACTATTGTAAAGCAGAAAAGCCTGATCAGCTGGAGACTTCGCTCACTGCCTTGCACAACAGACAGACTGAGGAAGTCATTTGTCCCCAGGGCCATTGAACTGTTCAATGCTTCACTTAAGGGAAGAGGAGAAATAGACTTCTCCGCAGAGTCTGTCTGCCTCTTCACCCCCTCCATGTTTGGAACTCCCCCTATTACCGTCGGTCCCGTATTTCCACCGTCTTGCGTGTATATGTCACTTAATATCCATTTCTATACAAACCAAGACAGCGGACTCCTAAAGAAACGCAACCACCCACACCATAGGTGTATCTAAATTAGCTATGTACCAAAAATGACATTTTACCGTGACTCAAAGAGCTGTAAACAGTGTTGTAAGGCTGCGTGTACACAACCGCTTGGAGCTCCAGTAGAATTTTAATTTCACAACGAGAATTCTCGGTCTAACCGTTCATGTGCCACTGAAACGGTGTAAATAGGCGACCCATCAGACCAGCACTATAACTCCGAGCGTGGTAAACAAAATCGGATATTTCAGGCAGTAAATGTTCTCGTTAAGAACCAAACCAGATTTTGTTCAAATCTACACACCTATGGCTACTGAAAAATGTAAGGTTAATTTAGCAAATGTTATTTTGAAGTGTTAAAAAACATTGTTGTTTTAGATTGGTGATAATTGGGGGTGTTACGATAGATATAGATATAGTTTTTTCTATAGTTTTTTCTTATATTACTTTGCCTACTCGCTGATATGTCCATATTTATTTTATGCTGGTCTCTAGACTTTATTCTTGCACTGTTGCACTGTTGGACTTACTCATTTGCACCATCACCATGACACTCAGTTACACGGAGCACCTTACCTTACCTTACTATGCACAGAGAATCACAGACTCAGTCCCTGCCTGTCATTGCAAGCACCTCTTGATTAATCACCCACTATGTGGATACT
>NC_063203.1:21960744-21978244 GCF_017589495.1 Alosa alosa | reverse complement strand
CATCAGAAAAAATAAACTCACAAAAAACATGATACATTCATTTGGATGGCAGCAGTCAAGAATGGAAACATTTGCAGCTTTACAGCCCAGTGCTGTTAATATGGCTGTAGCTTTCTTTGCCACTCTGAACAGCTAAACTGGTAGACACACACACACACACACACACGCAAAAACAGAAATATGTGTAATGTCTTAGCTGGTCACACTCTCTCTCTCGCTCTGTCTCTCTTTCTCTCTCTCTCTGAGCTTCTCTGTTCCCCCTCTCATGTGGAAGGTTCCGGATGAAGGGCGATTATGGGATGTGCTGTCTCTCAGGAGGCAGGTTTAATTTGCAGCTCTGTTTGCTCTCTCCCCCACATCCGCAGCTCAAGGCGTGCTTACACACACCGGATATACGGCTACTGCCAGTCTGCCAGTCTGTGTGTGTGTGTCTGTGTGTCTGTGTGTCTGTGTGTGTGTGTGTGTGTGTGTGTGTGTGTGTGTGTGTGTGTGTGTGCATATGTGTGTGCATATGTTCTTAAACAAGTTGGCTAATCTGCAGGATTGATGACTGCCTGTTACTGGTTGAGTGTGTGAATGTGTATCATATGTGTGTAACATATGTGTGTGTACATGTATTCACAGTTATGAGCCTGTGTGTGTGTGTGTGTGTGTGTGTGTGTGTGTGTGTGCTTTGCCCACTCTCCTCTCTCATTGCTCTGATTAAATATCTTTGTTCTCTGTTCTTATGATGTCTCATCCAATCAAAGTTGTGTGCCTAATTGGAAATGCTATATGAGGCGAGTGGCGCTGAGCCTGTGTGTGTCTTAATTGTTTGTTTAATTAATGTATTTCCCACAGCCTGATCCAATTAGGGCTTTTATTCTGAAACGCTGTCTGCTTAAGCCACTCAATCAATCTGTTTTCAGGGGCACAGAATATACATATTAGCATTTTCTAAATGAGGATTAGGCTCTGTGTATGTGTGTGTGCACACACTAGTTCCTGTTTGTTTGCGTTGGTTTGAGAAGAAAAGTTTTGCATCCTTTGTTTAAGGCTTATCTACGCAATAAATAAACAAATGCTTGTGGAAGCTTAGACAGATGCATGTGCACGCACGAACACACACACACACACACACACACACACAGACACAAACAAACAGTCACACAGATGCACACAGTTGTTTGCCATAATTAAGTGTCTAATCCCTTGTTTAAGGCTTAATGGACCAAGAATACTGAAGTTTATTGCAGGTTTTTAATATAAATGTAATTAAATTATACGACTGACTTCCTATTGAAGGTTCTACTGTCAATCTCAAAGCACTGGGCTTCACTCACCCCCCTCATAGAATAAACCTCATTAAGTGTACATCTGCATTCTACTAGCCATTCGTCCAATCATGGGACAGGACATCGGAGTTGGGCGTAAGCAAGGGACAGGGTGTGTGTATCATGGTCATCAAGCGTTGGTTTGCAGATGTACAGTACAAACGCCATCGATGGGCTGCTCTCCTGACCTCGAGTACCTCATGATCAAATACAGACCCTTTTATCTGCCCCAGAGAGTACACAGTGGTCATTTTCAGTCACTGTTTACCAGGGATGTGCACAGACATTTTGAGGGGCCATTGCACTTACCTGAAAAAAGGCCCTATAGCTGGCTTATATTGCCCATTTTCAGAACAGTCCGACCCATGCCTGAGCCCAGTAACATTACTCATTTTGTGTGTATTGATAGCCTAAATGTGTTGTCAACTTTTAAGGGTAAGCTATCTTCTATCATAATAACCTAATCATATAAATGTTTTCATAATCATATGCACTGCTATTAATAGCGGCCTAATAGACACTTTTAGCTAAGCCCAGCCCAGAAGGCCTTTTAGAGCCAAAGAGCTAAGATTTTCTTTGTGGCTCAAACCATAAATAAACTTTTTTGAGACAAACAATATTTCAGGCAACATTATTAAATAAAATATAGAATAGGTTTGCATGTGCAAAGTTGATTTCAAATGTTTTAACCTGCAAATTGTGCTGTTTGTCTCAACCACTGGAGACTTCGCTCACTGCCTTGCACAACAGACAGACTGAGGAAGTCATTCGTCCCCAGGGCCATTGAACTGTTCAATGCTTCACTTAAGGGAAGAGGAAAAATAGACTTCTCCGCATAGTCTGTCTGCCTCTTCACCACCTCCATGTCTTGAACTGTCTGTCCACATATAGTTATATATATATAGATATATAGACTTTATTCTTGCACTGTTGCAGTGTTTGACTTACTCATTTGCACCATCACCATGACACTCATGCACACAGAGCACCTTACCTTACCTTACCTTATGCACAGAGAATCACAGGCTCAGTCCCTGCATCAGTCATTGCAAGCACATCTTGTTTGATTAATCACCCACTATGTGGATACTGTTTTTTTAGAATTGTGTTATTTAGTATAATTTGTATTTTAGTATATTTAGTATTTAGTATATATTTATCTTCTACTGTCCTTATTGCTTACCGGTAGTTGTGTTTTATATATTATATACTTTTAATTACGTTCTGCTGTTAGTGAATGTGTGTGTGTGTTGTCTGTATGCTACTGTGACCTTGAATTTCCCCTGGGGATCAATAAAGTATCTATCTATCTATCTATCTATCTATCTATCTATCTATCTATCTATTTATCTATCTAATGTTGTGGGAACAGTGTTCACATTAGCCTACATGTTAAACTGCCCTAGGAATACTCCAGGTGGGGCTATTAAGAATGTTTTTTTTTTCAGTCATCATTGCTTTTGTTTCTAAACACCCCATGCTTCAAATTAGGAACAATACACCTGTTGTCTAAAGTATTCATTAGCCTTCAGGTTACTATAATTATGTCTGTCTATTTGCTTCACCTTTTGCCCAGCTTAATGGTTCAAACCTCACGTATTCCCCATCAAATGGACTCATTGGAAGAAGCTTCTATTAGGCTAAGAATGGCATTAGTGACAGAGGCAGGAGAACCGCGAAGACAAGTTTCAAAATAAAAGTGATAGTTTGTTTTTTGCACTAAAGCAGAAATCTCTACAGAAATAAGTTGCGATGGATAAATCCTTCAACCCTTGAAAATAATATATATTTAAATGTTTTGGTAGATTGGGGCCCAAATCGATCAAGCATTGTTTTTGTTTACCTTGTTGAAAGGGTCTGTAGAGAAATGGTGGAATTTTATTATTGTGGCACAAACACCAGTCGTATGTGGAGTGGGCTGAGAACCAGCGCAGCTTTGAAGGGAAAAGGCCACAGTGTGTGTGTGTGTGTGGGGGGGGGTGCATGCTTTCTTCTTCTACGCACGCTTTGAGAACTGCGTCAAGTGAGGGTGTCTGTTAGAACAAGATAACTGTCCATTTTACATATCTCAGGCAGATGTGTGCACATCGTTTTAAAATGGTGAATGCATGCAGGCCATGTTCTTAAAGAATGTGCCTGCGAAATATCAGAAGTCTTCACAGACAAATTTAACTCTTCCCTGCTCATGTCTGCTGTCCCCCCATGTTTCAAGAAACATCAGACACTGTCATCCCATTCCCATAGAAACCTATTGTGAGCTGCCTAAATGACTATAACCCAGTAGCACTGACACACATTGTGAGACAGTGTTTAAAACAGATTGCCATAGCTCAAATGGCATTCTCTCTACCCAACACATTAGACCCACTCCAGTTATCCTACAGGTCAAACAGGTCCACAGACAATGCAAAAGCATTTGCACTGTCCTTTCCCGCCTGGACCAGAACAACACCCATGTGCAGATGCTATTCATCGACAACAGCTCAGCATTTAATGCCACCGTACAATCCAGGCTCATCATGAAGCTCTATGACCTAAACATCAGTTCGTCCTTGTGAAGCTGTACTCTGGACATGATAGTAATGCCACTTCCTCCACACTAACACCCAGTAATAGTGCCCCCCATAGCAGGGACATGTCTGCAC
This sequence comes from Alosa alosa, assembly GCF_017589495.1. Taxonomy (NCBI): domain Eukaryota; kingdom Metazoa; phylum Chordata; class Actinopteri; order Clupeiformes; family Clupeidae; genus Alosa; species Alosa alosa. Next base: position 21,974,286 of record NC_063203.1, on the reverse strand, counting down.
GGCTACACATGGCTACAACATTGTCATCAGCTTGGCTGACAATCCCACCATCATCAGCGGCATCACAGACGGAGAGTAATGAGGACCAGACGGCCTACAGAGCGGAGGAGAAAGCCCTGAGAGCAGCCCCAGGACAACAACTTGCTTCTCAACGCCAGCAGGACTAAGGATCTGATCATAGACTAGAGGAGGCTGCAGGGGGGAGGGCACATTCTCGTACACATTGGGGGCTCAGCAGAAGAGAATCGGCTGCTTAAGATTCCAATAGGGTTTAACATCAGCGAGGATCTGAGCTGATCACGCCACATAGATGTAGTCACAAAGGAGCTTAAATTAAGTGAAAAAATCTTTCTCTCTCGCTCTCTCTCTATCCCTTTCTCTCTCTCTCGTACTCTTTCTGTCTCTTACTGTCTCCCTCCCCTCTTCCCTTCCTGGATCCCTCTTGGGGGCTCAGTGAAAGTTATTTTTAGGAAACTGTTTTGTGCAACAGACTGACATAGCTGAAATCAAAGCTCTCTCTTTACCTACGGATGTCTGCGGGTGTGCATGTAGTGTGTGCCTGTGCACCTGGTGTGTGTGTGTGTGTGTCTATGTGTATCTGTGTGTGTGTGTCTGTTCAATTGTTTATGCAAAGGGCCTGAGGCACTGAAGTAGTTTAGTAGTTACAGATTACAATTTCAAATAAAAAACACACGACTACATATCCATTACATGTGAAAACATTAAAAAATAATTTTATTAACAGCCTGCAGGCCAGGGTAATCTAATATTACTGCATTAACATCAACTCGCATGGAATTATGGGAACACTCAATGCGCCTCTTCAACCCTCTGCAGAAACTTCAAGCGTAGATTGCTTGCTTATAAACTCGCACTGTGCAGAAACAAAACTTAATGTAGCCTAACTTATTTAACCGTCCAGAAACCAAATAAAGTCATTCATATGCATACAATCCCCAATATGCGTGAATTAGGCCATTAGAAGAAGGCCATCTTATGAGCCTTTCGTTGTGCAAAATCGTTAACAATGTTCCCAATATTTAATGCTCTGGCTCTCGTATTTTCAATGGACAGGATAGCTAACCCACGGAGCCTCTCCTGCTCCTCCTTAGGTATAGGTCTTAATAAGTTTGAGTTTGGAAAAAGATTGCTTAGCTGTTGCCACAGTCACAGGCAATGTCAGAAACAACATGAGTACACACTTCCCCGAATGTGGATGTTACACTGTCATAATCTACCACCAGCATTTTGGCAAGTTGAAAAATAGATGACTTCTGTGAAATCTCTGCTTTAAAGCAAGACCTGAATGAGAGGAGTTGTGTTGGGAATGTCGGTGCAATGTCCCTGCTATAATGGTCTGACAAACGTCTTGCCTTTTCAAGCAGTTCATCATCACCTGTGAGATGAAGGGTCATAGGATGTAAAGACTCAAACACATGACAAGTTTCCCTTTACACTTGCAAATCTTTGGGAGAGCTGACTGATTATGATGTCCAGAGTTGCATTAAATACCTGCAGTTTAAAGAATCTCAAAAAAAAAAAAAAATCTTCAGAGGCGGGGGTGACGCTTCACCGGGTCCAACATTCTAAAGTTCTAAAAAAAAAAAAACTTGCTGCACCTAGCTATAGTTCCCGGAGGTCACTGTGTGTGTGAGAGCTGCACCTATATAGTTACAGTATGTGTGTGTGTGTGTGTGTGTGTGTGTGTGTGTGTGTGTGTGTGTGTGTGTGTGTGTACCATTGTGCCTGTGTGCTTGTGTGTGTCCTTGACAGCGTGGCCTTGCTGCTCAGGAAAGGTCCAGCAGAAATGTTACATTAGCATAGATTAGCTGCTCCGCATCTGAAAAGGTTATCAGGGGTTGATCATATTTGAAAACATATCACATATGAAAAAATTATAACATACATGCACAGTGCTGTACAAAGTTAAGCCAATCAGTGACTGTATTGCTATGAGGACCAGTTGCCTGACCAATCATAGGTGTGTGGATAAAGTGACTGAGTCAGCAGAGGCACACTATACAATGTGCTCCAAAGAAATCTGCTGCTCCTCATCGCTCATTTGAGGTGTGTGTGTGTGTGTGTGTGTGTGTGTGTGTGTGTGTGTGTGTGTGTGTGTGTGTGTGTGTGTGTGTGTGTGTGTGTGTGTGTGTAGATAATGTGTGTTTTTTGTGTGTGGGTGGGTGTTTGTGTTGGTGGTAGCAGTGATATCTCAAGAGTTTACACCATATGGTCCCTTCTCATTTCCTACATCCACTCTCTCTCTTCTCTCTATCCCTCTTTCTTTCCTTTTTGTTTCTTTCAACTTTTTCCTTCATTCACCCCCCCACCACCCATCTCTCTCTCTCTCTCTCTCTCTCTCTCTCTTTCCTTTTTCTCTATCTCCTCTACCTGCGCCACCCCCTCTCTTTCCCCCTCCTCTCTCCCTCTCTCTCTCTCTCCCTCCCCCGTTCTCCCTCTCTATATCTCTCTCTCTCTATCTCTCTCTCTCTCTCTCTCTCTCTCTTCCTCTCTGAGGTCCACAGTCTGCACTGGCCCAGGGCCAGGGTTCTGGCAGGCTGTGTGTGTGTAGGTGTGTGTGTGTGTGTGTGTGTGTGTGTGTGTGTGTGTGTGTGTGTGTGTGTGTGTGTGTGTGTGTGTGTGTGTGTATGTTCTGTGCTGCTTTCTCCCATTCTGTCGGGGCCCAGCCTCCGGAAACTTCCCTTGGACCAAAGAGGGAGAAGAGAACAGGAAGAACAGAAGAGAGGAGAGGACAGGAGAGGAGTGGGGAGAGAAGAGTGGAGGAGAGGAGAGGAAGAGTGGAGGAGAGAAGGATAGAAGAGAAAGAGAAGATGGAAGGGTGATGAAAAGGAGGGGAGGAGAGAAGGAGAGGTGTAGAGGAGAATCACATCATGATTCACATCAAGCCACATCACTTCATGTCACTCAAGAACTGCCTTCCCACCACTTAATTCCACACACACAAACATACATAAACACACACACACACACACACACACACACACACACACCTAATGAGTATAGTGTCTCTTCACTTAGAGCTGCCTTCTCTCCTCTCTCTTTCTCAGAGAGAATGAAATGACTCCACTTCTGTCTCTTCATTCCATATTTTCTCTTTATTCTCTCTCTCTCTCTCTCTCTCTCTCTCTCTCTCTCAGTATTCTTTCTCTCTGTTTTTCCTCTCTCTCTTTTCTGAAATTGATTGAAGGCTGGGGTTTTGTTTTAAGTGAAGAGCCTTTTGAACAGTGGACAGCATCTCTTACACCCACAAGTACTCTCACAAACTCACATGTGTAATAGCACACACACACACACACACACACACACACACACACACACACACACACATTTCATTTTCAGACAAACATATTTACAGACCCTTTGCCCCCCTGCCCTGAACACACACACACACACACACACACACACAGACACACTCTCTCTCTCTCTCTCTCTCTCTCTCTCTCTCTCTCTCTCTCTCTCTCCCCCCTCTCTCTCTCTCTATCCTCTCTCTCTCTCTCTCTCTATCCCTGTCTCTTTAGTATCCCACAGAACCCGTCTCACTGACTCCTTCCTGACTGCTCTCACTTAAACCTTCTCCTTCATCCTCCTGCTGGCATCCAAATCCCACCGCCTGGGCTTACTCATGCGCTCAGTGTGTGTGTGTGTGTGTGTGTGTGTCTTAGAAGGGTTTGTGAGTGTGTGAGTGTCTGTGCGAGTGTGTGGCGGCATGATTGTGTTTGGGACTCAACACAACTTGCAAAGTACCATTCTGCATCAGTGATCATCAGTAGTCTAGAAACTATGTATATGTGTGTGTGTGTGTGTGTGTGTGTGTCAGCTACAGTGATTTAGAGAGGCAGTCTTTGCCTCTCTGAGCTCTGACCAAATGTGTCTGTTAGTAATTCACCCAATCTGATGTAAAGCAGAGAAAGGAGGTTATATGAAATATGCGTTGTAACATTGCAATTCTGACCTCAGACTCCAGATTAGATTAAAAGACTCATTTCTCCTTTGTATGTGAGTGAGTGTGTGTGTGTGTGTGTGTGTGTGTGTGTGTGTGTGCATGCTGGATTGTATAGTCTTTGCTCCATATTATGGCTTTCATTTGGATGCTATATTATGTGGTGTAATGAAGAACAGGCATCTGAAGGACTGGCTCAACCCCAAACCTTCGCCCTAAGCCCGTGTATGAAGTAGACGCATGAATACAGTCTGTGGGCTGTCAATGGACCGTCTGTCGCTGGTAGTCAGTAGCTTGTCCTTCATAATTACAGGAGTGATCAGGGACATGAGACACACATGCATGAATAACTAAAGAGATGGGGGCCAGATGGAGGGAGAGAGCGAGAGAGAGAGAGACAGAGAGAGAGAGGAGAATAATAGAGGATCACAAAACAATGAAACCATGTGAGACAAAGGCAGATGGGAAGAAAGGTAGAAAATAAGAGATGGAGAGAGATAGAGAGACCAGGAAAAGAAAAAGAGAGAAAACAGTTAAATGATAAGAGATGAAGGCAGATGGAGAGGGTTTGTCAAAGAGATAGAGAAGGAAGAGAGTAAGAGGAATCAGAAAGAAAGAGACTAAAAACCTAGAGAGCTAGAAGAGTCTTTGAAAAGGGAAGAGATGAAAGGCTCACTGAATCTGATCTGACTGCAGTACACATAAGATCAATTGGGTGTGTGTGTGTGTGTGTGTGTGTAGAGTGACTGTGTCAGTAATGTTTGCAGTAGTAGGTCAAATCCTAAATAATCCAGCTCAAAACATTCATATATCCAGTGTTCCCAGACACTGAAAAATAACTGCCCTCAGACTAATCCAAGTCCATTAGCAGCATGTGTGTGTGTGTGTGTGTGTGTGTGTGTGTGTGTGTGTGTGTGTGTGTGTGTGTGTGTGTGTGTGTGTGTGTGTGTGTGTTGTGTGTGTGTGTGTGTGAGAGAGAGAGAGAGAGAGAGAGAGAGAGAGAGAGAGCACTTTCTTTCTTGCACATTTATAAGTGCTATTTCAATATCTGTGCATATGTATGTATATACAGTATGTGTGTATTTGCTATGTCCTTTGGTTGTGTTGTGGTGAGGGCTCATGATGGACAAGGTCATTCACCTTAGGGACAGAGTATGCAGACTGAATGAATCAATAGATTTCCCTGCTCCTTGTGTGTGTGTGTTTGTGTGTGTCTTCACTTCTCTCACCCACATTTGTATTGCAATCATATTCTCAGCATGCTCTCAGATTAAATAAATATTAAACCTTAAAATATTAATGTCTGTCTCTAGGGTATCTCTCTAGGTTTGTGTGTGTGTGTGTGTGTGTGTGTGTGTGTTGAGAGAGAGAGAGAGAGACAGACAGAAAGAAAGATAGGCTGTATATGTGTTACACACTCATACAAAAATAACAGAAAGATAAACATTTTGCACATGTGTGTGTTTCAGGGGAATATTTACGTATATTAGGATAATAAAGCTTTATTTGTATAATAAAGCTTTATTTGTATAGCACCTTTCATACACAGAATGCAGCTCAAAGTGCTTTACATTTGAAGCATGTAACACAATAATAGTCAGTCAGTCATTATCAATCACTTTTCTTTGCTGTTTATGTTATCCTCAGCAACATATCAAAATATAGAAAATGGCGTCATAAGACTGGCAGCCTTAACCCTCTTACCCCCCACAAGCCGCGCCATATGGCAACTGTGGCAAGGAAAAACTCCCATATTCAGGAAGAAACCTTGAGCAGAACCTGACTTAATAGGGGAGCCCATCTGCTTCTGGCTGGCTAAGCCCTCAATAGTAGCAGATGTAGAATAATCTGAAAATGTAGTCTACAGGATAAGATGAGTTAACTAAAAGCTTTCCTGTACAGGTATGTTTTCAGATCTTTTTTTCAAATATTTACTGAACTCGCCTGCTTGATGTACAGAGGCAGGGTGTTCCATGGTTTGAGGGCATAATGGATAAGCAGCTTCTCACTTTGTTTGTGGAGCACTTTGGAGTGCGATTAAAAAAGATTAGAATTGGATGATCTAAGTTTCCTTTGTGGTTGATAAGATATTAAAAGCTCAGAGATATATGAAGGTGCTATGCCATTCAGAGCTTTGTAAGTAATTAACATAACCTTAAAATCAATTCTATAGGAAATAGGGGAGCCAGTGCAGTTCAGCCAACACAGGGGTGATGTGTTCTCTCTTCTTAGTCTTAGTTAAAGTCTAGCCGCAGAGTTCTGTATGAGTGCCAATTTCTTTAGATGTTTTTTTTGGAAGACCAGTGAAAGAGTGCATTGCAGTAGTCCTAACCTGCTAGTGATAAAGGCGTGAATTAGTTTTCTGCATCTTGTTGAGTTAAAAAGGCCGCACTTTGGCAATGTTTCTCAAGTGGAAATAGGCTGTCTGAGTAACTTTACTGATATGGGGCTTAAAACTTAACTCTGCATCTAAGATGACACCGAGGCTTGTTACTTTTGGTTTGACCTGGTGTGCCAAGTTCCCCAGATTACTAAGAATAATATCTAAGCTTTAGTTTTGGTCCAACCAGAAGTACCTCTGTTTTGTCATCATTTAGTTTCAAAAAAGTTTTGCTCATCCACTGATTAATGGAGGTTAGGCATGCAGTGAGGGAAAAAAGGCCATCTGGGTTAGTTGGCTCCACAGAAAGATACAATTGGGTATCATCTGGTAGCTGTGGAAGTTTACATTATGCTGACTTATGGCGTTTCCCAATGGGAGCATATATAGAAAATAGCAGGGGACCAAGGCAGCTCCCTGGGCCACACCAAAAGGCAAGTCATGTTTTCAGATACATGATCTCCTAGACTGATATAAAAATCTCTGCCAGTAATGTAGGTTTGAAACCAGTTTAGAGCATTATCAGAGACCCACCCACTTCATAAAGGCGGTGAATTAGGATGCTATGATCAATGGTGTCAAATGCCACTCAAATCCAGAAGAATAAGGATTGAGACTTTGTTTGAGTCGGTAGCTAGTCTGAGATCATTGACTATTTTTACTAGAGCCGTTTCTGTGCTGTGATTTGATCTAAAACCTGATTGGAATTTTTCAAGGATACTGTTTTAGTTGAGGAAGGTATTTAACTGATTGCAAACAACTTTTTCAAGTACTTTGCTCAAAAAACGATAGATTTGATATAGGCCTGTAGTTGCTCAGATTGGTATGGTCAAGTTTTGACTTTTTTAAGTAAAGGTTTCACAACAGCGGTTTTAAAAGCAGTTGGAAATATACCTGTTTCTAATGAGGTATTTATTACCTTGAGAAAAAAGGGAGCTAAGCCATCATATACTTTTGAGGAATGTAGTAGGGATTGGATCTAAAACACATGTTGAGGAGCGGTTTGAGTTATAATTTTACCAAGCTCAGATTGAGTAATAGTGCTAAAGGACCTTAATTTTGGGGGGCTGTTTTGGGTGTACTATCAAACATATTACTTGTGTTACCAATAGCTTCCCTTATAGAAATGACTTTGTTTTTTGAAGAAGTCTGCCAATTCTTAGCATCTTAGAGGGATGCCTGACTGAGGTGTATCAAAAGGTGTTTGATGCAATAGCCTATCAATGGTAGAGAACAACACCCTAGAGTTTCCACTGTTTTCAGCAATTACCTTAGAGAAGTGGTTCCTCCTCTCATTCCGAATAGCTCTATTATAATTTGCAATTTTTTTCTAGGAAGTGCAGTGTTTACTCAAGCAATAAGCCTGAGTAAGGTGAAGTAAGGTGCATTGTTAACATAGCTGTTCTAAAAGCACTGGAACCTTCTTGAGGCACTTATTGCTTAGCCTTAAGTTACTTCACCTGATCAGACTTCATAAAATAAAAGCACAGCAATGAGAAATGTAATGATTTATTCAGTCATTCTTCCGCCAAGAAATATATTTCCTCTGCCAGAATGGTTGACCAGCAAAGTCGAGACGTAGCAACTCTAACTTTTGTATACATTTGTAGCACAGGAATATAGAATAAAATGTGGTCAACATAAAGGGTTGCCATGTTTTTTTTTCATATATTGGCCAAAATACCTAATCATTTGCTCTATACACTTAATCTCCCACGTTTTTTCACAAAACTCCCTTTTTCCCCCTCAACACCTTGCATGCATATACAACTTTAAGAAAAGCAAAGCTTGCAGCAGGCAAAATGCAGCTTCTTTCATGACAGCTTGTACATACCATGCCACGCCTGGAGTGGGTACATATTAGTATTAATACATCTACTCTCCAGTGTCTTCATCTATGTATCTGTGTTTTTACGTATTTGCGTCTGGATGTCTTTTATGTTTGTGTTCATATGTGTCTTTGTGTGTGTGTGTGTGCGTGTCTGTCTGTGTGCGCACGTTTGTGTGTGTGTGTGTGTGTGTGTGTGTGTGTGTGTGTGTGTGTGTGTGTGTGTGTGTGTGTGTTATTGATGAGTAAGAGTGAAGGTAATTTTGCAGCCAATGCTTTCTTCATGGGTCTGTTCTGTTCTTGCCCAGGCCTTCCATTATTAATGGAGGAGAGCCGAAGACACATACTGATCAGGCACACACAGCACACACACACACACACACACACACACACATACACATAAACGCACATGCACGCACATACACATAAACGCACATGCACGCACATACACTCACACACACACAGACACTCACACATACACACACACCAAGCACAGCAAGAGATGTAAAAAGTGACACTGAGGCAGGGGAGAGGCAGCTATGTAAATAAGTGTGGAAGATAGCCTAGTGACGAGAGGGAGCGAGAGAGAAGGAGATAGAGAGACATACAGTAGAGAGAGAGAGAGAGAGAGAGTTACAGACATGGCTAGATGTACATTTGTGCCGACTGCAGGTGTAGTTTCCTCGCGCTGTGGTATCTACAAACAGACCACACTTTGGTAAAACGCAGACTGCCTGTTGCAGGAGCAGAGAATGGCAAATTGTGCTTTTCCGTGTCATACATATGCATTTATGGGAGGGTCAGGGGAATAAAACGATTGGGAGAAGCACCTGATTACCAGTATGTATTCACCTGTACATACAAAAACTGCTCGTGACAGCGTACGTCTGTTTTGCGGTGAAATATTTACGCCTTCTAAAAGCAGGTGTAATCTAAATTGCGGTTAAAACGGTAAGAATAATCGGTATTCAGAGCACCGGTTTTGATTCTTTGTACTATGTCAAAAGCAACCTTGAAGGAGAATTCCGGTGTGATTTTGACCTAAAGTGTGTTGAAACATGATACCGAGTGTGAACGTATGTCTCATAGCTCACCTCGGCTTGTCCCCTGCACTCAGAAATCTGGCGCTAGTTGGCCAATGCTACCAACAGTGTTTCGTTGCGGTGCCTCGGGCATCGGCCTAGACATGCAAATAAATCACTGTTTCACACCATTTACGAGGCTCAAAGTAGCTCCATACTTCATTGGTAGACTTCCGAGGGCCTTGACATTTAAAATGAGACATTGAGAATTGGAGAAAAAGCTCTGGTAGTTTATTTACAAGACGATTTATACAGACAGTACCTTAAGGAATTTTACCGTTCGACGCCAAACCTGAATTTAGTCACCATAAGTTGAGCAACGAGTACGAACGAACAGGTATGATAAGGGATCAGATTCCAAAAATAATTCAATGGAAATGCATGGATTCAGTTGCTTCCAGTAGCAGCAACTGGAATCCATGCATTTCCACAGAATTATTTTTTGAATATTATTTTTCAACACACTTTAGGTCAAAATCACACCGGAATTCTCCTTTAACTTTCATTGGCCTTTCTAGTGTCTTACTTTCACCTTCTATTTGATTCCTTTTAATATTGCCATAAGTTGAAGTTCAACCGTGCTTGTGATTGAATCATGCCTTTCAGCTGTGGGCAGCACAAATTGTGTAAAGGGCAGAGAGAGAGAGAGATGTAGCCTAGTTTGCACATGTACCTGGTTGTGACTGCAACTGTGTGGACTAAAAGCAAACCAATTGCAAAAAAACTTGCAAAGGACTGCTCCATTTTTTCGCAATAATAGGTAGTTTATCCATCTGGAAGCAACGATGCCATGTTTACCCATAATCATGCAGTTCAGAATGAAAATAGCACAATGCATTCTGTGTTTGATCAGACCTGCCTACTGTAAGTGTGTAACTTACTTGCACTTCCTTCAATGTTTGGATCTGTGAATCTTCCCTGTGTTAAGGTCCAAATAAAATCATTAATATGTGTGTGTGTGTGGTGTGTGTGTGTGTGTGTGTGTGTGTGTGTGTGTGTGTGTGTGTGTGTGTGTGTGTGTGTGTGTGTGTGTGTGCGCATTTGTATGTATTTTTTATGTGTTTGCACATGTGTGTGTGTGCGTGGATATTTGTGGCAGGATTAGTTGTTCCAATCTGATTTGTATCATTCTGGATTACAGTGGCTTTGGCTTAATTAGTCTCACACCTCATTCCCATTCAACTTATCTTTTCCCTTTCTGCCCCCCACATCTCTCCTCTTCCCTTCTCTTATTTATCTTTCTACCTCTCTCCTCTCCTCCCATTTTTTTCTTCCCTTGTCCTCTCTCTCTTTCCATCTCTCAATCCCTTCTCATCTCTCTCTTCCCATCCCTTGCCTTTCCTTCTCCCCTCTCTCTCTCTCTGTCTCTCTCTCTCCATATCTGTCCTATCTCTTCACATCTCTTTCCTTCTCCCTCTCCCTAGCTCTCGATTTGTCTACCTCTTTGTCCCTCTCTTATTCTGTATAATATATCTGTCTCTCACTCCCTCTCTTGCTCAACTCCCTCTATCTTCTTTTGCTTCTAGTTCTTCTTCTTTCAGGCTAGACATATCCAAAATGACTGGCAGGCATTCAGGTTGTTGCCATGGCATTGTAACTATGACATCGATGAATGGGAGTGAACAGTTTGGGATGCCAAGCACACAGATTAATTAGTCCAGATGGAACATCATGCCAGTAATTACTTCAGATGCACAACAGATAGATAATTAGCTTTAGCAAATACAATATGAGCAAACAGCAGTCTGCCAAATCAAAGCTCAGAACAGGGTGGGCGTAGCCTGATGAGCCAGAAGTAGCAAGGAATTCAAGCCAAACCGTTGCAACTCTGCCATCAATCATTATGTTACACCCACCTAACGACTCTATACACGATTTCATTGGCCTGATTAAGTTTCGATTTCTGGAGCTCACAAGCCAACGGAGAGTTGCTAGACTAGCCCTGGCAGCAAATGTAATTTGCGGCCGCTAGGGACGCATCTAGATTTCTAGGCTAGGGTGGGCGGGGTGAAATGATCATCTGTGATCTGTGATCATATGTGGTTATAAGGGATGTTGGATGGAGCGTTTGGGCAATGCATGCTCTGTTAATGTGTGTGTGTGTGTGTGTGTGTGTGTGTGTGGTGCACCAGGAGGACATGTTTTCTGGACAATTCTCTCTTTAGGTGATAGATAAGGAGGTGTCAGAAGAATGAGGATGAAATTATTTTCTTAAGAGGCCTGGTGTGTGTGTGTGTGTGTGTGTGTGTGTGTGTGTGTGTGTGTGTGTGTGTGTGCGTGTGTGGGATTTGTGTGGCAGTGGGTGTTTCATTGTCAATGTTTACTTTGTGGATGTTTGTGACATTTCGTGTTTATTTGTATTTGCTTTTGCTAACAATGTTTCTGTCACTCTTCCTCCTACTCTTTCCTCCCTCTCTCTTTCTCTCCCTCTCTCTCTCTCTCTGTCTCCCTCTCTCTCTCTTTCATCTCTTGTCTCTTCTCTCCCTGTCTCACAGTAAATAAGCACAAACCGTGGATTGAGACATCCTACCATGGAGTGATCGCAGAGAACTCCGATGTCGTTGTGCTGGACCCTCCACTCGTTGCTCTGGACAAGGATGCCCCTATCCCCTTTGCAGGTGGAACACACAAACAAACACACACACACACACAAATTGCAATCCATATGATACATTACATTACATTACATTACATTTGGCTGACGCTTTTTAGCCAAAGCGACTAACAACATAGTAAACAGTTTAAGTTTTAGAGCAGTTCTCAACAATTTTAGGACAATTTAAAAACATTACAGTACAGTAAGAATAAGTGCATCAGTGAGTGCTGTTTTTAACAGTTATTTGTCAGTTTGAGACGGCTGGTGAGTGCTAGGATCAGTAAGACTTGTTGTAAGTGTTGCTATGAGAGGAGATGTTCTCTAAAGAGCTGGGTCTTCAGGAGTTTTCTGAAAATGGAGAAGGATGTCTCTGCCCTTGTAGGAGCTGGCAGTGTGTTCCACCAACGAGGAACAACAGATGAGAAAAGTTTGGATTGGCTTGAGCGTACGGTGGTAGGAGCTAGGCGCCGTTAAGTCTGAGGAGCGCAGTGGTCTGGAGGTAGCGTATGTCTGTATGAGGGCATTCAAGTAGGTGGGAGCAGAACCGGAGACTGCTTTGTAGGCAAGCGTTAGAGCCTTGAATTTGATGTGGGCCGCCATAGGTAGCCAGTGTAGCTGGATGAGCAGCGGGATAACATGTGCCCTTTTGGGTTGGTTGTAGACCAGGCGCCCCGCCCGCGTTCTGGATCATCTGAAGTGGTTTCACTGCGCAGGCTGGGAGACCTGTCAGGAGGGCATTGCAGTAGTCGAAGTCGTGAGATGACTATTGCCTGAACCAGAAGTTGGGTAGCATCTTGAGTCAAGTAAGTCCTGATTTTCCATTATGTTGTAGAGTGCTAAACGGCATGACCGGGCGACTGAGGCAACATGATCTGAGAAAGTTTAGTTGGTTGTCGAAACAACTCCTAGATTTTTGCAGTCCTGGTAGGTGAAACAGACAGGGAGTCAAATTTGATGTTGATGTTGTGATGTATGGTAGGTTTAGCTGGGAGGACCAGTAGTTCAGTCTTTGAGAGGTTCAGCTGGAGGTGGTGTGCCTTCATCCATGTAGCTATGTCTGAGAGGCAATCGAGATCCGTGCTGAAACCAAGGGGTCATCAGGTGGAAAGGACAGATAGAGCTGTGTGTCGTCTGCATAGCAGTGGTATGAGAAGCCATCTTGACGGATAATCTGTCCCAAGGAGGTGGTGTAGATAGCAAAGAGAAGGGGCCCCAGCACTGAGCCCTGGGGACCCCTGTGGTGAGATGGAGAGGTGCAGATAGCTGACCAAGCCATGATCACGTTAAGCGCGTCCTGTGAGGTAGGATTCAAACCAGGAGAGAGCAGAACCGAGATTCCCATGTTAGCGAGTATAGAGAGAAGGATGCGGTGATTAACCGTGTCAAAGGCAACCCGATAAGTCAAGCAGAATGAGTACTGATGACCGGCCCGGTCGTCCTGGCTTCTTTAAGGCTTCTGTTACAGACAACAGAGCCGTTTTGTAGAAGTGGCCGCTTTTGAACCCAGACTGATTTGGATCCAGAAGGTTGTTCTGTGAAAGGAAGTCAGAGACCTGTTTGGAGACTGCTCGTTCAATGCCTTTGGATAGGAAAGGCAGGAGTGAGACAGGGCGGTAGTTCTCGACTTGAGCAGGGTTGAAAGCTTTCTTAAAGGGGTGGTTCAGGATTTTGGACATAAGACCTTATTTCCAAGTA
>NC_063203.1:21938244-21948244 GCF_017589495.1 Alosa alosa | reverse complement strand
TAAATTATTTGTTTTCAATTGGACCTTTTGTAGGATACGGCACAGTCTTTTTTGCCTTATTTTGTAGGACCTGTATTTTCAGAAGAGAGTGTACCTTTGTGGTACTGTATTCACGCAGAATGTTTCAAGAATGTACCCCCCCCCCGCTTATCCCTCTTTCTCTTGCTATCGCCCATGGAAACCACCCTCTCCTCCCTTGTAACCATGACGATGACCCCAGGGGCATCCTCAGGCAGCACAGACTTGCTCCCCGCCCCAACTCGGTCCACCAATTGGACATCAGCATTGGTGACAGAGGGGGGTCGCGACGGTGACCTCATCTTCCACTTTGATGGGAGGCAGGCAGCAAAGGTCCCTGATTGGGTGGCACCGGGCAACCTGACGGACCAGTTCACCATCGCCACCTGGATGAAACATGGGCCCAGCCCTGGCCAGCGTGCTGACAAGGAGACACTGCTGTGCAGCTCAGACAAAACAGGTGCACCACATACACACACACATTTACACATGAACACACACACACACACACACACACAGACACCACACATGTATACATATACACATAAACCCTAGCTTATATATATTCACATACCACATGTACTGTACATACATTATGTAACATAACAAAAGCCATTGAAGACACACTTACTTACTCACATAAAACTGGCCTCTATCTCTATCTCTCTCTCTATCTCTCTCTTTCTCTCTCTCTCTCTCTGTCTCTCTTTCTTTCTCAGATATAAACAGACATTATTACTCTCTGTATGTGCATAACTCTCTCTCTCTCTCTCTTTCTCTCTCTCTCTCTCTCAGAGATGAACAGACATCATTACTCTCTGTATGTGCATAACTCTCTCTCTCTCTCTCTCTCTCTCAGAGATGAACAGACATCATTACTCTCTGTATGTGCATAACTGTCGTCTGGTGTTTCTGCTGCGGAGAGCAGACAGCCTCACAGACTCCTTCAGACCAGCAGAGTTTCACTGGAAGCTGGAACAGGTCAGGGGTCACATCACACACACACACATGCACCACGTACACACACACACTCTCTCTCACACACATGCACACATACTTCCATATTCACAAACTGCTTTTTCCCCAACTTATCCATGTGGGACCTTAATCAAATGAATTTGCTCTAATCTTTTCCAAAGGGAAAATATTTTAATTCACTTTAATTCACTTTAATTTTTAGCATGTAGGGAATGTTCCTTGTGAACATGCTGACACACACTGACACATACACATGCATACGCACAATTCCCAAATACACACATACAAAAAACTCCTCAATAAGTTGTTTACACAGTCTGTTTCTTTCTGACTCACATACATGCATGCTCACACTGTCACACATGCACACACATATACACACTTTACCGTTGGATGTTTTTCAGTCTTTCTCATCTTTTGATTGACAGTTGAGCCTGTCAAAAAAACAAATGAGTCATTTTTTATGGGGTCAGCTGCATTTAGGCACACACACATATAAATATACCTACACACATAAACACACACACACACACACACACACACACACACACACACACACACACACACACACACACACACACAGACCAATTGAGGTGCACAGGTCACAGAGTTCACCATGGTGCCTGACTGCGGTTCATACTAGTCCTTCTGAATCAGTGCATGAATGGCACTTTCACAGAAAGCGTGTACAGTATAGTGTGTATGGAAGTAGTGTCTCACAGAGTGTGATGAGCACATTGAATAGACCGGTTTCAGGTCCCTAACAACCGTCGTCAAGAACGAACAAGCAGTTTGTTTAACACAGACAGCACATAGAAAGCAAGCTTGCTGAATTTGATATAAGATGAAGAACTTACTTCTTTGTGTAAGATGAAGAAGTTACTTGCAAGCCCGTGTCTACTTTCTATGGACTTTTTTACCATGTCCTCTTCTATGCTGTGGTATGCTGGGGAGGAAGCACAAAGAAGAAGGTTGCTGGGTGACTAGACAGGCTAGTAAGTAAAGCTGGCTCTGTCGTGGGAGCCGAACTGAGACCCTGAGCAAACTGAAGAACATCTTGGACAATGAATGTCATCCACTCCACAGCACTATTATAAAGCAAAAGAGCTTGATCAGCTGGAGACTGCGCTCACTGTCATGCACAACTGACAGGCTGAGGAAGTCTTTTGTCCCCAGGGCCATTGAACTGTTCAACGCTTCACTAAAGGGAAGAGGAGAGATAGACTCCTCTGCATAGTCTGTCTGCCTCTCCACCCTCTCCATGTTTGAGTACTGACTGCCCACTACTGCTTTACTACTGTTTTCCTACTGTTTTACTAATGTCCACAGCCTAATGTTTTTACTACTGTTTTTACTGCTACACTGTTTTTCATGCTATATTAGCACACATGACCATTGGCTTCTGCTACAATACCGAATGGCTGTAACCCTATTACCTCAACCTATTCTTGCATTGATATATTTTTTTTATACTACCTTGTCTACATTATACATTACTCTCTTATTTGTCCATATTTATTTATGCTGGTCTCTAGACCTTATTCTTGCACTGTTGCACTGTTGGACTACTGTTGGACTACTTTTTGCACCTTCACCATGACACTCACTCTCTTGAGCACCTTACCTTGCACACAGAATCACAGGCCCAGTCCCAGCCCTGCCACTGCAAGCGCCTAATGCTTGATCATCCTTAAGCACACTGTGGATTTTTTAAATTCAATTTATATAGTATATTTCGTTTTTTAGTTTTTCTTATCTTCTACTGTCTCTATTGTACAGTGGAGTTTTGTTATATGTATATACTTTTCTGCTGTAAGTGCATGTTGTGTGTGATGTCTGTATGTTACTGAGACCTTGAATTTCCTCTTGGGGATCAATAAAGTATCTATCTATCTATCTATCTATCTATTACAGTTTTTCCTCTTGAGCATGAAGATAACATTTGTGGCATAACTTAGTAACTTCAGAATGCATGCTTTGAATCCAAATATCTAGCCTATTAATACTTAATTAATCCTACTTTATTGGCGTTTTCAACATTTTCAGATTTAAACAGACACATCATAACAAATGAGATCAGTGTCTTAGTAAATGGCTCTGGATTTGCTTGTCCTCTGAATTCGTCCTTAACGACGGTTGTTAGGGACCTTAAATCGGTTTATAATGAATGACACACATGATGCACACTGTCACAAACATATCCACTTATGGACATAAAGGCAAACACAGAGAGGGGGTGGAGAGAAAGAAACTCACCGGCACACACACACACACACACACACACACACACACACACACACACACACACTACCAGACAACCATACAGCATGGTATCATTTCTCCCATTTCCTGTGGTGTCAACTTTCTTTTAAAGTTCATCCATCTCTCTCTCTTTCACTCCTCTCTCCATCTCTCTCCCTCTTCCATTATATATATTTCTCTCTCCATCTCCATCTCCATCTCTCTCTCTCTCTCTCATTTCCTCTCTCCCTCTTCCCCATGCAGCCAGATAGGATGCAGAGGAAATGCAGATTAAAGGCGATCAGTTTGGACGGGAGAAAATGAGAGAGGGATGAAGAGAGGAGAAAAATATAATAAGAGAGAGAAGAGGAGAGTGGGGAAGCATAGAGGAGAGGATAGAGGGCTCTAGAGCAGAGAGAATGAGAGGAGAAGGGAGAATTTATTACAGTTTTTGCCCATTGCTTACACGAATAAAATGCTTAGACCAAAGCCTCAATACCTAAACTTTGTGTAGCATACCTTAAACACTGTGTAACCATAGCTTAAATATTTTTTTTCTGCTTTGCACATTGTTTGCAATTCTGCAACACACTTATTGCGAAACACTACACACGATTTTTTAAAAAAAAGTGAAATCTCCTGTTATCATTGAGAAAACACTTCTATTCAATTCATCTGGTAATTGGTAAAACCCACACACATACCTGAAAACACATACAGACAAAAAACTGAACACCAGTCAGTCTGAGGCTTAGCACTACAAATAGACTTCAGGTAAGATATTCTGTACCTGTTCAAGTGTGTACTTTTACAATGAGTTCTGGTTTACAGTTCGGTATTTGCCCCTTTACTTCCCATTTCTAAAACCTATCGAAGAATTATTTTCAGTGCGCCAATAAAAAGTATAGGACCACCAACCACATACCTGCATGCCTCTTTTGCAAGCAATGGAAAGGGGAATGCAGAGACATTGAGGTGGGGTCAGTTTAAGGGTGCATACTGTATGGCACACAAGGTGATATTTTCCCCATTGCTTAGCCTGAGAGGACATCACCTGCGATGTCAACAAGGGCTTGTGGCCAGATCTGAACAGAAGACAAGATCCATAAGTTTCATTTGAGTTTCATAGAAGACTGAGTCTGAGAAAATTACAATAACAATAGAAAGAAAGATTGCAGTGTTTTATATGAAACACATCAGTGTGTTGCTGTTGATTTGAAAGAGTAATTCAAACGGTGCATGTATGTATGGTTTTGTGCAATAATTACCGGTACATTTTTAGAGACGATTGTTGAGTTTTGATTGCAGTGTTTCATTTTGGCATAGATGTGAGTTGTTTATCTCCAAGTGCTATGTCTTATATGGCTGTGTGTAGAGTTTTCAAAGAAAATCATAACCAACACACCCTTTACCTAAGGGGGAGAGGAGGAGGAGGAGAAGAGATGAGAGGATACATGAGAGGAGAAAAAAGGGGGTGAAGAGAGGAGAGGAGAGGGGAGGAGAAAAGAGGAGAGAGAAAGAAAGGATATGACAGGTGTGAAATAAGGGAAATGAGTTTTCACCCTTCCCCACTCTCTCTCTCTCCACATCCCTCTCTCCCTTCTTCTCTCTCTTTCTCTCTCTCTCACTATCTCTCTTTCTCTCTCCTTCCCTCCTTTCCTATCCTGTCACGAATAAAATTCTGTTCTCTTATTATAACTAGATGTACCGCATAGCGGTACAAAATATGACCGCCGCTCAGTCCTGTACATCCGTTCCGCGAAAATAAATCACACTTCAATTTGTCTCCATCTTTTACTCCATCCCCCACTCTTGAAACTTTTGTGTATGCTTGTTTGGCATGCCTGAGTGTGTGTGTGTGTGCGGCTGCCCAGAAAGTAGCCTACTGGTGCTGAAAAGGTGAATAGATTGTAAAATAGCCAAGTAGGGCAGTTCATCACAGTTCATCCATTGCAACTGGATTGATGAAAGGTCACTTGCACCTGTAGGCTACATTGTATTTGGGAAAAGCAAAAGGTATCAGCATAATATTATTTATTTATTTATTTATTTATTTATTTATTTATTTATTTATTTATTTATATATAAACAAAACATCTCTGCCAGTTCCATGCGTTTTCAACAGCTATCAAAACAAAGGTCATTTTGGATGGATAGATTTTTTTTGTGAATGTTTTTCTTCTACATAAGATTTTAGTCATCTTTAGTTCATGTAATACTTTATTGTCAATGCACAAATTAAGTAACAGTAGTCTGAAACGTTATTGTTAATGCACAAATTAAGTAACAGTAGTCTGAAACGAAATGCTGTTTTACATATAACCAGTGGTGCAAATGACAAAACTGACATGTCAAATGGGCCTTGATGAAATCGTCGCTAGACTGCACATTTTAGCAGGGCCAAAGTTGAAAAACTGTTGTCCGTTATTGTTTGTGCAAATTTAGGCTGATTCATGTTCCCTTGCATTGTGTAACTGAGGTCCATGGCTAGTCTGGCTTTCACCAGACCAAGCTCAATCTTTTAAGAAATCAAAAAATAAATAGCGGGCAGATCAGGCTGGGTTCACCCAGCCTAGTCCATAGGCACCGATATTGTTTAATTTTCGATTGAGATATCCACGCTCTGGCTATTCTAAATGCAAAATGCATCAGGGAGTTATGACAAAACTGTAACTAACAAACTAGATCCTAATAGAAAGCTGTTAGCTTCCCTAAGCTACAAGGTAGGCTTATAAGGTAGGCCTATTTACAACATAAATTGTCAATAGGCTATGCTGGCGACACAAATAAAATCTCCTTTGGAAACCAATGGCTTCGCCTTACAGTATCAAAGCGGACTTAAACTGCCATATCGTTGGCGAAAAGTTGTAATAAAATTCCGCAGCTCCATGAGTCAAGGAAAGCAATGAAGTAGCCACTTCTAAATGGGACCCACTAAGTATAAGTATAAGTATAAGTATATATACTCTTTTGATCCTGTGAGGAAATTTGGTCTCTGCATTTATCCCAATCCGTGAATTAGTGAAACACACACAGCACCGGTTACAGGTCCGAAGTGCTAACCAGTAGGCTACAACTGCCCACACTACATAGTAGCTTAAGGTGTGTTGCTAAAGCAGCCATAATGAAATGAAGGTGTCATTGGATACTTCACACACCGTGCTTTTTAATTTCACAGACTACAACTACCAAGCTGGAATCAAAGCACATCGATTCCCCTCTCATACCCTGCACGCACTTAAAACAAAATAAACAGAAGTCTCAGTCTCCCGCATGTATAGGCAAAACTGTATCAGACCCGGTTGTAGCGTTGGTAAATCTTCCATTGCACAGAATGATTTTTTGTAGTATACGTGCAACAAATGACAGTCGAAAGATACAATTACAGCTGCTATCAATTTGCTTGGTATAACGCATTTATAGTTTTCTACAAATGCAATCAATCAAATTGGCCTCCATCACTCAACCAACACTACTTGGTAACATTACCTAGGTCCTTATTGATATTATAAGATTAGCATTACCTGCAGTAAAAACCAAGCATGTCCGATAAACATCCTCAGATTTATTTCAGCTTCAAGAAGAAATGGAAATTACATTTCATGTGAACATCATCCTATCCTTATTAGGCGTTCTCTGCGGTAAACTACACTCCTTGTATGGAAGCGTCCATTGTTTTTCCAACCCACTTAACTTCCAACAAAATTAAGTCTCACTGCAGCGGCATGCATCTAGTGGACAAATGACTACTTATTGCCAATACTGGAAATGCAGCCATGATGATGATGATGAATATTTATTTTGGCTTTCTTTTTAATCCTACTGAATTTGTAGGCCGTTCTAATACCGATAGTATGTGGGTGCCTGTGTGTGTGTGTGCATGTGTATGTGTGCACCGCCATCTACAGGCCAATGAGTGTACAGTCACTAAATGTACACATAACCTAATTTTTTTAGACCCCCATGGATGAAATTCTACGAAACTTGGCATACCCCAGAGAATGCCAGGTCAATCATACACATAAAATTTGGTGCAGTTCTGAACATCTTAACTGAAGATAGGGACGATTAAAGCAGAATAATATTGCATTTTCATTTTTTTTGCGGGGTGCAAATCACAAATGAGTGATTATGGGCCAGATTGATGTGGGCCCTTGAGACCAACATACCATAAAGATTCTTCATCCTCAGTGCCCGCGGTTCAGGTAGTTATTTAGGAAAAACTGCATTTTTTTGGGTTTCGGGGGCCCAGCACGGGGAGTGCCCCGGGGCGAAAACGAAATTTTTCCGTAAAAGTCTAGTGGGGCTACATACCCACCAAATTTCATGTGCCCGGTGGTTGATTGTCCGGGTATCGACCAAAATTCAGGAAGTAGATGGCGGGGAAAAAAAAAAAAAAACAATCCCTATATAACCTATTGGCAAGCTGGCGGCGGTCATAATAATAACATCTATATCTGTCAGTGCGCTAGATAGTCTTTTAATCGACTGGCATGTTCTATGTTTACTGTGAAGCATCCATGCACACACACACACACACACACACACACACTACCATAAAACCATACAGCATGGTATCATTTCTCCTATTTTCTGTGGTGTCAACTTTCTCTTAAAGTTCATCCATCTCTCTCTCTTTCACTCCTCTCTCCATCTCTCTCCCTCTTCCATTATATATATTTCTCTCTCTATCTCCATCTCTCTCTCTTTCACTCCTCTCTCCATCTCTTAACAAAGCTCCATAGGAGTCCATAAGTGTGATTGACATCCATCACTTACCCCACTTCGGCTCTGTTAGAGTCTGAATCCCTCCTCACCTGTTCACTACATCTCTACACTACACTCCAATATTGCAAAGCCTCCCACCGGCTCCTTCTCCCTCGTTTCACTTTCAGTTCTAAGTGCAAATGGCCCCTTGACATCAGAACCATGGACAGCAACTAAGCCAGACATGTTTATTCTCAGCACTCTCTATTACAGTAAACATGCCTTTGGATGAACTTGAGAAGCATGCTTGGGAAGACACACAATCACGCAAATACAAACACACACACACACACACACACACACACACACACACACACACACACACACACACACACACACACACACACATGCACAAAACAACTGAGGTGGTATGCGGGTTGTTATTATGTTAGAAAGACACACACACACACACACACACACACACACACACACACACACACTATTATCATTATTATTGGTTAAATCTTCCTCGCTGTGCCTCTGTCTGTCTGTGTTCTCTTGCAGATCTGTGATAAAGAGTGGCATTATTATGTCATTAATGTGGAGTTCCCCATGGTGACGCTCTATGTGGACGGTGTGACCTATGACCCATACCTGGTGACAGACGATTGGCCCATTCACTCGTCTCACATAGACGTTCAACTGACTGTAGGAGCCTGCTGGCAAGGTGTGTGTGTGTGTGTGTGTGTGTGTGTGTCTGTGTGTGTGTGTGTGTTTGTATAATATTGTGTATGTGTGTGAGTAAATGAGTGAGTGTTTACATGTGTCTGCACCTACATTTGTGGGTTTGTTGGTGTGTGTGTATGTGTATGCTTGTCTTTTTCACATAATAACCCCACGCACCATCACCACCACCACCACCACCTCAGTTGATGTGTGTGTGTGTGTGTGTGTGTGTGTGTGTGTGTGTGAGGTGTGTGTGTGTGTGTATCGTGTGTGTGTGTGTGTGTGTTATGTGTGTGTGTGTGTGTGTGTGTGTGTGTGTGTGTGTGTGTGTGTGTGTGTGTGTGTATGTGTGTGTGTGTGTGTGTGTGTGTGTGTGTGTGTGTGTGAGTGTGTATGTTACATGAATCTGCTCTTATTTCTCTCTGCACTCTTGCAATGAGTGGGCAGCACAGAGACTTGAAGAAGGGATTAGAGACCCTGAATAGTAAATGAGTAGAGAGAGTGTTCTATCTCTCTGAGGGAGCACTAAGCCTCTCTCTTTCACACACACACACACACACACACACACACACACACATACACACACACACACACACACACACACACACACACACACACACACACACACACACACACACACACACACACACACACACACACACACACACACACACACACACACACACACACACACACACACACACACACACACACACACACACATCACACACACACTCCACACTGGCAGACGACTCAACTCAGGCTTTTGTCCTTCTTTTCATTCTCCAACCAAAGCCTCTCTCTCGCTCCCTCTCTCTGTTCTTCCTCCCCTCTGCCCCGCTCTCTTCCTCCCTCCTTTTCTTTACTTCTTTCTCCCTCATTCCTTCTCTCCCTCTCTTTCTTCCTCTGCCCCTCTCTCTCTCCCTCTACCTCACCCTTTTGTTCCTTTGGGGGAGATTTCCATAAGTGGATTGTAGACTAAATTGTCGTTAGGGACATGTACTGCTGTTTGAGGCCTAGGGCCACAACTAATGTAGTGTTTGTGTAGCAACTATCTGTTTGTGTGTCTGAGTGCATATGTGTATGTTTGTGGATTGTTTTTCATTTGAGTATATTTGCATATTTGTGTATGTATTTCAAAGTGCATTTGTGCCTTTGTATGTGTGTGTGCATACGTGTGTGTGTGTGTGTGTGTGTGTGTGTGTCTGTGGCTGTGTTTGTGTGTGTGTGTGTGTGTGGGGGGTGTGCCTGTGTGTGTTTGGGTGTGGGTGTGTGTGTTAATGTGTGCCTGTGTGTGTGTGTGTGTGTGTGTGTGTGGGGTGTGCCTGTG
>NC_063203.1:21823244-21930744 GCF_017589495.1 Alosa alosa | reverse complement strand
TTTAAATGTCTTTGTGTGTGTGTGTGTGTGTGTGTGTGTGTGTGTGTGTGCATGTGCGTGTGCATGTGTGTGTCAGGTGTGGACTCCATGGTTAACTATGCAGAGGTGATGAGACAGGTGCGCTATCAGAACCTGCAGCCAGAGATCTCCGTGCGAAACTTCCGCCTCTCTTGCTCCGAACTCAATGGCCAGTACACCTCCAACCAGTTCAACCTAGAGGTGAGGTGGAGAGAGGGCAAAAGGGAGAGAGGGAGGGACTGATGGATGAACAGTGGGAGAGAGAGTGAGTGGAAAGGGAGAGGCAGAGCGAGAGAGAGAGAGAGATTTGTGATTCTCCAAACATAGAGGTTTGATTGCCTAAAATTAATGATTAGTAATTTTGATTAAATTATAAAGAAATATGCAATTGCTATTGATTACCTTCTGAAATAATCACATTTGGTAGGGTACTTTATGTAAACTTCTTCCCAGTCTGCTAGAAGCCGACAGAACCAGTAGAGCCCAGAGCACATAATCTGGAAGCAGACAGTATTAGTTGAGCCCAGAGCATCTCATCTGTAAACAGACAGTACCAGAAGAGCCCAGAGCATTTCATCTGGAAACAGACAGTACCAGAAGAGCCCAGAGAATCTCATCTGGAAACAGACAGAGCCAGTAGAGCCCAGAGCATCTCATCTGGAAGCAGACAGTACCAGTAGAGCCCAGAACACATCCTCTGGAAGCAGACAGTACCAGTAGAGCCCAGGACACATCCTCTGGAAGCAGACAGTACCAGTAGAGCCCAGGACACATCCTCTGGAAGCAGACAGTTCCAGTAGAGCCCAGGACACATCATCTAGGTTCTTGTCTCATCTGCTCTCTCTCATCACACCCAGGTCAATGTCCTGCACAGCTCAGCGGCCACTGAACATGTCAATCACATGATGGCTCCACACAAATTTAGACCGGTGGTCCACCATCCTCTTATGCTCCGTGCTGTTGAAAGTCCAGGTAGGAAGCACAGCGTGTGTGTGTGTGTGTGTTTTTGTGTGTGTGTGTGTGTATAATAATCTGCTCTCTCTGCAGGTGTGCCGAGTCTAGCAGGTGTCGTGTTGGTGGTGTGTGTGGTGGTGCTGGCGGTGGTGGTGGTGGTGGGGGCCTACAGGATCCATGTCACACTCCGTCAGGACCAAAACAGCACACACACACTCACACACATGGGCCAGCTCTGGGACGAGTCCGCTCTCACCATCACAGTTAACCCCATGGAGGTGAGGGATGAAGAGAGGTAGAGGGGGAGAGAGAGAGAAACACATTTTATATATCTAATTATTTTATACAACTAATAATCTATTTACCTAGAGCTATTATGCAGTATCCAAGTGTATTCATATTTTTTAAATGTCTTTGTGTGTGTGTGTGTGTGTGTGTGTGTGTGCAGAGTTTTGAAGATGCTCTGGCTGCTGTAGGAGAAGTCACTGAAGATGAGGAGGAAGATGACGAAGAAGAGGACGACGATGACGACGACGACGATGATGAAGATGATGACATCACGAGTGCAGAGTCTGGCAGCGAAGGGGAAGATGAGGATTTACCCAACATGCAACAGGAGAGCAGAAGGAGGGCCCAGCAAGACTGGGACAACATGTCACCTTTCTGAACACACACACACACACACACACACACACAAACACACACACACACACACACACACACACAAACACAGAGACATGTCAATGCTCACAGAACACAACACACAAACACACAAACACACACACACACACACACACACACACACATACACACACACTCACATCAATGCTCAGAGAACACAACACACACACACACATACACACTCTGACACACAAACACACACACATACACACACTATGATTATAACTACCAGCCTGTGTATCTTCATTGTGACACTCTTAGAAAGTGACTGACCACAGGGTGAACCCATAGACTGTATAGTCTATGGGTGAACCACCCCCTCTTCCTCTTTTCTCTCTATCTCTCTCTCCTCCTCTCCCTCCCTCCCTCCCTTTCTCTTTACTTACCTCCCTCCCTCCCCATGAAAGGGTAAAATGGTATGTGAAGAGCCCTGCATGCTCAGAGTTGAAGGTGTAGCAGCTCTTTTTCTTATTGGACCTGTTTACAATCCTGCCCTCTCCTCTCTGCTGTAATGGTGAAGATGTGCATTTGTGTGTGTGTTTGTGTGTGTGTGTGTGTGTGTGTGTGTGTGTGTGTGTGTGTGTGTGTGTGTGTGTGGGGTGTGTTTGTGTGTGAGTGTGTGCGCCTGTGTTTGTGTGTGTGTGTGTTTCCACGTGTGTGTGTGTGTGTGTGTGTGTGTGTGTGCATATTTGTGTAAACATGTTTATCCTTCCCATGACTCTGACCCTGATTATGACTGTGATCATTACTGTGTCGAGAAAAGGAATGCTGAATGATGATTTTGTATTTATGTATTTATTTAGTTATTTATTTATTTATTTATTTATTGTTCTGTTTCTTCAGTCTTGATCCTAAGTTATGATCCAAGTCTGAGTATGAAAGAAACTATAACTTCAGGTGTTTTTCAGGTCTTCTTATTTTTGTATGGATCGTGTGATGTTAATGGTGGACCAGACACCGTGTGTGTGTGTGTGTGTGTGTGTGTGTGTGTGTGTGTGTGTGTGTGTGTGTGTGTGTGTGTGTGTGTGTGTCTTTGCACATTTGTGTGTGTACATTATGTGTGTGCGTGTGTATGTGTATGTGTCTACAATCATTGTTGACTCCACACAAATTCTCTTCTTCTCTCCTCTCCTGATTGATCCATATCCATTAAGCTGTTATTTGTGTGTGTGTGTGTGTGTGTGTGTGTGTGTGTGTGTGTGTGTGTGTGTGTGTGCGTGCGCGCTAAAGGCTAGCCATGCCTCCATATATTAATTATGCATGATAACCCCACCCTGGCAGTTGAACCTGCACCCTCCCCCGGGGCCAGTGTCCTGTTGTTGACTTATATGGAGAGCTTATAGGAATGCACATACCCCACCCCACCCGTTAGTGTGAACACCATGCTGTTGGACCAAACCCTGTGTTGAACCAAGGCATGTGAAACCCCGCTGTGTAAATGTGTAGGGAAGCTCCTTCAACTTGTGGGAGACAGATAGGGAGAGCACAAAGATCAGATCGATCAGTGTTGAGTGTGTAGTAGTGTAGGAGAGATGCTGTGTGTGTGTGTGTGTGTGTGTGTGTGTGTGTGTGTGGGTGGTACTAGTAGCCAGGAAAATAACACAGTCTAGACCAAGGTGTATACTAGTGTGGGAGAGATGTGGTGTGTATGTGTCGGGAAACCAGTGATTGACAAGGAGAGATGTGGTGTGTGTGTGTTTGTGTGTGTGTGTGTGTGTGTGTGTGTGTGTGTGTGTGTGTGTGTGTGTGTGTGTGTGTGTGTGTGTGTGTGTGTTTTGATTCAGACCAGAAGGTGGAGTCTCCTGTAGCTTACTCACACTGATGAGGGCCTGGAGTGGAGTGGACTCTCACTGCAGAGAGTGACACAATATCCACTGAATGAATACATGACAGGCAGTTGAGGCCCTCTTTTACAATGATGTCAAGGTGTAGGCCTACTATGCCATACTATGAAAACAAGGTGTAGGGCTACTATGCCATACTATGAAAACAAGGTGTAGGCCTACTATGCCATACCATGAAGACAACAGACTTTGTCCAATGGGCCTCTCTATACCATGACTTCTCAGTGTTTCTCACTCAGACACATTCACTCACGCACCGATACCCACTCTCTCATGTACACTCACTCATTCTGGGGCAGCCATGGCCTACTGGTTAGCGCTTCGGACTTCTAACCGGAGGGTTGCCAGTTCGAACCCCGACCAGTAGGCACGGCTGAAGTGCCTTTGATCAAGGCACCTAACCCCTCACTGCTCCCCGAGCGCCGTTGTTGTAGCAGGCAGCTCACTGCACCGGGATTAGTGTGTGCTTCACCTCACTGTGTGCTGAGTGTGTTTCACTAATTCACGGATTGGGATAATTACAGAGACCAAATTTCCCTCACGAGATCAAAAGAGTATATATACTTATACTCATTCACTCATGAACTCACTCCCTAATGAACACTTAATATATCACAAACAGCTTATACACTCAATCACTCACTCATTCACTTTTGAACTCACTCCCTAATTAACATACAGGACATCCATTCACTCACCCACTCACTCTTGAACTCATGCCCTAATGAACTCCCCACCCCTCATGCTGTAACAAACAGTGCAGAATATTCATTCACTCACTTACTCTTTCACTTACTCACTCACTCACTCATCTCTCCATTCTATCACTGGGAGTACCAGGGGAGGACAGGACCATGGTGTGACAGTGTGGAGGTGTGGACATGGTGTTTGTGAGGAGACGTGTGCTGTGTTCATGTTTTTGTCTTTTGTAAACCTGTCTGTGTCGTGTGATGTTCCTGACAGTGCCCTCCAGTGCCCCCAACTCTATATTGTATGGGCCAATAAAAAGACGTTTTGGACACTAAAGCTTAGTGACTCCATGTTTTTTCTTTCTTTCTTTCTCTCTCTCTCCCTTTTTTTTTCATCTCTCTCTGCCTTCGGGCAATAACAGGTACTTTCTGAATGATGTTGACAGAAGAAGCAGGCTTAGTGCAAGTCTGTTTTTATTGAAGAAGTGATCATTTTAAAAAGATAAAGTAGACCTCTCGATTTTTTTGTCACAGATGAAGTGACAGTGAAACAGATGTCCCATTTCCATGGTTACGCCTCCTGAGCCGGATTGGTCCTTTGCTCCTTCTCCCCCTCTTCCGAGCGGCCGGTGTTCACCTAGCGGCCAGAGGACACAGAGTTACAACTTGTTCCACACCACCCATAGCAACGGGTGCAGGTTGCTGTGGAAAGCGTAGCGTGGCGTGTGTACTGACCCGGTAGGTGGAGCTCCAGGCGCCGTGGCCGTGCTCGTTAACGGAACGGGCCCGGAACAGGTACTGTGTGTCATGGCGGAGACCCGAAGTCTGCAGGCTGCAGCCTTTGACTCCGCCCGTCACCACGCCCCGCCCACTGGCCACGCCCATGCTGGCGTCCTGGAAGTGCACGTCGAAGGAGTGCACATCCTCCCCCATTGGAACCATCCAGAACACCTGCAGCAACAGCAGAGTTTGTAAAACAAACGCACACAGAAGTGCAATATAGTCTGTGCATTCGAGAATCAGGTATTATGTACAGCATGTTTTGAGTTGAGTTGGTTGTCACACATGAAACACACAGATATAGTACACACACACACCACACACCCTACCTCCATGGTGGTGCCGTAGGCATTGTGCTGGTAGATGATGGGGGGTCTGGGCAGCAGCAGGGATTTAGTCTCTGTTGCTCCATCACCGGCTGGCATCCCCAGGTCCTCCTCCATCACCAGGGACTCCTCCTCATCTCCACTGCCCAGCAAGGGAGTGTCTGGCCTGGGCACCACGTCCGCTTCCACGTCTATGTCCCCCCCGATGCCAACCTCCTCCTGCTCCTCCTCGTCTGGCTCCTTCTCCCCTGCTTCCTCACCGATCATCTCTTTGGCGATGGAGGTGGGCATGACAACCGTGTCAGTGTCGGTGGGCCTCCAGCGCAGGTGCTTTCCCATGAGGCTTTGCAGGTCGTGCAGGAGCTCGTCAAAGTGCAACTCGGCTCCGGCGAGTGGCTGGTACCCGGCGGGCAACAGATGGGTATCCGGCCGTGGCATCTCGGCACTGAGTGCACTCAGCCAGCGTGCCAATCCGGTGGCTCCCTGCAGAAACACAGATGCCCGCGGCTCCAAGAGGGCCTAATGAGCAAGTAAAGGTAAAGGTTATAGTACTTTATACTTTATACTATACTTTATACTTTATACTGTACTTTATAGGGCTTTACAAGGAATGAATAAAAATCAAACATGCGAGAACTCGTTTGTTACCATGCCATTCTATTTGTGTGGGAGTTGCAAAGTACAGAGTTGCACTATAATGATACACAAAACACAATATACGAGAGACGGGGAATATAAGACACAGTGCACAAGAGACAGGGAACATAAGTCACTCTATGGACCTGTTTGCTGATTTCCCTCAGCCCGGTCAGGGAGCGCCTCAGTGGGCCAGCATGCTGCAGGAAGGCCTGGGCCACAGCGTCGGTGCTGGAGCTCAGGGCGTCCAGGTGGGAGAGCAGTGCCGCCTCCTGGTCGAACAGGGCATTGCGCAGGGACAGGAAGCCGTTGCGGATGGAGCGGCGAAGCTCAGCGCTGCCGGAGGACACACGCATCGCCAGAGCCTCCATCTGCTCCCAGTCAGAGTCACACTGCTGCTGGACTAAACACACACACACACTCCGTCAGTCCCTATCTATTGCTTTCTTTCTAGTGCCCACTGTTTTTCGTTTCTCACTCACTCCTTAACACACACAACACACAAACACGTACACACACACACACACACCCATACACGTGCAAATTCTTACTGAAGTATATTCACACACATCAAAACACACACACACACTGCATATTTGTTCTCTCTCACCCATGCTGGCATGTTCCAATGCCTGGCATAGCACGGCCTCAGAGCTGGTTCGTGCCTCGCTCAGTGGCGCCACCAGGTGCCCATGGTGGTCACTGTCAGATTGCACCATGCAGTCGTGGCAGCCTAGGGTACCGTCGCTCTGGCAGAAGTGCGTGAGGGAGTGCTCGGGGTGGACAGGGCACAGCTCTCGTTCCTCCTCCTGGACGGGCTCAGCCAGGGTGTGGGCGCTGTACGCCGGGTTGCCGTGGAGCTTGCGCAGGCACTTGGCACAGTAGTGGAGACGGCAGGTGGCACAGTAGTTCTGGGCGGGCCGGCGTTTGGAGCAGAGCTCGCAGGGTGCAGGACGCCGGCCCACAGCCACGGGCAGCGGGCACGGCGACGAGGTGGACACAAAGCCCAGGGTGCAAAGGAGGGGCACGTGCCGCTGCAGCTGACGCAGCTCCGGGTGGGCACCCACCAGCTTCTGTGCCGTCTGTGCCAGCAGCACGTTGGCAGGGAAGGACCAGGCTCCGGGCAGCAGCGGGTAGCTAGCCTGGCACCGAGGGCATGCGGCCAACGGCTCCACCAGGGCAGGCGTGGCATTGATGGAGACAGAGTCAGTGGGGGTGGGCGCCAGCTCGCGTGCCTTTTTCTTGCGCAGAGTGGCAAGGCAGGCCAGACACAGGCAGTGACCACAAGGCAGGGAGATGGGGTGCTGCAGGAAGGTGCCGCAGCCAGGGCAGCAAAGGAGTTCGGCCAGGGGCAGGAGGACAACACTGAGCTCGCGATGAAGCTGTCTCCCTGGGGTGCAGGCCTGGCTCAGGGACCTGGCAGAACGTGGGATTGCAGTCAGAACACATACCAAACATCAAAATTATGTTGTTATGATCTTTTAAGAACAAACAAAATAACCACTGGACCCCTTAAAATGACTTTGAATAACTATTTTATGATGTACTGGTAATCAGAATTAGATCATATTTTTAACATGCTACTTGTTGTTAGCTATATGTTCCCTAACTTTACAGATATCACGTCAGTTGCTTTCTTCCAACCTACCCCGAGGAGCTGGTGTTGGCCGCTTTGTTACATGAATCACTCAGCTTCTGAGCGCTTGAGTGCCCCCAGCAGGACATGGTGGACTTGGAGTCTGACGACATTTGCAACAACTGCTGACACTGAAGCTGGAATATTTCGAGGAAATAGCAGGCTGCTTAATGATATGTGTGTGTAAAGTGAAAAAAAATAGACTTGCTTGGAAAGACAGCTGAAAATACTTACATGTGACGGCAGTGTGTGTGCGCTATAATGTTGAATGAAGGCAAAATGACTCGGTTCGACTGATTAGAGAGTAGTAGACTCTGCATCGTCACAATCAAAATCCACTTGTGATGCGCTACACAATCTGGCGCGTCACGATTTTTCTTCGTATGGCGATAGATGAGGGCTCTGGTTAATACTACCTAGACATTCTCTCTACATTTACAAATAGTAATACAATTACAAATAGGTAAACAAATATAAGAAATGAATTATGGGCAGGGGAGTCGCCAGCCGATTTTTACGGTGTTCCAGTTTAGATGGTGAGCATGTGAACTTGTGATATTTGCATAAAATCAGTGAATATTCAACAAGACCCTGCCTATTTCTCAAGAGCATTCTGCTCTGCCTCTGGAGTGCTAGGTTCACATTTTCACAAAGTAGGCCTATTTGCAAGTGAGATGAGATAACATAAACATAATGGATATCGCTGAAAACATCACCAGTTTATGTCTAATACATAGTTAAGCATCCACACAAGACACATACTGTAGAACAGAAACAAATAAAACAAAACAACCAGAGATCTAGCTGGGATTTGAACCTTGGATGTCATTGACAAAAAAGAAGCTTACTAGGCCTACATCTTCCATTCCACTAAACTACGAACTGCTGAAATGATTAACCTGCAACTTCCCACTTATAAATCCAATAGGCTAAGCGTCAAACCTATGTTAACATGTCAGCAACATATCAACACCTGGGTGTTCAGTCGTCTCATGTGATAAACCATGGAAATAAATAGACGAACAATTTTGGATGTTGTCGGGTAGCCTATTCACTGAATAGCCTATTCCGCCATCAGAGATTGCTACATGTTTTCAAAATATCTGGGAACTTTCCGGAGCTCTGAATGGCCGATAGCTACAGATCAGTTCACACAATTATTGAAGTAGGCTGCATTATGCCTTTGTCGATCAATATAGAAGAGGCAAAGCGGAAGTTCAACAGCAAACAGGACTTTTTCAGCACTTGCCAAACCCAATGAACGCCTATGTAAATAGACAAAACACATGACTCGCATTGATCGATGCCATTGCCAAGCCAGTGTGACACGAGTTAAGCTTGTTTTAAGATGCCAAAAGTTTGAACTAGCCAACTAGCTCTGCTGGTGGGAAACGAATGGACTCAGCGCTGTCCAGGCGCGGATTTACGGGGTAACTGCCACCCCTGGGACACAGTCTTGCCACCCCATTTATAAATCAGATAAAAAAAAATTAAGTATATTTTATGTTCATACATGTTGGACAGTGAGAAGGTGTGAAACCCGCACCAAACTCCTCTCAAACAGAAATCGCCGATTTAGAATCCCCCGCCCCCTCACAAAGGTTTCACCCATCACCATCAGCGCAGTGACCCCCGCGAAATTTCACCATTGGCAGCAGATTGCACAGTGCATGCAACTATGTGTCAATTGTCTGTAGGCCTACAACGAAGTGGTACGTTTGACCACCAAGTCGAAAAAGTCCATAATCAGACCCATAGTCAGTCCATAAATCAGTTAACCCGTCTACGTCATTTACATCCGCAAGACTTTGTCTCATCGAATTTTTCGATGATGGTCAGATAAGGACATGCTCATTCGTAGCTTAACGTTTAACGTTTAAAGTCTATTTGTGTGTGTCGCTAGTTAATAACCTTTGATTGTAAATACTGCTGTCGATGTCAACCCATTAATACACGTGATAATTCAACACGGGTTCTCAAAATTGTCATGCATCCACTTTCCCAGCATGACTATCCAAATTTGGTCGACATGTCAAATCAAACTAGAATATCTAATCGGCGGTTGCGTTTTTCTTTTTCCTTTATTTTCATATATGGTGTAAATCAATCTACACAAGTAAAAGTAGGCCTACAGTTACATGACTGAAATTCTACTCAATCACAATAAGTAAAAGTAGCCTACTATTTTCAAACAAACCCTACTCAGAGTAGGCTACTAGACTAGACGTTTGATGATGTCAAAGCACATCACATATGAATTGTGCATGAGATGTAATTGCTTATATTCCAGTTAAATCGTCCAGTTTCATTGGGTGATAGATTTCAATCATTTGCTGGTAGATGAACCAACAAGCTGAGGCCAGCACAGGGGTTTATGTCAAGAAATTAACATGTTGCTTGTTCACTCGTGTTTGAGGTCGTTTCTTAATAGGATATTTATGAAGGTACTTTAATACAGTATACATGTACTTCATTATTCACCACTTTGAGAGTGAGTGAGTGAGTAGCCTAAATTGTGAATGGCAAAACATAATTTGGCACTAAAGATCAGGGACTGAGGGGGACTGATTTCCATTTAGGTTCGTTCTGAGCAAAAACATTATTTGATATCATAATATTATAATACTTATTTAATATTAGGTCTTACACATAATAGCCTAACTTAAAGGCACAGAAAATGTCCTTGCTTTAAGCCTTGCAATAGCCTAACGTACAGTATGTATGGTGCTACCAACTGCATGACAGGCCTATAAATATTTGCCTAGTGTCTTTGGTATCTTATTTCACAAATTGTTTCAGTAATTTAGACTACATACTTGGAAAAGGCAGTTAGATAGTGTTGGATATTAATATTCTTTTTTTTATCAACTAGTAGTGCTAGCCAATTATGCAGGGGAGATACCGATTCATAACATCTGACTAAATTCATCTTATAAGGGGTCTGGGGAACACTGTGTGGGCAGGTGACTTTCCAAGCCTATGGAGTTTTGAATAATATTCAAACAAAGGTTAATCGGAATGATAAATATCGTTATTAACCGGTTATCTAAAATTGAAAATGACGTTTTCACTCCGGAACAATTGGTTTTGCTCCCGTTTTCAGTTACGTCCTTCCAAAAACTGTGCTCGTTTCCGGTTTTCATTTTCATTCTTTGAACCGTTTCTAATCCCTGCTAAAGATATTTGGCCTTTAATTGTAGTGGGGGTTGTAAAAACCTTCCAAAGAATTAAATAATTGAATTAGATACCCATACCAAGTACTTAGTTACTGTCCACCAGTGTGTGTGTTTGCATGTTTATTAGTGAGGTAGTAGATTAATAATTACATTCTTGTTATGTACATTTTAAATTGGTGTATTATAATTATTATTATATAATTATTATTATAATAAATCCAAAAAGAATGTTTTGATTAAGAAGGTTCTTACTTGACTGAGTCTTTATTGAATTAGATGGAAATGTTTTGACAGTCACAGTCATGTAGCCTGGCGGGCCATCCTATACCATTGAAATGTATAGTCTGGAATCGAACCATTCACCTCTCTTAATCCAAGGGGCGGGCAGAGAATTGTCTTTCAAACTGCCTAGGCATGCAATAGGCCAGCGCTACGACTACATCCGTATCTGGTCGGCAAAACGGCAAATACATCCTTCTTTGAAAGGAATGACTTAAATGCATTGTGTTGCTCAACTTTCAAAGAAAAGCACAAGTCCAACTCCTCCAAAGTTGACGGCAACGCCGATTCAAACAACCGCTCTTCGTTCGCCATAGCCACCTTCCTTGTTGTTCACCATCGCAGGACTGTCGTTATCCTGTTAAGCCCGCCGACTCTCTAACATAATAGAGCGCTGTGATTGGATGACGTCCACGGCGTCAGCCAACAGAAATCCCTATGGTTTGATACTAGACGTACAGGCTGAGCAAATTAATTTGCCGCCGCTAGGGTGCATCTAGATTTCTAGGCTCACAGTCATGGTTATCATTGCAACAATCCAGCATTAGAATCTTGTTTCAATTCAGATACCTAAATCTACCGATGGCTTATTTTGTATGACTAAATTTGTCCATATTCCCTCAAAACTAGAAGACATCATTTGAGGGGTTATGTTTTAAAAATACCCCCAAATCATCAGAATCTTGTTTCAATCCATATAACCTAAATCTATTGATGGCTTATTTTATAGATATATCCATATTCCCTCAAAACTAACTAGAAGAAATCATTTGAGGGGTCATTTTTTAAAAGAATTCTCTGGGGGAACATACCTCCAAACCCCCCTAGAATTGCTTTTTGACACTGTATAATTTAAGTACAGACTACACAGACTGTATAGTGATTACACAGAGAAAGAAATTCACATATTAAGACCCACATCATCCAAAACGCCTGTTACATCTCCGATTTGCCTCCCACCTCGAGTAATGTAGTGTAGAGAACAAAACATATTCAATGAAATCCGGAGAATTTTAAGTTTTGAATAATGTTCATGGCCCCCCTCCTGGAACCTCATGCCACCCCTTCGCCACCCCAGGAAAAAATCTCTAGATCCGCCCCTGGTGCTGTCCTATTGCGTGCAGAGGGAATTTGAAAGACAACCGATTATCCCGCCCCTCGAACTGAGCACTGCGAACGGTGAGTGCCCAGACCCTACATTTTAATGTGGGTCTGGCTCGTCAGGCTAGCGACGGCCCTGATTATGGGTAAACATGTATCATCATAAGAAATATTTAACGTTGCCGTATTCGCAGTGAATGACATCAGTGTTCAGGATGCTCAAATTCATGACTAAAGTGCAGTGTGTCGGTAGCAGTCTATGGTCAGATCAGAGCAGCGGTGATTAATTTATCAGTCTAACAGCAGATGGGAAGAAACTGTTCCTCAGTCTGTGGTTGTCTTTGCTTTGATGCTGCGTAGCCTCTTGCCTGATGGGAGGGGGGAAAACAGTTTGTATGTAGGATGAGTGTCATCCTTCATGATGAGGGAGGCTCTGTTTTTGCACCTGCTGGTGTATATGTCCTCAATGTATAGGCTGCAGCCAATGGTCCGCTGAGCCAGTTTAATATTTGTGTTACTCAGCAGTGTTCCGCCATAATAATTTATGTAAGCTAAAAATACTCAACAGATGTAGGCCTATACTTTAGCTCAATTACCAATGATATAGACATCATGGTGCATATTTGCCATTTACCACTGTGAGATCACATTAATGATCGTTCTTTTTTGTGAGAAAACGAGGAAATTCAATTATAAAAAAAGAAAAAAACAAAATAACATTTTTGATCATTATTGGTAGGCCTATTTCTTAGAACTTAATTAGAAAAGGTGAAAGTGCTTGAAATGTAACAATTTTGTACATTTGTGTGGGAATATAATTTCCCTGCACAGTTGGCCCAACCAGAGGGGAAACTGCCAACCGTAGGAAGAGATCATAGAATGCAAATTTGTGGGTAGCCTACTATGCGTCAGCAGTCGAAGCACAAACGTTCTCCTAGCCAGTCACCGGAGGTGCCACGACTAGATCTGGATAATCTCCCCATAAGTATAATTTTTCTGTCTTAACGAATGTATGAATGGTCAGTGTCCTTATTTGGTCATGTTGGCATACTACATGTACTGGGCATCTATTTGTTTCTGGCTCGGAAAACACGCTGTGCTGAGCGACTGTCGTAAGTATCTTTCGTGCTCTTCATTAACGATATATTTTAAACATATAGGCCTTGGTTAATATGCCAATGTTAGTGGGACATGATGCGTCTGATTCTTGTTTTAGCTCGAACGGCTTTCTACATTCGGCCCGGGGAGGTTCGCATTAACATCTCTACAGGTAAGCCTGTGCAAAAAGGGAATGCATAGCAGTAGATGTATTGAATGATTTTTCAGAAAGAAACCTTTCATCAGTGTTCAGGGTCTTATGTGTGCTCAACATGTTCTTGGACTCTAAATAATTCCTAAATGACAGGCTACTGTAGTGATACTGTATATCTCTGAAACTAATGAAAACTACATTATATCATTAAAAAAGTGCAAATGTGTGTTTTTGCACAGTAGCACAGTGGTGTGGTTTTATGGAGAAATGCTGTTCTGACTGAAGTTTCATTTTGCCAAAGATCTTAAGTGTTCTATTACTTGGGTCTGTTGTTGTTGAGCTCTGTTTTTGATATTTTGAAGCAATGGTAAAAACAAAAACAAAAAAGAAACAATAAGCCACCATTCTACTCCAGAATGAATGTCACTATCATACAAAATGTCGGTTAGTCTTTTGTTTCTTTCGTCCTCAGATTTTATTACTCTTCAGAACTCTTCTGGATCTAGTGATTTGTATACATGTCAAGTGACAACAGGAATAGGGTTCTACACCGACACCTACATCCTTATAGCCAGACTCAAAAATAGGCCATGCCCTGCAAGGAAGTCGGTGGTCTTCTCTTTTACCTCACCCATATTGGCTGAGGGAGTATATAGCAATTCCAAATTGTCAAACTTAACAGGTGAAGCACATGCACCCTCCTACAGTATACACACTTTTAATTAACAATTACTATGAATGGTTCAGGTTCAAATTCAAGCTGGTTGCTGTAAAGCATCTTCAGACATATTTATATGTTATGACACTATATCAATTAAATTTAATTAACTTGAATTGACTTTGGACATTGGTAAGACATGCACTGGAAGGTAGCTAATCTAAACCAAACTAACCTGAACTAGGCTAGACTTGGCTAAATCCTCATCCCTGTTTTCTGTTTGCAGACTGTGCTATTAACATGACTCAGCCCAGTAATGATGCCTGCAATCCGTATCCCCTGAAGGAATGTGTGCACAACTGGGACTTTAAATACTATAAAGAGTCCAATACTGTCGGAGTATTTTTTCCGGTCAATGGGGGAGGTCCTCTTACATCAACTTCTGAAGTTATAACTGCACTGCATAACAATTGTAACTGCACAGTCATACAGTACCTTTTGGAACACTCGTCGACTGTAAACCTAGATAAAGTTTATAGAGATTGCATCTTGGGATTCAAGGATAAACTAAAAGATTGCAGGAGTCTTCAGTTACTGGAGAGGTAGGCCTGAGAGCTTTGTTCTGGGGGTTTGTGGGCTAGCCTATATGTTAGGGGTTTGCTGGCTATGTATTAGGGGTTTGTGGGCTATGTCTGTGTCTGTGGTCTGTTGGGTGATGTCACATGTATGGGGTGCATTTTGTTAGCAACTATGTTAGCAACTTGGTCAGAACTAGGTAAGTAGACACAACTGTTTCCCAAAAAGATAGTTAAAACTATGGTGGTGCAACTGCATAGCGTAGAAGCATCGTTGAGCTACATACAGTAGGTGTTTCCCAAAACCATAGTTCCAACGAACGTTTGCGTACACTGTCATAAAGTTTGTTAGTTCGCACTACACTTCTCGACCTGTGGTAAGCTAGAATGATAGTTTTGGGATTTTCATGCCAAAGATTTCACTGACGCCACTTATTTGTGTGCACATTAATAATTATAAATAGATTTAGGTTTCTGGTGGATTGTTTTAAAATCCATATTTTAAAATGGCTTAAGTAGAAAACTCGTCATTTAAAAGTCAATTTGCAGCCACGTACAAGCAAGTCAAAGTCACCCACCTGCAGATACAAGGTGTGCAGTTTTGTTCAGTCAGTTGAGAATATGCCTTTGATTTTAACATTGTCATGGAGTGGGGGATAATATGATCTGTACAATACCGTAGATAGACTCATCTAAACAAACTTATCTATCTAGGTAAACAATGGTGAGTATGGAGCTAAATTTGTCTCAATAATATTTGTATATGCGCAGAGGGGGATCCACAAATATTTCTTGATTTACATGTGTGTTTCGGTAATGAACTGCAAGAACTGACAGTGTGAAAGGTTGCTAGGTAACTATAAACAAACTCATAGATCATAATTCTTGATTTCGCTTGCAAACTGACGGTTTTATGCGTTTACTAAACAAAGATTATGGAAATTAAACACCACTTTTTCATCAAAAAGCTTGTTGTAAAAGGCATAACTTGTTAGATTTAAGAACTAGGTTCGCTAGCTCTGTGTGTTATGAGCAAAGAATCTTTGGTTATGAGTCCCATAGAACAACACTGCCATCTACTGGATTAGAAAGTGTCAGCAGGCTACTTGTGGATCTGGGTGGCTTCTCTGCGCAAAGTTTGTCTCAAAAATATGTGATCCACAAATGCTGATCCACAAATGCGAAAACGAAAACTGTGTGTGCTGGTGATCCACAAATGCAAAATTAGATTTCACAAAGGCAATTTTCAGTTTTACAAATGCCATTTAATTTACAAATACACATCCGCATACGCAATTGTGAAAACCAATTTACAAGTTACAAATATGATTTTTTTATTTGTGGATGTCAAAACACGAATGCAAGTCAAGAAATATTTGTGGATGTCGCCATCTACTGGATTGCGATTTTTGTGTGCCGGTGAATTAAAGTAGGCCTATTTACGTGTGGATTTGTGTGACTTTCATGTGAAGAACGTCTCAAAAACACGTAACGTGGAAAGCGAAGAATGCGTGTGCTGGTGATCCACAAATGCAGAATCACGTTTCACAAATGAAATTTTCGGCTTTACAAATGGCATTTTATTTTATTTACAAATGCACATCTATATTTGTAAAAATCAATATACGAGTTACAAATATGATTTTTTTATTTGTAGATATCAAAACACACATACAAATCAAGAAATATTTGTGGATCCCCCTCTGCGCATATACAAATATTATTGAGACAAATTTAGCTCCATAGGGTGAGAATATTGTAGTCAAAATCTCTTCTTCACCCCAGATTCAAATTCATGGACAGACACGGTCATATGCTGTACACCTCAGGCTATCATCAGCCTTAACGCACTGTGCCACAAAATTGAGAATAAATAACAATAGAGTACACAACTGTTTCACCAGCACATTTAAATGACACATGTGTAAAAGTGTCGTTACAGTTATTAATCTGCACTCAAATAACTGGCATCAGTGACGTCTTTGATATGAAGATTCCCAGAATTATGCGTCTAGTATGCTTTTAGCACAGGCCAGGAGGAAGTTCGAACTACATAACTTCATGTTCGTTGGAACTATGGTTTTGGGAAACACTTGTATATATTAACGATGCATCGGACTATGTAAGTTGGACCACTATAGTTCACACTATCGTTTTGAGAAA
Source organism: Alosa alosa (assembly GCF_017589495.1). NCBI lineage: Eukaryota > Metazoa > Chordata > Actinopteri > Clupeiformes > Clupeidae > Alosa > Alosa alosa. Next base: position 21,913,976 of record NC_063203.1, on the reverse strand, counting down.
CAGTTAGTTAAACAGCCGTACTTGCATAGTTCCAACCATGTAAGTTGCTAATGTATATGCTTTTGGAAAATGCACCCCAGTATGTTTGTGACCATGTGACCCATGTTACATGTCTTTTGTTGTGAACACTAAAGCATTCTAAAGTGTCTATGATAAGAATAAGAAAGTTTCCATTGCAAGTGACATAGTGATGTAGTTAACAAAATCTGAGCATAAGTGGTCACCAAAGTGTACACCTTGAAGACAGGTGTAAACGGCTGTGTGTGTCAACTGTCCATTCGTGATCCAATCGGTGACGACACATTTTACAACCCAGTGTTATCAGAGCTAATCCACAGACAGTACATTTCTAATGCACTTCATGCTTCTGACACCTACACACTGAGACCACTCCTTCAGCAACCTTTGTCACTCTCACCACAACACACCAAATCAAATCAATCAATCAAACCTCTCAGTCAACTCAGTAACCTCAATCAGTAAATTAATCTATTAGTAATGAGAGCAACACAAGTTGATTTCTTCAAAATTGTATCTGAAATACTGCACCTTGAGAAGTCAGACCTGAAGAATGTGAAATTAGAGTTTCTAACCCTAATTCTTCCCTCTCCACCACAGGGACATACGCAACATGACCACGGGGCCCCATCAGACAACGATCCTGAGCTTGATCAGTGCCATTGTCACATCTGCTGACAATCTGACGAACTTCTTCATATCTTTACCTTCAGGTGACAGACGGCAGGTATGACAGGAAGGTTAAATGAATGAGTGGGGGTGTAGTTGGCATGGGGTGGGGTAAGTGAGGTGTGGGGGTGTAGTTATAAGTTTGGAGTGTAGAGGGTCAGGGGTGGAGGGTGTAGTTGAATGCCTGGAGTGTGTGCGTGGGCGTAGTTGAGTGTGTGTGAGGTGGGGGGGGGATAATAACCTTGAAGTGTGTGTGTATGTGTGTTTTTGGGGCAGCATAGTTGGTTGATTGGAGTTGGTGAAGAGGTAGTTGAATGTTAAGTATAAGTATATATACTTTTTTGATCCCGTGAGGGAAATTTGGTCTCTGCATTTATCCCAATCTGTGAATTAGTGAAACACACACAGCACACAGTGTACACACAGTGAGGTGAAGCACACACTAATCCCGGCGCAGTGAGTTGCCTGCATCAACAGCAGCGCTCGGGGAGCATTGAGGGGTTAGGTGCCTTGCTCAAGGGCACTTCAGCCGTGCCTACTGGTCGGGGTTCGAACCGGCAACACCCTCCGGTTACAAGTCCGAAGTGCTAACCAGTAGGCCACTGCTGTAGTGTTAATTTTGTCACCTATTTTTAATTTAGTCATAGTCTTAGTCTTGTGACGAAATGTCCTTTTTAGTCTTTGTCATATTTAGTCATTCAAATATCATTTTTGTTAGTCAAGTTTTTTAGTCGAATTAAAAGTCTCGTCATTTTAGTCTAGTTTTAGTCAAAAGAAAACTAAAGGTATCTTAGTCTTAGTCCGTTTTAGTCAACACATTTTAGTCTTTTTTTTTTTAAAACAAATTATTTCTGATTACCATTTGAGTCAAATAGTGTTTCACACATCTCAATTTTCCAACAATATTGTGTGTCCACAGGGCTACTCGTCTGTTATAATTACTCATTCTGATTTTTGTCAGTCCGTTATGTTTACATGCACAGGTAAGTCGAGCTACAGTTATAGCTCGGCTGGGATTTGACCATAGACAGTAAAAGATTTGACTGGACCACTGTCATATTCGTAGACCAGTGTTTCTCAAAGTGTGGTCCGGGGATCACCAAGTGGTCCGCGAGCAGACGTGGTAAAATATAATATAGATGAGTTGTTTGCCAAATAACTTGTAGTTAATTCCAAACAGTTCTGCAACACTGTCTATGTAAGATATGCCAGTTTAAATCATACAGAATGAATCCTCTGACACAATAAGCAAAGTGCAAAGACAATAAGCAAAGTGGTTCAGTGAGTAGGCCTATAGACTAATTATAGGCTACTGTTGAAGTAGGTCTAATCTTTTTTTTTTTTTTAGCTAGGGTTAGTTAAGTGGTCCTGAAACTGAAATAGTTTGAGAAACACTGTCGTAGGCCAATGTATTAATGTTTTACTCCACGCTAGATGGCTTATATGCTAAACACAACACATTCCCCAAACAGACTCTCCATCTTAGCCATAGCTAACTTGCTAGCTTAACTTTCTATATTAGCTTACTTGCTAGCAAACTTTGCATCATCAGTCTAACTAGATGAATAGTTGACATTACATACTGAACATTTTCGTATGGACATTCTGGGGATGTTAATTTGTATGAGAGAAGCTTCAACTTCTGGGTATGTAGCATTGTGGCATAAAGCTTAGGTTGCTAACTCTGGCAGAAATCTCCAGTGTTCTTGTTTCGTGTTGCAGCCACAGGGTTGCAGCAGCAGCACGTAGACTAGCCTACAGGAAAGCTGTTGCGTATGAACATTATATTTTACATGAATATTTTGAAAACGTAACAGCTAGATATTCTGTCTTCTCATTTTGTAGACGAACATGAAGGGAGATTTTATCTTAGTTTTATTTCATGCAAAACATTTTAATCTCTCGTCTTTTTTAGGCCAACAATAATGCATCTTAAGATAGTCTTAGTCAGTGTTTCAGGACATTACTGACGTCTCGTCATCGTCTCGTCTTAGTCATGAAAAAAAAGGTCGTTGACGAACATATTTCCTCTCGTCTCGTCTGACAAAATTAACACTACACTGCTGCCCCCTGTTGACGTGGATGGGGGTGTAATCGAATACTTGGGTAAATGAGGGGGTTATATTAGGGATCACATCACACACATGTTTTTGTAACAGGAGACCTCTGAAGTTCGCCTACAAAAAAGCTGCCATCTTTGAGATCCGGTATCTGGCGATTTTTCCTATTGAAATTTTTAATTATTGCACCTGTTAAACTCTCATGGGAACGAAAAAGTCTGAAATGCAGACATTTTCCCAAAAACACTTTTGTCCTCTGCCTTCGAGTGGACACTGTGATCTCTGGTATATGAAGGTGACACAATTTAATTTTTGCTACCCCAGAGCTAACTTGCTAACTAACTTAATGGCAAGTTGCATCACAAGTTAGCTCTGGGGTAGCACAAATCAAACTGTGCCACCTTCACGTACAGGAGATCACAGTGTCCACTCGAAGGCAGAGGACAAAAGTGTGTTTGGGAAAACGTCTTCATTTTCCCCGCAAGAGTTTAACCGGTGTGATAATTCCAAATACCAATGTTATTTTCCCATAGGAAAAAACTCAAGATACCGGATCTCCTTATATGGGCAAAGATGGTAGCTTTTTTGTAGGCAAACTTCAGAGGCCTAGTCAGATTACTGCCTCAGAATGATGATCTCACATAACTGTCTCTGCTAGTCCACGTCCCTGGATGATGATGTCACAATGGAGGTCCCCCCAGAGGCCCTTGATCAGATAAAGATCAACTCAGGTGGCGGGCTCAACATGGGTGCATTCTGGTTCAAGGAGGACTCATTGTTCCCAGTAAGATCTATGTTTGCACAATGTATTAATTCAGTATGCTCTTGTTTGAAGCCTTTGTTATTGCCTCAAAATAAATATGTATGCAAATGAATATATCACTGCCATAGTGCCATTGTTTACGAAAAACATAGTCAAAATGCGTAGCCATGTTGTCAAGATAAGCAGTTGATCACTGGTTGATCTAATGCTTTATACCTGAGAGCAAGAAACAGCATACGGAAAGTATTCACAGCGCTTCACTTTTTCCACATTTTGTTGTTACAGCCTTATTCCAAAGTGGAAACACATAATGACAACTTAAAAAAAGTTTGTTTGAGATTTTTGCAAATTTATTTAAAATAAAAAACAGAGAAATCATTTGTACATAAGTATTCACAGCCTTTGTGATCAAGCTCAACATTTAGCTTAAGCCCTCTTTACACTGACAGACTTAAAAAGATTTGCAAAGATTTGGACAGTGGATCTGAAAATGGCTGTGCACCGACACTCCTCATCTAACCTGATGTAGCTCGAGAGGTTCTGTAAAGAGCAATAGGCAAGACTGGCCAAAGATAGGTGTGCCAAGCTTGTGGCTTCATATTCCAAAAGACTTGAGGCTGTAATTGCTGTCAAAGGTACCACAATAAAGTATTGAGCAAAGGCTGTGAACACTTAAGTACACATTATATTTTCATTCTTTATTTCTAATACATTTGCAAACATTTAAAAAAAAAACATTTTTTCATGTTGTCGTTATGGGGTATTGTGTCTAGAATTTTGTATTGAATCCATTTTGGAATAAGGCTGCAACATAATAAAATGTGGAAAAAGTTAAGCGCTGTGAATACTTTCTGTATGCACTGTATATAGTTAATGACAACAAGTTCGGAATTTTTGCTGTCAATGGTTTATGCAATGAATTAATACATCGATCTACCAGGCACTGATATCTGAAAGTATTTGCCTTTTTTGTTGTTGATGTTGATGTTGTTTGAAACCTAAACACTCTGCTGCACAGACCTCCTCCTGTGTTTCACCCACTGTTTATTCAAATGCTAATTTGCCTGCTGGACTGTAATCCCATCATATCGCCCCCACCACATCTGAGAATCAGGTGTCCCCATGGCGGGCCTGCTCTCTATCCTTCAGCAGGATTTGAATACAGTTTACCTAAATTTCCCTCGGGATACTAGCCTGGGTGAAACTAGGTGAACAGAAGTCATAACGGGAAGTTAAAAAAACGGACGTCAATTGGATCCTTCCCAGGCGGATCTGCAGGACAAATTCAATCTATGTATCTATCTGTGTACATGGGGTAAAGCAGCATGTGTTCTCACAGCTGTGTCAACAAGCCTGGTCCCTTGCTGTCACAGGCTTGATAGATTTTTTTAACATCAGTCGGGATTAAATGTCCTTTAAAAATGTGGCTGCAGAAAGTCCTGTATTGGTGTTAACTGTGCCTTCTACCTGGCTGAAAAGTTGTGCCAATTAGAATCAGCTGGTTGGAACAAATTGCGGTAGAATGTTGACTTTCTGAAGTCAGAATTTTCCCCCTCTGCTTTTTTCCCCAGTCATGGAGAGAACATAGACACATACTGCAACTTCTACAGTATTACAGTAACAACAATTAGACCTTACTAATGCCAACACACACACTCTCTCTCTCTCTCTCTCTCTCTCTCTCTCTCTCTCACACACGCACTCATTTGTGCATGTGTGTGTGTTTGGACAGGTGGAACAGGTTAACCTGTCTCTGCTGAGGAGTCGTGTGGTGGCCCTGGATCTAGGACAGGACATCAGTGGCCTGGAGAACCTTGTCAAACTCACGTTCTCCCTGCAGAACACAACACTGGTGGTGAGGAACTGGAACCGCCTGTATCAGCATACACCTCACACCCTGTTCTCTCCCATACATACAGTATATTCTTTCTGTCAATCATTCATTCATTCATCCATTCATTCATTCATTCTCTCTCTCTCTCTCTCTTTCTCCCCCTTATCTCTTATCATCACCTTCTAAAGGCTTTGATATACAGTACGTCTGCACACACAGTTACACACGCTCTACATGCGCTCCTCACGTGACTTGCACCGTAGTTATTATCAATTTTTCAACTTTTTTCAGCAAACAAAGAGAACACATGCATTCCTGCAACTAACCGTGTTACTGTCGTGTGAATTTATTTATCCAGACGCTACAAAAGGGTTCAAATTATCTCCTTAATTGATTTGTGGTTATATTTTAAACAGGTTCCTTGATAAGCAGTTTTATTGATGTAAGATCACAAGACTTGTACATCTTGGAGCTTATTGCCGTTTATTAAACAGAACAAGCATACAGATATGCACTGAGTACTTACATACCATCTGGTTGAGTTACAAAGACATCTCTAAACAGCTTACTTACAATACATGGTAGAATCTCAGACGTTCAGTCATTGATTCAAAGATTACGTATCTCAGAGTCTTCCAACTACTCCACACGTAAAAATACAGAGTAGCCTATTGTTACCTGTTACGCAAACAAAAACATCTCCTGGATGTTGTGGAATATGTTGGGTGATGATTTTTTACAATATTTAAGGACATGGTGAGAATGAGGCAAGGTAGGCCTACAGAGCACACAAGACGAACAATACAGTGAACTTCTTTCAGTGTTGCTGCTTCTCCTGGAGTTCTGCTCATGCACAGTTCAGTCGTCAAAGTGCTCTTGGCACATAACATTTTAGAGGTAGCCTACACAGCAGCCCCCGCATGACGACATTTTCGTCACATGCACAGCCAGCATCTCGTGTGCAGAGCACAGACACCAGAGCATACCAGAGCCATGAGTACCATCATTAGTGATATACACTCACACACAAAGTGCTGCAGGCTGCAGCTAAGGGCAGCCAACACACACACACACACACACACACACACACACACACACACACACACACATCCACACATATACAAGCACACCCTGTAGACATTAGCTGTTTGTGTAACATGTCTTCCTGTTCTCTCTCTAACACAGAACACGGCGCCACAGTGTGTCTTCTGGGATGTGAAAGATGGTAAAGTACTCCCTTCTCCTCCTCCGTCTATCCTACCCTTCATCTGTCTATCATTCTGTTTGTGTCCAGTGTGTGTCTGTTCTTACTCAGGTCAGTGTGTACTATCCTCAGGATCTTTGTACTGTGTGTGTGTGTGTGTGTGTGTGTGTGTGTGTGTGTGTGTGTGTGTGTTTGTTTGTTTGTGTGTGTGTGTGTATTTAAAAAATCATTGTATTGCAATGATCTCATAATATGTGGGTGGAATGCAAGGAGGACACCAGCTAATCTCCCTGGTCCACCCCTTTTTGTGTCACCTACTGACAATCAATGTCGCAGCTCCCACAAAATGCTCATGAAAAGGGGAAAACTCAGCAAACAAAAGAGACAAAATTTGTGGCAAACACGAGTTAGGATAATTAAAAGACAGTCAAACTCTTAAAACTGTTTTGGATCTTGCGCTAAATCTATATGGATGTGACAGACTTAAGTCAAGTCAAGTCAAGTCATTTATTTATATAGCACATTTAAAAACAAACAGGGGTCAAAGTGCTGAACAAACACAAAGAAAAGGTTAGCTAATAAGTCACAACAATAAGACCATCTACACAAAGACCATACATCTACACATAGGTCATACATCTACACACATCTACACAAAGGCCATACATCTACACAAAGGCCATACATCTACACACATCTACACAAAGGCCATACATCTACACAAAGGCCATACATCTACACAAAGCCCATACATCTACACAAAGCCCATACATCTACACAAAGACCATACATCTACACAAAGCCCAATAAGACCATACATCTACACAAAGACCATACATCTACACAAAGACCATACATCTACACAAAGACCATACATCTACACAAAGGCCATACATCTACACACATCTACACAAAGGCCATACATCTACACAAAGGCCATACATCTACACAAAGCCCATACATCTACACAAAGGCCATACATCTACACACATCTACACAAAGGCCATACATCTACACAAAGGCCATACATCTACACAAAGGCCATACATCTACACAAAGGCCATACATCTACACAAAGCCCATACATACATCTACACAAAGGCCATACATCTACACAAAGGCCATACATCTACACAAAGGCCATACATCTACACAAACTAAGTGTGATTATTCGTAGCAAGACAGCATTAGTAGAAGTGACAAGAAAATAGATAAGATAAATAAAAACTAGATGTACCGCAGAGCGGTACAAAATATGACCGCCGCCCAGTCCAGCACATTTTTTCCACAAAAATAAATCACGCTGAAAGGCCTATATGATTCTAACTGTCTCACTAAATTGCATTATCCACACTCAATTCTCACTGGTATCTGCTAGACAACAAGTACCAAAACATGATTAGTGCATAGATTTCACATGTAAAATTCATTTTATACAACCCCAACTCCATCTTGCCTGTTCATAATTCTGAGAAATTCTTGAATTGTGTGCATGTGTGCATGTACATGTTTATGTTATGTGTGTGTGTGTGTGTGCTTGTGTGTGTGTGTGCTTGTGTGTGTGCCTGCTCATGTGCCTGTGCATGCAAGCGTACATATGTCTACTGTGTGAGTATGTGTCATCGCGATATGATTACTGTGAATGTATGTGTGTGTGTGTGTGTGTATCTGTTTGTGCACATGTGTGCACATGAAATGGGTTAACATGACCCCTGGAGGCAAACATCATACGGAAAAAATGGTCATCCTAGGCCCTACAGTTCTCAAGATATTCACAGAGAACTGTGTCTGCCCTACCCTCCTTTCGGGGGGTCCAGTCCAGCGGGGGCTACAGATCAAAACGAAAAATGACGGTTCCATGCTATCCATGTGGGGTTACATGCCCACCAAGTTTTGTGTACCCCGGTCTTTCAGTGTCCCGGGAATCCCTGTTGGTGTACGTCACTAAATGTACACATAAATTATTTTATTTTAAGGCCCCCCATGAACGAAAGTACACAAAACTTGGCATGCATTCGGAGGGTGTCATAATGATCCTACACTTTTAATTTTGTGCAGTTTTGACCTTGTCAGCCAGAGATATTGTGATCACACCTGATTTTTTGCTTTTTAATTTTTAACTAGGTGGCGCTATACATGAAATAAGTGGTAATGGGATGGGTTGACATGCCCCCTTAAGACCAACATACATAAAAAAGGTGGACCTCCTAGGCCCTACGGTTCTTGAGATATTCACAGAAAACTGTCTCCGGCCACCTACAGGCCAGTTGGTGTATAGTAACATAAATTAATTTATTGTGTGGCCCCCCATGAACGGAATTCCACAAAACTTGGCGTGCATACAGAGGGTGTCATAATGATCCTACACTTCCAATTTCGTGCAGTTTTGACTATGTTAGGTCACAGATACCTGCGATTACAACACCTCATTTTTACTTTTTTGTGTTTAACTAGGTGGCGCTATACATGAAATGAGTGGTTATGTAATGGGTTGACATGGCCCCTTGAGATCAACATACAAAAAAAAATGGTCCTCCTAAACCCTACGGTTCTCGAGATATTCACAGAAAACTGTGTCTGCCCTACCCTCCTTTCGGGGGTCCAGTCCAGCGGGGGGGCTACAGATCAAAACGAAAAACGATGGTTCCATGCTATCCATGTGGGGTTACATGCCCACCAAGTTTCGTCTACCCCGGTCTTTCAGTGTCCCGGGAATCATTGACAGAAATTTGGGCACGCTTCGCTGCGCGGCGGTCATAATAAATAAGAAGATTAAAACAAGACCAAGAACATCATACTCTATTAAAATCAAGTGAGAAAAAATATGTCTTGAGATTGGATTTGAAGGAGGTAATTGTAGGGGAGGATTTGATATGTGGAGGAAGGGTATTCCAGAGCTTTGGAGCAGCTACAGAAAAAGCTTGGTCGCCACAGGTTTTGAGGCGTGTACGTGGGACAGCAAGCAGTAGTTGGTCTTGCGACCTGAGTGACCTGGTAGTAGAGTGTGGGGGCAGAAGTTCAGAGATGTAAGGTGGGGCTAAACCTTTAAGGGCTTTAAAAACAAAAAGTAACATTTTAAACTCAATCCTGAATTTGACCGGAAGCCAGTGTAGCTGAGCTAAAATTGGTGTTATGTGCTCACTTTTTTGGTGTTGGTGAGGAGCCTAGCAGCAGCGTTTTGTACCAGCTGGAGTTTGTTTAGATTTGATTGTGACATGCCAATGTCCAGAGAATTGCAGTAATCTAAGCGGGAGGAGATGAAGGCATGGACAACGGTTTCAAGATCAGTTGCGGACAGAATGGGTTTCAGCTTGGCTATGGTTCTTAATTGGTAGAAACTGGCTTTGACTACACTGCTGACTTGCTTGTTAAAATTTAAGGACCCATCTAACTGAACGCCCAGGTTTTTGACTAGGTTATGCAGGTTAGGTGAGAGAGGACCAAGTGCGTTGCTTAAATTGGCGACAGAGGAGGGGGAGCCAAAGAGAATTATTTCTGTCTTGCTTTCATTTAATTGCAAAAGTTGCATGCCATCCAGGATTTGATATCCTCAAGACAGCTAAACAGTTTGTTGAGGGTGGAAGTGCAATTTGGACTGAAAGGCAGATAGAGCTGTGTGTCATCAGCATAGCAGTGATATTGGCAGTTGGGTTAGCCCCTTGAGCCGTGGATCTGCCCAAGGTTTCTTCCTTGGTAAGGGAGTTTTTCCTTGCCCCTGTTGCTCTTGGGTGCTCCTTGTTGGTGCCCCCCACCCAATCCCAATCCTCCCCCACCTTTTTTATGCAGCCCTTGCCACTTAATCTACTAAACCCCTCTTCTACTGCACTTTTTACCCCCCCCCCCATTAATGCACAAATAGGCTGACACCAGACATAATTTCACTGCATTTCTTACTTCCCGTAACTATATGCATGTGACAATAAACTTCCTTGTATCCTTGTATCCTTGTATATTGGATGTTGTGCTTCTGGAGGATGGAGCCCAGGGGCAACATGTAGAGGGAGAAGAGCAGGGGGCCTAGAATGGACCCTTGGGGGACACCAAATTTACATGCAGCAATGGAGGAAGACTGGTGTTTTGTGACTAATGGTGTGTGTAGGCCAGACACTGGTGTCTGGTGACTAATGGTGTGTGTAGGCCAGACACGAGCCCCAGACAGGAGTAGAGTTATTATGGTTTCCTGAAGACTTTGGACAATGACGAGTTGAATAGGTTGTACAAACAGAGAAGATTGCAGATGTGGTTTGTACAATAAAGAAGGAATAAAAACCCAATATTACAGTAGATCGCTGTATGACAAATCATGTATACGTCAAACAGGATATAAATAATAAGATCTCTGATAACACAAAGCATTATGTTAGCCTACATGTCTTGTATTACATAAATAAATACCATCACAAGTATATTTAGCAGAAAGGAAATAACATTTTAGTGCATTTTTAGTGCATAATCGTGTCAAACAATAGAATGTTGCCGACAAGCAGATTAACTTAATTAGCAAACATTACATCGATAAACATTACAAACAGATTAAGGCAGTGAAAGGAAATAAACTTACATTTCATAGACGCACATGCAATAACTTAGGTATTTCTCAGGAATTCAGGATTCGCAAATGTCTTAAACAAAGGATTGCCACCGTAGCCATTCAAACAAACCTGCACCTGCACAAGAAGTGACATTTAAATAGAAGGCCGAGAGCGCAGGCAGGGATTGCGGAGGCGGAGAAGCTTGTTTGAGTAAGGGATTTTTTTACAGCCGCCCCTCAAATATGATCGGTATATTTGATAACAAAAAAAATCTATTCTGAAGAAGGAATATTATCATCTACCGTAAAACTTCAAATAATAGCCGAGTCCCAAATAGACGCACGGCGTGGCTACAGGTTTGGGTTAAAGGCCGGTCTCAAATAGAGGCCTGGTCTGTTTATTAGTTTCGGGTTGTATTTAATCTTCTAAAACCCGTCAGATCGTCTGTTTAAAGCCCAGTTCACACCAAAGATTCGCAATGAGACGAAACCGTTGCAGAAAGGAGTTGCAGCGGTATGGTGCAGACTGCACGCTAACGTTATGATTAGATGGCATTAAAAGACTGCGGTGGGGAACAGCTAGAGTTCCAAATTGTATAACTTTTTTCAATATGAACTATGCCTATATGTCCGACTCATCGTTTAATTCATTCCTTTTGTTTAAAATTTGCGGATAGGCCGATGGTAAGCTTGTTTTTATGCTGGCAACAAAACAAAAGGGTTCACAAACGTTATTCTTTATTCTAAATGCGTACTGCAATGGCGATAAAGAGAAAGAAGTAGGCTATGATTTGAAATGTAAGCTGACTGTTGTCAAATTTGCCAAATAAAATATGGGAGAAACATATGGTTCATGCTCTCTCATGCTGTTTCATTTGTGCCAAAAAGGAGGGAGAATGAAACATTACGCACGTTCCACTTTTACATAAATAATTCCTGAACGGTTTTGGTCAGGGCTGATAATGCAACTGTATTTGACAAAGGACATAGGCTAGGTTGCTAGTGACAAAATATGAGCTTTCAGTGTGATACGATGTCTTTGTAAATTACGTTTGATTAAAACGTGTTTCATCTGTTCTGGCTATCCCCACTATTTAAATCTTATCTCACTCAATGAACATCTCAACACTAAATGAATGATGATCCGCAATTGTCATCAGATAGTCTAGTCATATGTGTAGACATTCAGTGTGTTTGAAACTAGATGTACCGCATAGCGGTACAAAATATGACCGCCGCTCAGTCCTGTACATCCATTCCGCGAAAATAAATCACACTTCAATTTGTCTCCATATTTTACTCCATCCCCCACTCTTGAAACTTTTGTGTATGCTTGTTTGGCATGCCTGAGTGTGTGTGTACGGCTGCACAGAAAGTAGCCTACTGGTGCTGAAAAGGTGAATAGATTGTAGAATAGCCAAAGAAGATGTAGCATTGTTATAAAACCTTTAAAATCTCTAAACAATCACAAGTAGGGCAGTTCATCACAGTTCATCCATTGCAACTGGATTGATGAAAGGTCACTTACACCTGTAGGCTACATTGTATTTAGGAAAAGCAAAAGGTATCAGCATAATGTTATTTATTTTTTATGTATTTATAAACAAAAACATCTCTGTCAGTTCCATGCCGTTTTCAACAGCTATCAAAAACAAAGGTCATTTTTGGATGGATGGATTTTTTGTGAATGTTTCTTCTTCTACATAAGATTTTAGTCATCTTTAGTTCATGTAATACTTTATTGTCAATGCACAAATTAAGTAACAGTAGTCTGAAACTTTATTGTTAATGCACAAATTAAGTAACAGTAGTCTGAAACGAAATGCTGTTTTACATCTAACCAGTGGTGCAAATAACTGACATGTCCAAATGGGCCTTGATGAAATGCGTAAGCTAGACTGTTCATACACATTTTAACGGGCCAAAGTTGAAGAGCTTTTGTCCGTTATTGTTCGTGCAAATATAGGCTGATTCATGTTCCCTTGCATTGTGTAACTGAGGTCCATGGCTAGTCTGGCTTTCATCAGACCAAGCTCAATCTTTTAAGAAATCAAAAAATAAATAGCGGGCAGATCAGGCTGGGTTCACCCAGCCTAGTCCATAATAATAATATAATAATAATAAAGCTTTATTTGTATAGCACCTTTCATACACAGAATGCAGCTCAAAGTGCTTTACATTTGAAGCATGTAACACAATAATAGTCAGTCAGTCATTATCAATCACTTTTCTTTGCTGTTTATGATATACTCAGCAACATATCAAAAATATAGAAAATGACGCCATAAGACTGGCAGCCTTAACCCTCTTACCCCCACAAGCACGCCATATGGCAACTGTGGCAAGGAAAAACTCCCATATTCCAGGAAGAAACCTTGAGCAGAACCTGACTTAATAGGGGAGCCCATCTGCTTCTGGCTGGCTGCCCTCAATAGTAGCAGATGTAGAATAATCTGAAAATGTAGTCTACAGGATAAGATGAGTTAACTAAAAGCTTTCCTGTACAGGTATGTTTTCAGATCTTTTTAAAAATATTTACTGAACTCGCCTGCTTGATGTACAGAGGCAGGGTGTTCCATAGTTTGGGGGGCATAATGGATAAACGCAGCTTCTCCACTTTGTTTGTGGAGCACTTTGGGGACGATTAAAAGATTAGAATTGGATGATCTAAGTTTCCTTTGTGGTTGATAAGATATTAAAAGCTCAGAGATATATGAAGGTGCTATGCCATTCAGAGCTTTGTAAGTAATTAACATAACCTTAAAATCAATTCTATAGGAAATAGGGAGCCAGTGCAGTTCAGCCAACACAGGGGGTGATGTGTTCTCTCTTCTTAGTCTTAGTTAAAAGTCTAGCCGCAGAGTTCTGTATGAGTGCCAATTTCTTTAGAGGTTTTTGGGAAGACCAGTGAAAAGTGCATTGCAGTAGTCTAACCTGCTAGTGATAAAGGCGTGAATTAGTTTTTCTGCATCTTGTTGAGTTAAAAGGGCCGCACTTTGGCAATGTTTCTCAAGTGGAAATAGGCTGTCTGAGTAACTTTACTGATATGGGGCTTAAAACTTAACTCTGCATCTAAGATGACACCGAGGCTTGTTACTTTTGGTTTGACCTGGTGTGCCAAGTTCCCCAGATTACTAAGAATAATATCTCGCTTTAGTTTTGGTCCAACCAGAAGTACCTCTGTTTTGTCATCATTTAGTTTCAAAAAGTTTTTGCTCATCCACTGATTAATGGAGGTTAGGCATGCAGTGAGGGAGCAAAGGCCATCTGTTAGTTGGCTCCACAGAAAGATACAATTGGGTATCATCTGTGAGCTGTGGAAGTTTACATTATGCTGACTTATGACGTTTCCCAATGGAAGCATATATAGAGAAAATAGCAGGGGACCAAGGCAGCTCCCCTGGGCCACACCAAAAGGCAAGTCATGTTTTTCAGATACATGATCTCCTAGACTGATATAAAAATCTCTGCCAGTAATGTAGGTTTGAAACCAGTTTAGAGCATTATCAGAGAGACCCACCCACTTCGCAAGGCGGTGAATTAGGATGCTATGATCAATGGTGTCAAATGCCGCACTCAAATCCAGAAGAATAAGGATTGAGACTTTGTTTGAGTCGGTAGCTAGTCTGAGATCATTGACTATTTTACTAGAGCCGTTTCTGTGCTGTGATTTGATCTAAAACCTGATTGGAATTTTTCAAGGATACTGTTTTCGTTGAGGAAGGTATTTAACTGATTACAAACAACTTTTTCAAGTAAAAAAAAACGATAGATTTGATATAGGCCTGTAGTTGCTCAGATTGGTATGGTCAAGATTTGACTTTTTAAGTAAAGGTTTCACAACAGCGGTTTTAAAAGCAGTTGGAAATATACCTGTTTCTAATGAGGTATTTATTACCTTGAGAAAAAAGGGAGCTAAGCCATCATATACTTTTTTGAGGAATGTAGTAGGGATTGGATCTAAAACACATGTTGAGGAGCCAGTTTGAGTTATAATTTTACCAAGCTCAGATTGAGTAATAGTGCTAAAGGACCTTAATTTTGGGGGGCTGTTTTTGGGTGTACTATCAAACATATTACTTGTGTTACCAATAGCCTCCCTTATAGAAATGACTTTGTTTTTGAAGAAGTCTGCAAATTCTTAGATCTTAGAGAGGATGCCTGACTGAGTGTATCAAAAGGTGTTTGATGCAATAGCCTATCAATGGTAGAGAACAACACCCTAGAGTTTCCACTGTTTTCAGCAATTACCTTAGAGAAGTGGTTCCTCCTCTCATTCGAATAGCTCTATTATAATTTGCAATTTTTTCTTTTTAGAATGGCACGGTGAACCTGTAACTTAGTTTTTCTCCATGTTCTCTCAGCTTTCCTACATCATCTTTTTAGATCATGGATATTTTCGTTCATCCAAGGGACATCCATAGGCACCCGATATTGTTTAATTTTCAGATTGAGATATACACGCTCTGGCTATTCTAAATACAAAAATGCATTAGGGAGTTATGACAAAACTGTAACTAACAAACTAGATCCTAATAGAAAGCTGTTAGCTTCCCTAAGCTACAGGTAGGATTATAAGGTAGGCCTATTTACAACATAAATTGTCAATAGGCTATGCTGGCGACACAAATAAAAATCTCCTTTGGAAACCAATGGCTTACTTAATTTACAGTATCAAGCGGACTTAAACTGCCATATCGTGGCGAGAAGTTGTAATAAAATTCACGCAGCTCCATGAGTCAAGGAAAGCGCGAATGAAGTAGCCACTTCTAAATGGGACCCACTACACAGTAGCTTAAGGTGTGTTGCTAAATCAGCCATAATGAAATGAAGGTGTCATTGTTTGGATACTTCACACACGTGCTTTTTAATTTCAAAGACTACAACTACCAAGCTGGAATCAAAGCACATCGATTCCCCTCTCACACCCTGCACGCACGCAAAACTGTATCAGACCGGTGTAACGTTGGTAAATCTTCCATTGCACAGAATGATTTTTGTAGCACGTGCAACAAATGACAGTCGAAAGATACAATTACAGTGCTGCTATCAATTTGCTTGGTATAACCGCATTTATAGTTTTCTACAAATGCAATCAATCAAATTGGCCTCCATCACTCAACCAACGCTAACGGTAACATTACCTAGGTCCTTATTGATATTATAAGATTAACGTACCTGCAGTAAAAACCAAGCATGTCCGATAAACATCCTCAGATTTATTTCGGCTTCAATAAGAAATGGGAATTACACTTCATGTGAACATCGTCCTGTCCTTTAGATGTTCGCTGCGGTAAATTACAGTCCTTGTAGGAAGTGTCCATTGTTTTTCCAACCCACTTTTAACTTCCAACAAAATTACGTCTCACTGCAACGATGCGCCATCTAGTGGACAAACGACTACTTATCGCCAATACTGAAAATGCAGCCATGATGATGATGATGAATATTTATTTTGGCTTTCTTTTGATCATACTGAATTTGTAATTATGTATCGGCCGTTCTAATACCGATAGTATGTGGGTGCCTGTGTGTGTGCATGTTTATATGTGTGCACCGCCATTTACAGGCCAATGAGTGTACAGTCACTAAATGTACACATAACCTAATTTTTTTAGACCCCCCCCATGGATGAAATTCTACGAAACTTGGCATACCCCCAGACCCCCAGAGAATGCCAGGTCAATCATACACATAAAATTTGGTGCAGTTCTGAACATCTTAACTGAAGATAGGGGCGATTAAAGCAGAATAATATTGCATTTTCATTTTTTACCGGGGGGGTGCAAATCAAGAGTGAGAGTGATTATGAGCCAGGTTGATGTGGGCCCTTGAGACCAACATACCATAAAAGATTCACAGAGAACTGTGTCTGCCCTACCCTCCTTTCGGGGGGTCCAGTCCAGCGTGGGGGCTGCAGATCAAAACGAAAAATGACGGTTCCATGCTATCCATGTGGGGGTACATGCCCACCAAGTTTTGTGTACCCCGGTCTTTCAATGTCCCGGGAATCCTTGTTGGTGTACGTCACTAAATATACACATAAATTAATTTATTGTAAGGCCCCCCATGACCGAAAGTACACAAAACTTGGCATGCATTCGGAGGGTGTCATAATGATCCTACACTTTTAATTTCGTGCAGTTTTGACCTTGTCAGCCAGAGATATTGTGATGAAAACACTTAATTTTTTGCTTTTTAATTTTTAACTAGGTGGCACTATACATGAAATAAGTGGTAATGGGATGGGTTGACATGCCCCCTTAAGACCAACATACAAAAAAAGGTGGACCTCCTAGGCCCCCACGGTTCTCGAGATATTCACAGAAAACTGTCTCCGGCCACCTACAGGCCAGTTGGTGTATAGTAACATAAATTAATTTATTGTGTGGCCCCCCATGAACGGAATTCCACAAAACTTGGCGTGCATACAGAGGGTGTCATAATGATCCTACACTTCCAATTTCGTGCAGTTTTGACTATGTTAGGTCACAGATACCTTCAATTACACCACCTCATTTTTACTTTTTGTGTTTAACTAGGTGGCGCTATACATGAAATGAGTGGTTATGGAATGGGTTGACATGGCCCCTTGAGATCAACATACAAAAAAAAAATGGTCCTCCTAAACCCTACGGTTTTCGAGATATTCACAGAAAACTGTGTCTGCCCTACCCTCCTTTTGGGGGTCCAATTCAGCGGGGGCTACAGATCAAGACGAAAACGATGGTTCCATGCTATCCATGTGGGTTACATGTCCACCAAGTTTCGTGTACCCCGGTCTTTCAGTGTCCCGGGAATCATTGACGGAAATTTGGGCATGCGAAAAAGAAAAAAAAAAAAAAAAAAAAAAAAAAAAATCTGACTAAACCTATATGACCGCCACATAATAATTAATTTGATAATATTTTCCATCTTTGCAGAGGAAAAGTTTTGTGTAAAGGGAATTAAAGGCCTGTCTCATATAGACGCCTGTCTCTAATACTAGCCGGTGCAGTTTGGCGATTTGGGAAAATAAAAGCCTGGGCAGTTTTACGGTATATTTGGCAAAATAATCAGTGCCCTAAATGGCCTTCTGTAGATTTTTCCCTTAATCAGAACTTCGGCTGTCCTAACACGGCCATCTTTACTGGGTTTGAGGTTATGTATTTTTCCAACTGGCCAAAATGCTCAGTCAGGTTAAGAGTGTCCTGTTACCACTTCTGTCGGGTCTGGAGTACAGGGAGGTAATTCTTAATGAAGCTGGACCGGAATTGGTCTGCATTAATCTGGCTATGACTTCAGCGTCTATTGGAAAGTAACTTAGAGGATTTTTTACTCCTAACTCCTAACTGGGTGAAGGGGTGATCCAATTAATGGTCGCGACTGTTTCAGGGATAGTTTTCACTCACAGACCTGACCCTATCCAGTCCTTTGTCATTTGACAGAGAAGCAAGCTGTCTCAGGCAACACACCTTACCTGTGTGTGTGTGTGTGTGTGTGTGTGTGTGTGTGTGTGTGTGTGTGTGTGTGCATATGGTTCTGTGTCTGTGTGTTTCAGAGGCGACTGCGATATGGAACTCATCTGGTTGTAACACTACTAATGTTAAAGGAAAGGTGATCTGCTCGTGCAATCACCTGTCCTTCTTTGCTGTACTGCTGGTAAGAGATTCTGTGGATTGAAAACATGTGCTATGTGTACAGTGTACACTTTAAGCTGTATGGATTCTAGCCACATACAATGCAGATATATACCATACCATTTGGATTTACATTAGGGCTGTGCAATTAATCAAATTTCAATCTCAATCTCAATTTTGGCTCCAATCACAAAAATAGTATAATCGAGAGAAAAAAAACAATTATTTTGCCACATTCCGTTAAGAATTAGGGTTTTTGTAAATAGGTACAATTTCAACTTATACAGCACACTGATTCACGCTGCTTCTTTAAGCCCTGCACTCCACACGACCCTCTCCTCTGTGCACAGGCAACTAAAGCAGTTTTGGGTTGTGTGAGGGCTCCTGCAGTCGGTAGCATCATGATCCACGCCGAAATTGTAACTAGCGCATTCTCTGCTAAGTTTGTTACTATCACTGTCAATCAAGGTGACCAAATTAATGAGAGAATTTATGGCAAGTTGGCTAATCTGATGTTAGAACACGCCTGTTTTTTTTTTTTTAAATCAGCATGGTACAACTTGTCTTTTAGCTTCTACTAGTGCACAAAGATAACATTAGGCAAACGCAAATGCTACCATTAGATCACTAACACTGATTGGTTGCTCCTTCAGTCCAAATGGATTATGAAAAATATTTTTAAAGACCCAGGGGAGACCCTCATGAATAATTGTTAATTGATAATCGAGATTACAATTTTTACCAAAATATAATCGTGATTATGATTTTTGCCATAATCGAGCAGCCCAAATTTACATCACATGTAGTGTGGATTAATGCCATATGTATGTGTATGCATGTGTATGAATGTCTGTGTGAACATGTGTGTTGTGTTTGTGTGTGTTTCCAGACTCCTTTAGGTGTGGTAAAACCTCTCAGCGCTGCATCTGTTTACACCCTGACTATACTGTCACGGGTTGGCTGCAGTGTGTCTCTGGCCTTCCTTGTCCTAACGGTGCTCACACATGCTTTCTACCAGTAAGGCGCCCGCACACACACACACACTCTCACACACACACACACACACACACACACACACTAGTGTTGCACGGTGTATCGATACTAAAAAGGTATCACGATGCCTTCACGCAAAAAACGATACGATTTCCGACGTTTTTAGAATCGATACTTTATTAAAACTAGATGTACCGCAGAGCGGTACAAAATATGACCGCCGCCCAGTCCAGCACATTTTTTCCACAAAAATAAATCACGCTGAAAGGCCTATATGATTCTAACTGTCTCACTAAATTGCATTATCCACACTCAATTCTCACTGATATCTGCTAGACAACAAGTACCAAAACATGATTAGTTCAAAGATTTCACATGTAAAATTAATTTTATACAACCCCACCTCCATCTTGCCTGTTCATAATTCTGAGAAATTCTTGAATTGTGTGCATGTGTGCATGTACATGTTTATGTTATGTGTGTGTGTGTGTGTGTGTGTGTGTGCGTGTGTACATACTGTATGTCTACTGTGTGAGTATGTGTCATACGTATGATTACTGTGAATGTATGTGTGTGTGTGTGTATCTGTTTGTGCACATGTGTGTACATGAAAGGGGTTAACATGACCCCTGGAGGCAAACATACGGAAATAAATGGTCATCCTAGTCCCTACAGTTCTTAAGATATTCACAGAGAACTGTGTCTGCCCTACCCTCCTTTCGGGGGGTCCAGTCCAGCGGGGGGGCTACAGATCAAAACGAAAAACGACGGTTCCATGCTATCCATGTGAGGTTACATGCCCACCAAGTTTTGTGTACCCCGGTCTTTCAGTGTCCCGGGAATCCTTGTCAGTGTACGTCACTAAATGTACATATACATTATTTTATTGTAAGGCCCCCCATGAACGAAAGTACACAAACTTGGCATGCATACGGAGGGTGTCATAATGATCCTACACTTTTAATTTTGTGCAGTTTTGACCTTGTCAGCCAGAGATATTGTGATGAAAACACCTAATTTTTGCTTTTTAATTTTTAACTAGGTGGCTTATACATGAAATAAGTGGTAATGGGATGGGTTGACATGCCCCCTTAAGACCAACATACATAAAAAGGTGGACCTCCTAGGCCCTACGGTTCTCGAGATATTCACAGAAAACTGTCTCCGCCACCTACAGGCCAGTTGGTGTATAGTAACATAAATTAATTTATTGTGTGGCCCCCCATGAACGGAATTCCACGAAACTTGGCGTGCATACAGAGGGTGTCATAATGATCCTACACTTCCAATTTTGTGCAGTTTTGACTATGTTAGGTCACAGATACCTGCGATTACAACACCTCATTTTTACTTTTTTTGTGTTTAACTAGGTGGCGCTATACATGAAATGAGTGGTTATGTAATGGGGTTGACATGGCCCCTTGAGATCAAAAAATACAAAAAAAAATGGTCCTCCTAAACCCTACGGTTCTCGAGATATTCACAGAAAACTGTGTCTGCCCCCACCCTCCTTTCGGGGTCCAGTCCAGCCGGGGGGGCTACAGATCAAAACGAAAACGATGGTTCCATGCTATCCATGTGGGGTTACATGCCCACCAAGTTTAAAAACCCCCGGGTCTTCAGTGTCCCGGGAATCATTGACGGAAATTTGGGCATGCGAAAAAAATTAAACCTATATGACCGCCACTTCGCTGCGCGGCGGTCATAATAATTAATTTGATAATATTTTCCATCTTTGCAGAGGAAAAGTTTTGTGTAAAGGGAATTAAAGGCCTGTCTCATATAGACGCCTGTCTCTAATACTAGCCGGTGCAGTTTGGCGATTTGGGAAAATAAAAGCCTGGGCAGTTTTACGGTATATTTGGCAAAATAATCAGTGCCCTAAATGGCCTTCCGCCGCCGGCGGTCATAATAATAAAGTTCTGCGTCTGTGTGAACTGCTGCTCTCACTGCTCCTAGTACGCATCTAGGCAAGTGGGCGTGTCAAGCAGGCATCTCTGAGTGAGTGAGTGCGCAGCTAACGTCAACAAAGTTTTTTGTCGACAGTCCCCTGACTTGTGGATAGGGTTGCCAACCGTTCCGTATAATACGGATTCGTCCCGTATCCGAAGCTTGAAAGAGGTGTTCCGTATTGAACTCTTACGGAACGCACTTTATTCCGTATTTATGAGAAACTGCTCACTGTGCACACACACTACCATGAAAAACACACACAAAAAAACTAAAAACCTCTACTATAAACGACACTTTACTGTTTCTCAAAGCAGCAGTGGCCAGCGGGTCCCTGTTGGTCTGTGTCAAGATCACTCGCACGTCGCACCCAAAGGTTCTAGAATGCCGCTGTTCCGCATTGTAATAGGTTGTTTCATGAATTGTTTATCATGTATCGTGGCAACGCTGTCAAAAACAGGCGCGAGATTTAAGAGAAAAATGTAACAATGGCCACGTCCAAAACTCCGGTAACCAAAAGGCGTATGCAGCGATATCGCATCGAATGGGAAGCGGAATTCCCTTGGGCAGAAGGCGTGAGGGAGAACGAGTACAAGGCAAATTGCACCATCTGCCGTCGGCTCTTCTCTATTTCACATGGTGGCGTGTGTGACCTGAAACAGCACGCAGCAGGTGACAATCACAGAGGCAGAGGCAGAGGAGGGCACAGGGGGATGGAGCTCTGTCAAGGTTCCTTATCCGCCCTACCTCACCAGAGGCTGACTTGGTATGTGCAATACAATTATAATTTTCAGTTAGATTAAGTAAGAGTATGCCATAGGCCTAGAAGTTTTGTCATCATCAGTTAATTACTTCTACATAAAAACTAATACCTACATACAAGGACACAATGATATTTATTTGTCAAATACACAAAGATACACATCTGTAAGCATGTAGTGAAATTATGTTGGTTGCACAACTTTACTGTGCATTGGTGGAGATGGGGAGAATGATTATGACTATGAGGCAGAATAATTATATTAAGAAATAAATAGAATGGGGAGGGGGTTTATGTACATGGGCTATTTAAAGTCCAGTAATATCTGTTAAGTTCATGTGTGCGAGTTGAGTGAGTATAGTGAATAAATATATACAAACAGTGACATTGCTTTTTTTACATGACACATATATGATAATAAATATGGTGTGAATAAATAGTAAATAAATAGGTGTGAATAAGTAGTAAACTAAATGTACCGCATAGCGGTACAAAATATGACCGCCGCTCAGTCCTGTACATCCGTTCCGCGAAAATAAATCACACTTCAATTTGTCTCCATATTTTACTCCATCCCCCACTCTTGAAACTTTTTTGTATGCTTGTTTGGCATGCCTGAGTGTGTGTGTGTGGGCTGCACAGAAAGTAGCCTACTGGTGCTGAAAAGGTGAATAGATTGTAGAATAGCCAAAGAAGATGTAGCATTGTTATAAAACCTTTAAAATCTCTAAACAATCACAAGTAGGGCAGTTCATCACAGTTCATCCATTGCAACTGGATTGATGAAAGGTCACTTACACCTGTAGGCTACATTGTATTTGGGAAAAGCAAAAGGTATCAGCATAATGTTAGTTAGTTATTTATTTATTTATTTATTTATTTATTTTTATGTATTTCTAAACAAAAACATCTCTGTCAGTCCCATGCCGTTTTCAACAGCTATCAAAAACAAAGGTCATTTTTGGATGGATGGATTTTTTGTGAATGTTTCTTCTTCTACATAAGATTTTAGTCATCTTTAGTTCATGTAATACTTTATTGTCAATGCACAAATTAAGTAACAGTAGTCTGAAACGTTATTGTTAATGCACAAATTAAGTAACAGTAGCCTAGTCTGAAACGAAATGCTGTTTTACATCTAACCAGTGGTGCAAATAACTGACATGTCCAAATGGGCCTTTGATGAAATGCGCCGCTAGACTGTTCATACACATTTTAACGGGCCAAAGTTGAAGAGCTTTTGTCCTGCTATTGTTCGTGCAAATATAGGCTGATTCATGTTCCCTTGCATTGTGTAACTGAGGTCCATGGCTAGTCTGGCTTTCATCAGACCAAGCTCAATCTTTTAAGAAATCAAAAAATAAATAGCGGGCAGATCAGGCTGGGTGAACCCAGCCTAGTCCATAGGCAACCATATTGTTTAATTTTCCGATTGAGATATACACGCTCTGGCTATTCTAAAATGCAAAAATGCATCAGGGAGTTATGACAAAAAACGGTAACTAACAAACTAGATCCTAATAGAAAGCTGTTAGCTTCCCTAAGCTACAGGTAGGATTATAAGGTAGGCCTATTTACAAACATAAATTGTCAATAGGCTATGCTGGCTTACAAAATAAAAAAATCTCCTTTGAAACCAATGGTTTACTTTTACAGTATCAAGCCGGACTTAAACTGTCATATCGCGGGCTTAAAAGTTGTAATAACATTCACGCAGCTCCATGAGTCAAGGAAAGCGCGAATGAAGTAGCCACTTCTAAATGGGACCCACTACACAGTAGCTTAAGGTGTGTTGCTAAAGCAGCCATAATGAAATGAAGGTGTCATTGTTTGATACTTCCACACACACGCGCTTTTTAATTTCACAGACTACAACTCCAAGCTGTAATCAAAGCACGATTCCCTCTCACACCCCTGCACGCACTTAAAACAAAAATAAACAGGCGCCTCAGTCTCACTCATGTATAGGCAAAACTGTATCAGACCGGTGTAACGCTGGTAAATCTTCCATTGCACAGAATGATTTTGTAGCACGTGGCAATAAATGACAGTCGAAAAGATACAAACAGTGCTGCTATCAATTTGCTTTGGTATAACCGCATTTATAGTTTTCTACAAATGCAATCAATCAAATGCCTCCATCACTCAACCAACGCTAACGGTAACATTACCTAGGTAGATTATTGATATTACAAGATTAACGCATTCCTGCAGTAAAAACCAAGCATGTCCGAGCAAACATCCTCAGATTTATTTCGGCTTCAAGAAGAAATGGGAATTACACTTCATGTGAACATCGCCCTATCCTTATTAGATGTTCGCTGCGTAAATTACAGTCCTTGTAGGAAGCTGCCCATTGTTTTTTTCCAACCCACTTTTAACTTCCAACAAAATTACGCCTCATTGCAACGATGCTACCATCTAGTGGACAAACGAATTACTTATCGCCAATACTGAAAAATGCAGCCATGATGATGATGATGAATATTTATTTTGGCTTTCTTTAATCCTACTGAATTTGTAATTATGTATCGGCCGCTCTAATACAGATAGTATGTGGGTGCCTGTGTGTGTGCATGTGTATATGTGTGCAACCGCCATTTACAGGCCAATGAGTGTACAGTCACTAAATGTAAATACATAACCTAATTTTTTAGACCCCCCATGGATGAAATTCTACCTAAACTTGGCATACCCCCCAGAGAATGCCAGGTCAATCATACACATAAAATTTGGTGCAGTTCTGAACATCTTAACTGAAGATAGGGGCGATTAAAAGCAGAATAATATTGCATTTTCATTTTTTTACCGGGTGGGGGGTGCAAATCACAAATGAGTGATTATGAGCCAGGTTGATGTGGGCCCTTGAGACCAACATACCATAAAAGATTCTTCATCCCTCAGTGCCACGGTTCAGGTAGTTATTTAGGAAAAACTGTTTTTTTTTTTTTGGGTTCGGGGCCCAGCAACGGGGTTGGGGTGGGGGTGGTCCCGAGACTAAATTAAATTTTTCCTGAAAAGTCTAGTGGGGGGCTACATACACCCAAATTTCATGTACCCCGGTGGTTCGGTGTCCCGGTATCAATGACCAAAAATTCTTGAAATGATGTGCAAATACAAAATGTATGTTTTGTGTGTGTTTATGTGTGTGTGTGTGTGTGTGTGTGTATGTGCGGTTTGTGTGTTTGCTCATGTGATGTGTGTTTGTGCATGCATGCATGCGCACATTATGTCTACTGTGTGAGTATGTGTCATAACGATGATTACTGTAAATGTATGTGTGTGCGGCATCTGTTTTTGCATGCACATGTGTGCACATGGAATGGGTTAACATGACCCCTGGAGGCAAACATACGGGAAAAAAATTGGTCATCCTAGGCCCTACAGTTCTCAAGATATTCACAGAGAACTGTGTCTGCCCCCACCCTTTCAGGGGTCCAGTCCAGCGGGGGGGGGCTACAGATCAAAATGAAGAATGACGGTTCCATGCTATCCATGGGGGTACATGCCCACCAAGTTTTGTGTACCCCGTCTTTCAGTGTCCCGAATCTTTTGTTGGTGTATCGTCACTAAATGTACACATAAATTATTTTATTGTAAGGCCCCCATGAACGAAAAGTACACAAAAACTTGGCATGCATTCTGGAGGGTGTCATAATGATCCTACACTTTTTAATTTCGTGCAGTTTTGACCTTGTCAGCCAGAGATATTGTGATGAAAACACCTAATTTTTTTGCTTTTTTAATTTTAACTAGGTGGCGCTATACATGAAATAAGTGGTAATGGGATGGGTTGACATGCCCCTTAAGACCAACATACATAAAAAAAGGTGGACCTCCTAGGGCCCTACGGTTCTCGAGATATTCACAGAAAACTGTCTCCGCCACCCACAGGCCAGTTGGTGTATAGTAACATAAATTAATTTATTGTGTGGCCCCCATGAACGGAATTCCACAAAACTTGGCGTGCATACAGAGGGTGTCATAATGATCCTACACTTCCAATTTCGTGCAGTTTTGACTATGTTAGGTCACAGATACCTTCAATTACAACACCTCATTTTTAATTTTTGTTTTTAACTAGGTGGCGCTATACATGAAATGAGTGGTTATGGAATGGGCTGACATGGCCCCTGAGATCAACATACAAAAAAATGGTCCTCCTAAACCCTACGGTTTTCGAGATATTCACAGAAAACTGTGTTCGCCCTACCCTCCTTTCGGGGTCCAGTCCAGCAGGGGCTACAGATCAAAACGAAAAACGATGGTTCCATGCTATCCATGTGGGGTTACATGCCCACCAAGTTTTCAGTGCCCCGGTCTTTCAGTGTCCCGGAATCATTGACGGAAATTTGGGCATGCTTAAAAGAAAAAAAAAAAAAAAAAAAAAAATCTGACTAAACCTATATGACCGCCGCTTTCGCTGCACGGGCGGTCATAATAAATAAATACATACGGTGACATTTTTTTTTTTCTTAACAGGTGACTGCTGCAGAACTAACTAATGTGTATCACACTGTGAAACACAACCTGAGTTATAACAGCTCGGACTGCGCCTCAAGTTGACCCAACGGACATTATGTGATTCCAACATAGCAAAGAAAAATGTCCTGTGGGAGGACAAAAGCAGAGGCCTTAGTAACTGACGTCCTTTTCCCTAAGGTAATTGAGGGAGGTCATCTGCAAATTAAGTGCTCCATGTCCATGCTATTTCACTGCAAACAGATGCATCAAAACAAGGGGAACCGAAAATGTTTCCTCTGGCTGTGTGGTATTTCTCCTGAGAGCTGGGTCACAAATAAATTAATTGATTTTCTTGAAAACCCAGATGAATCAACAGAGGGGATTGTGAGTTCCATAGTTTCTTCCTTTGAAACCCCCCCCCCCCCCCCCCCCCGCCATCTACTTCCTGAATTTTTGGTCAACGATACCGGGACAATCGAACTATCGGGCACATGAAATTTGGTGGGTATGTAGCCCCACTAGACTTTTTTTTTTTAAAATTTTGTTTCGTCCCTCACCCTCCCCCCGGCTGGGCCCCTGAACCGCAAAAGCAGTTTTTCCTAAATAACTACCTGAACCGTGGCACTGAGGATGAAGAATCTTTTATGGTATGTTGGTCTCAAGGGCCCACATCAACCTGGCCCATAATCACTCATTTGTGATTTGCACTCCCCCAGTAAAAAAAATGAAAATGCAATATTATTCTGCTTTAATCGCCCCTTATCTTCAGTTAAGATGTTCAGAACTACACCAACTTTTATGTGTAAGATTGACCTGGCATTCTCTGGGGTATGCCAAGTTTCATCCAGAATTTCATCCATGGGGGGTCTAAAAATTAGGTTATGTGTACATTTAGTGACTGTACACTCATTGGTCGGTAGATGGCGGTGCACACATATACACACATGCACACACACACAGGCACCCACATACTATCGGTATTAGGAACGGCGATACATAATTACAAATTCAGTAGGATTAAAAGAAAGCCAAATATTCATCATCATCATCATGGCTGCATTTCCAGTATTGGCGATAAGTAGTCGCTTGTCCACTAGATGGTGCATCGCTGCAGTGAGACGTAATTTTGTTGGAAGTTAAAAGTGGGTTGAAAAAAACAACGGACGCTTCCTACAGGACCGCAGAGAACGTCTAATAAGGATAGGACGATGTTCACATGAAATGTAATTCCCATTTGTTCTTGAAGCCGAAATAAATCTGAGGATGTTTATCGGACATGCTTGGTTTTACTGCAGGTACGCTAATCTTATAATATCAATAAGGACCTAGG
Source organism: Alosa alosa (assembly GCF_017589495.1). Taxonomy (NCBI): domain Eukaryota; kingdom Metazoa; phylum Chordata; class Actinopteri; order Clupeiformes; family Clupeidae; genus Alosa; species Alosa alosa. The sequence continues at coordinate 21,885,781 of NC_063203.1, read as the reverse complement.
TAATGTTACCGTTAGCGTTGGTTGAGTGATGGAGGCCAATTTGATTGATTGCATTTGTAGAAAACTATAAATGCGGTTATACCAAGCAAATTGATAGCAGCACTGTAATTGTATCTTTTCGACTGTCATTTGTTGCACGTGCTACAAAAAAATCATTCTGTGCAATGGAAGATTTACCAACGCTACAATCGGTCTGATACAGTTTTATAGTGAGACTGAGAGGGTGTGAGAGGGAATCGAGTGTGCTTTGATTCCAGCTTGGTAGTTGTAGTCTGTGAAATTAAAAAAGCAATGTGTGTGTGAAGTATCCAAACAATTACACCTTCATTTCATTATGGCTGCTTTAGCAACACACCTTAAGCTACTGTGTAGTGGGTCCCATTTAGAAGTGGCTACTTCATTCATGCTTTCCTTGACTCATGGAGCTGCGTGAATTTTATTACAACTTCTCACCTTACGATATGGCAGTTTAAGTCCCATTGATACTGTAAGGCGAAGCCATTGGTTTCCAAAGGAGATTTTATTTTGTGTCGCCAGCATAGCCTATTGACAATTTATGTTGTAAATGCCTACCTTATAAGCCTACCTGTAGCTTAGGGAAGCTAACAGCTTTCTATTAGGATCTAGTTTGTTAGTTACAGTTTTGTCATAACTCCCTGATGCATTTTTGCATTTAGAATAGCCAGAGCGCGGATATCTCAATCGAAAATTAAACAATATCGGTGCCTATGGACTAGGCTGGGTGAACCCAGCCTGATCTGCCCGCTATTTATTTTTTTTGATTTCTTAAAAGATTGAGCTTGGTCTGGTGAAAGCCAGACTAGCCATGGACCTCAGTTACACAATGCAAGGGAACATGAATCAGCCTATATTTGCAACCCAACAATAACGGACAAAAGCTCTTCAACTTTGGCCCGCTAAAAATGTATGAACAGTCTAAGCGCAGATTTCATCAAGGCCCATTTGGACATGTCAGTTATTTGCACCACTGGTTAGATGTAAAAACAGCATTTCAAGTTTCAGACTAGGCTACTGTTACTTAATTTGTGCATTAACAATAACGTTTCAGACTACTGTTACTTAATTTGTGCATTGACAATAAAAGTATTACATGAACTAAAGATGACTAAAATCTTATGTAGAAGAAGAAACATTCACAAAAAAAAAATCCATCCATCCAAAAATTACCTTTTGTTTTGTAAGCTGTTGAAAACGGCATGGAACTGACAGAGATGTTTCTGTTTATAAATAAATAAATAACATTATGCTGATACCTTTTGTTTTTCCCAAATACAATGTAGCCTACAGGGTGTAAGTGACCTTTCATCAATCCAGTTGCAATGGATGAACTGTGATGAACTGCCCTACTTGTGATTGTTTAGAGATTTTAAAGGTTTTATAACAATGCTACATCTTCTTTTCTACACAATCTATTCACCTTTTCAGCACCAGTAGGCTACTTTCTGTGCAGCCGCTATCAATAATAATAGACACACTCAGGTATGCCAAACAAGCATACACAAAAGTTTCAAGAGTGGGGGGATGGAGTAAAAAGATGTAGACAAATTGAAGTGTGATTTATTTCCGCGGAACGGATGTACAGGACTGAGCGGCGGTCATATTTTGTACCGCTATGCGGTACATCTAGTTTAAGAATATGTCTGCATTCAGTGCAGACAACACGAATGTCAATTATGGAATTCACAAATCTGTCTACAAAAGTTGAAGGAATCCAATTCAGAGCTCATGAAAGGAAACTGTCATGCCCACATTGTACAACACAATCAAACATGGACTTGACCATCTCTCTGTGGATGTTGAGAATGTGGTACTGAAAGTGTTCAGCTTCTTTCTCTGTATCTGCTAAACGCAGAGAGAGTCTTAAGGACTTTTTTCCAGTACCGCGATGTGGAGTTTCATGGAAGTCCTCATGCCATGTGGTTACAAGATGGCTGTCCATTGAATCCAGCCATCACCAGACTTCTTCAGAGCTGGACTCCATTGAAGAGGTATTTCATCAGCATTGGAGAGGACTGCCCAAGACACCTTCGATCCTCCTCCAAATATCAGCTGATACTTCAGAAGAGGACCCAGCCGGACAAGGTGGAGGTCTATCTCCCTTTTCTGCAACAACATCCTCACAATCTTTGAGGATGTGGTTAAAAGGTTGAGAGAAATAACACCACATCTGGTGGACCTCTATGAAATCATGTCATCTTTCAGAAGGAAACTGTGTCAACGTAGAGAAGACCAGTTCTATGGTTTTTTGACGAGGCAGAAGATCCAACGCCTGAATCAACAGGATGCCGATGTTGCCAGAAGCGATTTTACCGCTTTCCTCAACACCGCCATCTCATACATTGAGAAGTGGTTTGATTTTTTCTGAGTCCAACTGGCTTTTTCCACCTGCAGCCTCTTTGTTTAACATCAGGCAAGATCCTGTTTGAGGACATGGCAAAGATCATCGAAAACCTGAATCTTGCCAGGCTGAACCTCAACATGGACAACCTTTATGATGAATGTATTGCTGCCAACATAATCCTCACACGTCTTGCTGCTCAGGAGGATTGGGAACCAAAGGGAACAGCTCAAAGGTGAATGGCAGTTTTACAGCCAGCATCCCTGCCTAACATGCAGGCTGTGGTCTCATTCATACTAAGCGTACCTTCATCTACTGGCTATGTAGAGAGAGTGTTCTCGCTGATGAAAAATAAGTGGTCGGATGTTAGGAACAAGTGCTCTGTTGAGCTTATTAAGAGCGAACTTGCAATCACCCTCAATTTCGACATGGCCTGTGCTCAGTTTCACAGTGCCGTAATTCCTGACAAGCAACTACTGGCCGCTGCCAGGGAGCAAAAGAAATATAAATGAAAGAAATAAATAAATGCCGCTGTATTTTGATTAGAAGCTAAAGCAGATTTTTCATACTGGTTCAATATCGCAAGATTAGATGCTAAAGCAGATTTTTCATACTGGTTCAGATTTTTCATACTGGTTCAATATCGCAATTTTGGAAGATTATTATTAACGTTTTTTCTGTGCATTTTTCTATGGACTCTTCTGCTTGGTTGTTCGATCCAAGCCGAATAATAAATTGCTGTCCATCTTCACTACTGCCTCTGCTTCTTTGGCCACACCCACATTGGTTAATGGTAACTTCCGCTCGGTTCCATGACAACACGAGAATGATTTCGCTGTATTGTACAGTATAATATTTTCACTAATTGTTGTCATTCTCTCACTTCTTGTTCTTCCAAAGAAATAAATGAAATAAATTGCAGACTACTATTGCAGACTACTTATTGTTCTTCCATATTAATATGAAATAAATGTTGAAATAAATTCAGTAGGCTATTGACATGAAATAAATGAATAATACAAAAAAATAACTGGTAGGCCTAGGCATTGGCCATCTCCAAAATGCACCAGAATGCAGGAAATCACATCCACAATCCAAAATGTTCTGGGGGGGGGAACCCCAGACCCCCCGTCTGACGACCACCCGCTCCCCGCCCGGTTTCGCACGGGATGTTCCTTATTTTATTTTCTCATAGTTGGCAACCCTACTTGTGGATAAAACAAAAGGTGAAGTGAAATCTGGAACTATATGGGATACATCGGGAATAGTGAAGGCAAGCCATCAGGGGGAGTGAAGGCAAGCCATCAGGTACACAGAGGCCCGTTTGTAAAATATGTTTCAAAGTCATTTATAAGCAGTAGCCTAGGCTACGCATGGCTAAACACCTCGCAGACATATCCCAACATTTTTAAAGAGTTCAAAGAACGACAGGTTAACGAATATGCTATAGAAAACACGACTACATGGTTAGTGCCAAGTTCTTCTCTTCTGTTTAGTCTAGCCTAAGTGAAACGAGTAGGCCTATGGTTCTCTGGGATAAAGCGAACCTTCCTTCATCAATGAATTTTGACGAGACATAACGAGGTAATCATTTTGACGAGACATAACGAGCTGTAGCCTAATCATAGGGTGCTAACATGATGAAAGCGCAATGTTCACGCCAGAATATCATTACCATAACTTGTAAACAATCTATTTCATGTTCGGTCAGTACTACTGGTAATATTTGTCATGGCATGTAGACTGCAATTTGTTCAATAATTATTGCCCAGATGTTGGATAGGCTACTCAAAATGCGCTAATTAAAGCCCACAGCATATTACCACCAAAGCCTGGTGAGTCCTAATAATATTACCGGCTTATTGTTATGTGGTAGCAAATCATGTTATCAAAGAAATGGACGTAATGTAGGAATGCACACAGATATATTGCAACAGGTAATGTTATCTGACGAAGACCTGAGTGGTTGGTTGGAACGTCGTAGGCTACTTGTACACTGGGCGCAAAGAAGACTATCCTCACATTTTCCCCTTTGCAACTGTCAAAGAAATCCCATGAACACGGGCAGGGGCGCAGCTACCATTTTGAGGGGTATGCAACAACAACAACAATATTGGCGCAACCCCCCCCCAAAAAAAATAAAAATAAAAATATTACTAACTATTACTGTGCATTAGTGTCTATTGAAGATGTTTTTAAAGAAATGCTACCAATTTGATGTTTAACTTGATGTTGTACTTGATAAGTATTGATAAATGGTGCATTGCCACTTTAAGAGAGTCTAAACGGTTCTCATAACTTTTGCCAGCTATTGCTCACAATGGATAAGGCTGATAGGCACTCTAGCCTTGTTTGTTTGCACCACATTGACAACACAATATTAAGTTATTACAAGGAGCCTTTATTGTTAGGATATGGAAACATGTAATGAGTTGCTGCTAGCATTTCTGTTTGCAGTTGGCCATTAAAAGTGCAGTATGAGCATGGGAGCCACCTAGCTATCTGAATGGAATAGGCTATGTTTCAATCGGCATTATGCTTAACAAACGCTAGTTAGTCTGTTAACATTCATATTTGGAAGCCTCCAAGTACAGACATCATCACTTTAAATCCTACCTGTCTTTTTTTTGCTGTATCCATCTTTTTCCATAGACGGCAACTCACTACTCATAGGCCTATCTGCTCGCCCAGCGCTCACAGCGCCCCCACTCGCTCTTCTATGTCAAAATTCTATGATGGAATATGAGATAGGGCGCCTACTCTAGCCTGTTAGTCCTCTAAAATGTTATAGAACATTGAGAAAATGTTGAAATGATTCAGAAACGGACAGCAGTAGCTACATATAGAAAATACCAAATATATTATTTTATTTTTTTTACCATCACTTTGGCGCCCCCATGGAGATGCCCTATGCGCCGCATATAGCGCATACCCACTTTTTGCGCCACTGAACACGGGAAGGCCTAGGGTAGCCTATACTGTACATCAGATGGCCTAAAGATTAGCCCCCTCTGCATAGCATTCAGTGATTTGTATGCAGTAGTTTCAACACTGACCTTGATCTAGCCTAGTTTGGCTATTTAAAGCTACTTTATTGCCAAAACACAACACAATGTAATTTAACTATAACAAACAATAAAGGACTTAATCACACAAAGTAGGCCTACTATTTTACTGACTATAAAAAATAATAATTATGTAGGAAGTTTAGAAGTTTAGAACCCAGAATTGACCTGCACACTACAAAAGTGCACCGAATTCAACACAAATGACACGAATGACACTTGGAGGAGGTCCTTTCTTTTCAAGATATCTTAGGATTTCGTAGTATCGCTTCAGTATCGAGCATCGTGATATTTATGGCAGGTATCGTATCGCAGTCATAATTTTGGTATCGTGACAACACTAACACACACACACACACATTTGTTTTGTACATATCCAACACTCACATCCAAATGCAGATTTCACACACACAAACAACCCTCCCACCCCTCACTTCCCATCCCCTCTTCCCCCCTCCCCCTCCCCTCCTCCCCCCACTCTTCTCCTGTCCCTCTCCTCTCCACTCTTCCCCTCTTATTTCACTACCCATCATCTCTCCTCTCCACTCTTCCCCTCTTATTTCACTACCCATCATCTCTCCTCTCTACTTGTTTCTCCTCTTTTGTTTCTTCTTGTTACTCCTCTCTGCTCTCCACTCCCCAACCCATTATACGGCAGAACGCTCACCACACACCAGCTTGAAGTGGCTCCCCTCTCCTCTCCCCATCTCTCCTCTCTACTCTCATAATTACTCATCTCCCCTCTCCTCATCTCTCCTCTACCCTCTCCTGTTCTCTCCCCATCTCTCCTCTCATAATTACTCCTCTCCCCATCTCTCATCTCCCCTCTCATAATTACTCCTCTCTCCTCTCCTTTCATAATTACTCCTCTCCTGTCCTCTCCTCTCCCCATCTCCCCTCTCCTCTTCTCCCCTCTTATGATTACTCCTCTCCCCTCCCCTCCCCTCCCCTCTCTTCTCCTCTCCTCTCCCCTCTCCCCATCTCTCCTCCCCATATCTCCTCTCCTCCTCTCCCGATTACTCCTCTCTGCTCTTCTCTCCTCCTCTCCCCTCATGATTACTCCTCCTCTCCTCTCCTCTCCTCTCCTCCTCTCCCCTCTCATGATTACTTCTCCTCTCCCCTCTCATGATTACTCCTCCTCTCCTCTTTTCCTACTCCTCCTCTTCTCTCCCCTCTCATGATTACTCCTCTCTGCTCTTCTCTCTCTCCTCAGGAGAGGGCCGACTGAGAACTCCCTGTGGATCCATCTGCATGTCAGCGTGTCCCTCCTCCTCCTCAACCTCACCTTCCTCATCAACGACTTCCTGACGGCCCTGCGAATCCCGGCTGTCTGCATCGCCATGGCAGCGCTCACGCACTATGCCGAACTGAGCATGCTCACCTGGGTCGCCATCGAGGGCCTGCACCTCTACCTGCTGTTCATCCGCGTCTTCAACATCCACATCAGGAGATACCTGCTCAAACTCGGCCTGCTGGGGTGGGGTAAGTATGTGTGTGTGTGTGTGTGTGTGTGTGTGTGTGTGTGTGTGTTGCTGGGGTGATGGGATGGATTCACTAGAGGGAGCTTAGAACACAGCTGGAAGGACAATGTATATTTATGTATGTATGGATAAATGGAACAGGTGATGGTGGTATGGATGGATTCATGGATTGATTGATTTATTCATTTATTGATTGATTGGAAAAGAAACACCTGCAACTCTACTGCAAGTACTGCAACTCTTATAGATCGTATTAGCCTGGAGCTTCAAGCACATCTAGCTTCATGTGTTTCCTGGTTATCTATGGGAACTACATCTACAAATGATGTGCAAAATGTTGCTTATTTATTTCCATGCTTTCATTCTGTGAAACCTTTCATGTACCATTTTCATTTGCAATAGAAATATATGTTGTTTTGTAACATCCCTAACACCCCTGATGTTGTGCGCGCAGATACAGATAGAAAGGAGATAGATAGATAGATAGATAGATAGAGATACTTTATTGATCCCCAAGGGAAAATTCAAGGAGGTGCTAGTCCTTGAAATAGGTTGTGTCTATGATCTGTATATGGACATAGCCACATACAGATCATAGTTGTCATCTTTAAACGACTACTGTAAATACCGACCCCTCCTTGCAAAGACCAGTGACCTAGGCTATGCATGTATACGTTTGTGGCATTGATATTTGGCAGCCTGGGATATCTCCACAAACTGACTGTCAGTGGACTGACAGTGAACCTTTCATGTACCATTTTCATTTGCAAAAGAAATATATGCATATTATGGGGCATTTATAAATCACATTTGTTTGTTTGTTTGTTTGTTTGTTTGTTTGTTATGAAGACTTTTCTCAGTTTGTTTGTGAGGTCTTGTTGGCTTTCTAACTCCAAAGTGCTCAGTGTTTTTTTTTTTATCTCGACTATCCTGTCTTCTTGCCTGTGTTGCAGGTTTGCCTGCTGTCCCTGTTGCCGTAATTGTCGGCCTGGATTTGTACGGAGAGTCCAAGATAGAGAATGAAGAAGGGGGGTCCACATCTGTGTAAGTAGATACCCAAAGGGGTAAACTACTGTGAAGCCAGGCTACTGGCTTACCCATGCAGGTAACTTTGGGAGTTACCACTGATCTCCAAGCAGTTTGTCACATCAGAAGTAATACATGCAGTAAAGCATTTCTTTTGGAGAATAACGGTTACATTACTCCAAAGTTACTGGGGTAAGTCAGTAACCTGTTTTCGTAGTATAGGCCTTTGATACATACCTCATTATCAGTAACAGCTGTGTCTATGGTTAATGATCGCCTATCCTCACTCTCAATTGTATCTCTTGTCCTCTATCTCTCTCCTCCCGCTCCCCTCCTCTCTTCTGTCTCTGTCTGTGCCAGGTGTTTTGTGAAAAAGGATAATCTGATTCCGCAGATCCTGACCTACTGCTACTTCTTGCTGGTGCTGCTGTTTAACGTGACCATGTTCAGCGTGGTCCTGAACCAGCTGCTGAAGGCCCGGCTCCACAGTCCTATACCCCAGGACAAGGGCCTGAATTGGGGGATGGTCCTCAGCCTCTTGGCCCTCTCATGGATGCTTGGCATCTCCTGGGGTGTAATGACCTTCAGTGCCATAGCCCCCCTGCAGGAGATCTCTTTTTACATATTCTGCACCCTTAATGGCCTGCATGGTAAGCCTGTGTGGTTCATGTGTTGTGTGTGTCCATGCAAGTGTGCATGCATTCATTCAGTTGTGTGTGTGTGTGTGTGTGTGTTTGAATCTTATTGTTGTTGCTGCTGTTGATAATAATTTTGTTATAATGGTGATGTCGTTGTTTTTGTTGTTGTTGATGATGTTTGTGTCATTGTTGTTGTTATGATGCATCCTGTGTCTGTGCAGGTTTCTTCCTGTTTCTGAGGTACTGCAGCCTGCTGAGGAAAGAGAAACTGGCATCCAGCAGCATCTCTGCAGCAGCCAGCGCCCCTCAATCAAGCAAATCCAACTAGCCTTAACATTTAACATTAATACACATACACACATACCAATACTGTTAGGATAGATTATGGTCACATGGTAGGGCAAGCTCTGACTTACAGGCAGGTCTTCAGTGATATCACTACCTACCTGTATGGCTCATTGGGTTAATTGGGACATCTGTCCTTATGCCGCCTTCATGCCACATTGGATATTCTGAAATTCGGATCTCCAATAAAAATCGAGAATTGTGCAGAACTCTTGTGCCCCGAGGTGCCTGATGTTGACATCACTATCATATTGTTCAACCACGGTGGCCTCCTTTGCAACAACACAAGGCGAGTCTCACTCTCATTGCAAATAGGCAAAGTAATTTATCACTAAATTAACACTACAGATAGAAACACTCACCTGAGACATTTTCGGTCTTGTTCAACTATAGTAAGCAGTTTTAGTAACTTATTTATGTGTTTCCTGTATTTGTTTTCCGAGCTGATCTCATGAACACACTATTTTTGGAGGTCAGTTGGGTCGGGTCCTCCGAGTTTACGACTGGCATGAAGGCAGTATTAGTCTTTGGCTTTCGATTAGTTTGCAGGCCTTTTTGAAAGACTGGCGTCGTTACCTCTTTTAGAGTGTTTGCCCGTGAGCAGGCAAACTTGGACTATTGTCTTATTTTGGGTTATCACACCACCACCACAAAAGCTGAACACAACACAAAAGAAACAACGCTTGGGCTATCCAGGAAACACGTCAGGAGAGAGCTTACCACAGGTACAGTGACCTCTCACTGGAGCTCTGCCAAGCTGTAACACACACATTTCACCCACAGGGTAGGCTCTACTTCCACGTCTTTAGGTTTAGTGTGTGTGTGTGTGTGTGTGTGTGTGCACCCGCGCATCTGTGTTTGCATTAATAAGTAGGAAAGAAAGGTTCTAATTGTTGTCATGGACTTGCTGTTGCTTTTCATTTTTTTGCCAGCTCTGCTCTTTCTTCTGTTCAATAGACCTGAGCCTTGTTGGATGGCTAAATGTTCTCTATGCACACAGTCCAATAAACAAATAATAATAAACAATAATTCCTGTTGGATGGTGTTCAGATTTGTTGTTGCCTAATTAACACCAGGCCACTTCTCAAATTTCAGTTGAGATTGAGAGTGGGTCTGGAGAGAGAGAGATAGATAGATAGTTAGATAGATAGATAGATAGATTTGAGCATTGAGTGCTCTAGTCCTGCTCCTTGGCTCTTGTTAGACCTTGGATCTCCCTTCCTGAATGGAGCAGGACCGGAGCACTCAATGCTTAAAGTGATTTTTATTCGTGCAAACTGACTAACGTATCGACGCCCATGCATCTTCTTCAGTTGAAACGTTAGTCAGTTTGCACGAATAAAAATCACTTTAAGCATTGGGTGCTCGGTCCTGCTCCTTGGCTCTCGTTAGACCTTTGATCTCCTTTCTTGACTTCTGCGTCCTGTTCCATGAGCACCAACCAGGCTGAAGCGCAAGTGACCCTCTTCTAAAATTCAAATTCAGGTTCATCTGTGTTCTCCCAGGCCAGAAACAGTATGTTATTGACAAAAGCAAAGATTATGTTACTGGGTGCTGCTGTAGATCGGGGATTCCCAATATGTGGTACGCGAGCTTCCAATTGGGGGTATGCGAGTTGAAAAGGGCAATGTCGGAAAGTATTTTTTTTTTTATCTTAAGCCTATATGTTCTCTTTATTCTTTGTGTTTCATAATGTTGTTCTCCACCCTGTTTTTTTTAGTGTGAGAGCTCATAGACACATTTTGCACATTTTGATGGAAAGTAAGAATGTGTATGTTGTGTGCAAGTTGTGTAAAAAGTAATCCTAAAGTAATCAGATTACTTAACATATTTTCGGTAATCCAATTGATGACGTTACTGATTACAAAAAATGCCATGTAATCAGAAGTCAGTAATGGATTACATTTCAAAGTAATCTGACTGAACCCTGCTCATTTTTGCTTTTTCATTTTTAATTAGGTGGCGATATACATCTAATGAGTGGTTATGGGATGGGTTGATCGGCCCCTTAAGTCGGCCCCAACATACAAAAAAATGTGGTCCTCCTAGGCCCTACGGTTCTCGAGATATTCACAGAAAACTGTGAAAAACAATGGTTCAGTGTCATCATTTTGGGGCTACATGCCCACCAAGTTTCGTGCACCCTGGTGTTTCAGTGTCCCAGGAATCGTCGACACAAAATTACTGGGGAAAAAATCTGTAAGAAAAAAAACTCTGACTTCACTGTGTGGCAGTTATAATAATACAAACACACAGGGGGAAAACTCAACACTCTTCCACTGGTTTCAATGAGAATGAATGCATTTTATGCTGTAAACTTAAGACATTTCTTTCGTTTTGGTTAAAGATGATGATTTAATTTGATAATTATGACGATGAGAACAATAACCACAGATGTACCGCAGATACATATAACACTGCCGCCCAGTCCAGCACATTTTTTCCACAAAAATAAGACACGCTTGTCAAATTGTGTTCATTTCCTACTTTGTTCCTGCTTAGCTTCAGTAATTCAGCAAAGTCAGGGTATCTGCTGGTCTGGCTGCTGGCTAAAAACAAAAGGTAAAAGGCATATGATTCTGTCTCACTGAATTGCATTATGCACACTCAATTCTCACTGATATCTGCTAGACAACAAGTACCAAAACATGATTAGTTCATAGATTTCACATGTAAAATAAATTTTATACAACCCCACTCCCATCTTGCCTGTTCATAATTCTGAGAAATTGTTGAATTGTGTGTGTGTACGTATTTATGTGTGTGGGTGTGTATGCGTGCGTGCATGTGCTTGTGGGTGTGCCTGTGTGTGTGTGCATGTATGCAGACATATGTCTACTGTGTGTGTATGTGTCATACGTATGATTACTGTGAATGTATGTGTGTGTGTGTGAGTATCTGTTTATGCACATGTGTGCACATGGAATTGGTTAAAATGACCCCTGGAGGCAAACATTCGCAAAAAATTGGTCTTCCTATGCCCTACGGTTCTCAAGATATTCACAGAAAACTCTGTTGTTGTATGGTCACTAAATTAACACATACATTAATTTATTGTATGACCCCCCCCATGAACGAAAGTCCACAAAACTTGGCATGCATTCAGAGTGTGTCGTAATGATCCTACACTTACAATTTTGTGCAGTTTTGACCATGTAAGCCAGAGATATTGTGATTACAACACCTAATTTTTTGCTTTTTAATTTTTAAATAGGTGGCGCTATACATGAATTGAGTGGTAATGGGATGGGTTGACATGGCCCCTTAAGACCAACATACAAAAAAAAAGGTGGTCCTCCTAAACCCTACGGTTCTCGAGATATTCACAGAAAACTGTGTTCGCCCTACCCTCCTTTCAGGGTGTCCAGTCCAGCGTGGGGGGCTACAGATCAAAATGTTAAAAACAATGGTTCCATGCTATCCTTGTGGGGCTACATGCCCACCAAGTTCCGTGCACCCCGGTCTTTCAGTGTCCCGGGAATCCTTGATGGAAAATTGGCCATACAAAAAAATCTGACTAAACCAATATGACCATAATTATATATAATAATTACAACATTAAATAGAAATAATTACTATTTTTAAGAATTAAAGCTAACTCATTAATTTAAAACACCTATCCTTATAACTTATCTAACACAAAATATTTATCTGGATTTTAATGCATTACAAGTCTCATACTTAACAAAAATCTTATTTTAAACTCAGTTGTTGCTCGCAGGCTGAATGAAAATCAATATTTTACAGATATGAAGTTAGAATGATTAAAACATACAAATGATCATTTGAAATCATCACAATCACTGTTATTTACTAGTTAAAAGCTCCATAAATCTCCCCAAACATTCTCAGGTATACATACATCCATGAGTTTGCAAACTTATACCCATGCATACTCATGTATGCGTACTGATGCACACTCATGCATACACACTTTACAACATCTACTTTCCCTCTGAGACATGCACCTAACTTTCTGAAAGTTTAGTAAGCAATTTGTCCCAAAAGAGAAACACAAGGGGTAGGCCTACACTGTAGCAAATAAAGGGATAAGTTAGGCCTCAAACTTAGGGCTACAGGGTAGCAGGTCTGCAGCTTCACCGCAACACGAAAACGCCATAAATGTTGGTATGGTAGTCAGGGCACATACTCAACCATAGTGATGGCATTCTATAAAACTTCATGAAGCACCCTCACGCACTTCACATACAGTATACAGGTGCTTCCCTACTGGTATGCCCATATTCAAGTCTGTTATGGTACAATGTTGCCTCAGGGCACCATGCAGTTTTTTGACACCTACATTGATATGTTATGAAAATTTGTTGGTAACACATCTTTACTTATCAATAAAGCATGCTCATATTTTTTCTTGATGATTCACTAGACGAAAAGCACTAAGAAATGCAATTTCCACAAAGGAAAATATGGTGTTGCAAGACACCTGCACAGTCCCTGAACGAGGAAGCAAAATGACTGCCTGTGAGTCATGTGACTTCTTTCTTGCAGTTGCATTGGATAGTACTGGAGTTCCCACCCATGCTGAAGAATTATCCAATCAAATGGTTGTTTCATTTTGACAGTAAATGTATACCTGACAGTCACAGTTGATAAAAATCAAAGATTCCTAGGGTTAACCTTTGAAGTTCCATAGAAAATGCTTGGGGTCATTTTTGACCCCACGTGTGGAAAAGTGTGGTACGGATACAAAAAATGCAATAAATTAAAAAATATATACCAATTAGATACAAATCTAAATGACCTCATGTCAAAGACAACCAATTTGAGGAATATATGGAAGATTAAATGATAAACATTTAAAATAACCAAGATATTGCAAAAAAACAACCACTGGGGTCATTTTTGACCCCATATCTAAGGGTTAAGAATGAAAGTTGAAATTTGTCATTTGGCAAAACAACATTTGTTATTTGGCACAACAAAAATCTTTATTTGGGAGCACAATTCAGCATAGCAAAATCTGTCATTTGGTAAAACTATTTCATGAATGACATCTTGTTATCCAGATTTTTTACTGACTTACTTTATTGTTTTAACCTATTGTAGGGTATTTAATATAATAAAAATGTAGCAATATATATTATATTTTTGAACTTTAGTCAGTGTCTAACCAGAAGTGCATAAAAGCGGAAAAGTGCAATGTGAACAGGTAGTACAGTGTAAACAGTATATGACATATACTGTAGTGCAGTGTGGACAGTAGTATACTGTACAGTTAAGCAAGTGGCATGGTTTACAGTAGGGATATGTGCAGTGTATTAACAGTAACGTAAGAGCAGAATAAATATGGATATGCGGTATGGATGTTAATATAATATCCATATTATTATTTTTTTAATACATAGCTTTTCGCTAGTAGGATAGGCTATCATTGGCCATATCATTGGCTATCATATAACATAATATTGAAATTATTAATGTAAGGCAGTGTATGTGTAGCGCCACTAGGTGTCACTGCAGGACTATGTATTATTTATATTTTCGTTAGTTTAACTCTGATTGTTCCTTTTAATACACCGTAGGGTTGATGCGTGTTTAGACTAGAACGCCATCTTTTCTTTAGTATATGCCAGTGGTTCTCAAACTGTGGTACGGGTAACACTGGTGGTACGCAAACTCTCGCTAGTGGTACTCAGGGAGTCCAAGGTGTCTTTTCATAAAGACAACGCAAGACAACGCAAAACAGTATGTACAATGTAAAATATGTAGTTGAATTGGCCTATACACACCTGTATTTTAATGCCGGTCATAATTGTGGTACTTTGAGAGCCAACTGTTTTCGTGGGTGGTACTCATTGTGAAAAGTTTGAGAACCACTGGTATGCCATCAACCTTATAGGTAAGTCACGTTATTGTCATGAGTTTATAAAATAGAAATTATCTTGGGTAATACTACTTAGAAAGTTCGTTTTGTTGAGCTATTGTTTATACCTAGTTATTGAAGACTTAAATGCTGAGTCATTTTGAGAAAAAGCACTTTTTATTTTCGTTATAAGATCGAGTGTAATGTGGCCACTAATACCGTGCTAAGATACAGTATGTGTTACTGTGCTAGTTAGTTAGTGTTTTGGTATGCGTTAGCACTTGAATGTAATATGGGGATTCATTAACATTTGAATGTACAACTGAAGTGCATTAGGATTTTTTCATACTGGTTATAAATTGAGTATATGCCATCAACCTTATAGATGCTGTTTATGAACCCCAGTAAACTACGGTCTGGCACAATCCCGAACCCTTCTGTGTCCGTGTCTCCCTTCATACCGGATGCACCCTCACGTTCACAATAATAACCAGTGTTGCCAGATGCCAGCAAGGTTTTCCAGCCCAAAACCTCGTCAAAAACCGCGAGAATGCACAAAAAACCGCCCAAATTTGCTTTTGCTTGTTTCTCATTTAAACACATTGAAATCATTAACAAGCTTTAAAATGACCCATTTTTCAACTTAGCCTATCCAATTTCAGAAACAATATTCAGTCAAATGAACGCAAAAGTAGGCTACACGGACGTCAGACTATTATTCTATAAGCTTATGTTACGGAAAAAAATACAATAGGCTAAACATAGACTATTAATCTGTCTGTTTAGTGTCAATAGACGCTTGGAACAAAAGCATTCAGTAGGCTAGCCTAACATAAAAACATTGAGTGGATATATGAACATACAAAATAGCCTAATGCACAACATTTCAATTATTTATAATAGCAACATGACACATGCATATTCATGTATAACATTAGATGAAAATCACACTGATTATAGAACAGGGGTGTCGACTCTTTGCAGAGGCAGTGCGTTCATAACTGGTGGGCCAACTGTAGGCCACACAAAAAATATTTTCATAGGCCTACCCCAAATGTAGGCTAAAGGCTTGAGTTAAACTTGAGTCTGACACCTGTGATTTAGAACAATTAATTAATAGCCTACCTAGGCGCTATATATTCCCTGAGACAGGCAGTTAGGCCTAGAGTTTTCATGAAAATCGTGCTGAATAGGCTATTTAGGACAGTGTCAGTGCGCTCTTTGCAGAAGCAGTGCGTCCATGCATGGCAACTACACGCAAAAAATATTTTCATACGCCAGATATAGGCTAAAGGCAAACTTGGGCCGTAGTCCTATGTCAAGCCATTCGCGCAAGACCTGCGCACATCCATCAACCCTGAAAGAAGGGGTAAGTCCATCCTGTCTCGTAGGTAATCTTTCAGCAGTGTGCACACTCATGAAGAGATTGACTGCAATGACAAAATGCTCTTTGCCCACTTTGGCATATTGACATTGTCAGTCAGCTAGCTAAGTTTGAAAACCCCGCGAGCTGTGTGTTTGAATGGCGGTCTGCGCCAGAGTAGGGGAGAACCGGACTGAAACACTTTTTAATTAAACGTAATATACAAAGACATCGTAAAACACTGAAAGCTAATATTTTGTCACAAGCAAACTACATCGGTCCTCTGTCAAATACAGTTGCATTTTCAGCTCTGAACAAAACCATTCAGGATTTATTTAAGGAGAAATCGAACATGCGTTTTGTTTCATTCGTCCCTCCAGACCGGGATAAATGAAACGACATGGGGGACGAAAGAAACATACAGCTTAAACTTCCCACAACTTCAAAATTAGACAACATCATGAATGGTACTTGAAATATGTGTTAATTTGGATAAATTACTGCTGGGCTTTACTGTCTGCTGTGAATATCTAACAACTAACTGCGGTCATTGTGAAGCGATATCTCATGGTTATGGAAATACCATGCACTATGCCATTTATATGGCTAGAATGCATGTTTCGATACATAAGGTGACGTGAGCTGAGAGTGTCTGTTGTGAGTTTAGGGGGGCACGTCAGCCAAAGGGTGTGTGAGTGAGTGAGTGAGAGACTGCTGTCTGCTGACCAGAGACGGTCGCTGGAAGAAGGGTCGGAAGTGCTGTTTCGGCTACAAAAACCCGCCGAACTGATCCGAAACCAGCCCAATTTTTATACACCCGCCCAAACCCATTTTTGCCCGCAAAATAGATTGCAAAACCGGCCAATTGGGCGGGAAACCGCCCAATCTGGCAACCCTGATAATAACACAACGCAGAGTAGCAGTGGAGGTGCTGGAAGCCGGCGGCGTGCGCGGATGGAGAGCTAGAGGGCTACAGTAACATAATATATAACATAATATTCTATATTATTAACAATTAATTGACTAAGCGTTCCCCTGGTAAAGATGGATACAAGGATACAAGGAAGTTTATTGTCACATGCATATAGTTACTGGAAGTAAGAAATGCAGTGAAATTATGTCTGGTGTCAGCCTATTTGTGCATTAATGGGAGGGGGGGGGGTAAAAAGTGCAGTAGAAGAGGGGTTTAGTAGATTAAGTGGCAAGGGCTGCATAAAAAAGGTGGGGGAGGATTGGGATTGGGTGGGGGGCACCAACAAGGAGCACCCAAGAGCAACAGTGATAACAGATGGGTGATAATACAATATTTCAAGTCATCTTCATTGAAAAGGCAACTGAAATATTTATATAAAACACTGAGCGACATCAATGTGAAATGAGTTCATGGAGCTCTGCTGTAGGCTACAGTGTAGTAGACTATTAGGTTCTTCTAGCAGAGCCTTCTCTTTGACAAGTGCTTGCATTTAGGCCTATACTTTAATATAGAGCTTGTGTAGTGTGAGGGATCAAGCAGGCTGGCTAAAGAGAATGCAGATTTTTAAGTTTCAAAAATGAAACATTTATTTTTTTTTTGTCTTTCTTTTTTCAAAAGCAGATATGATAAAGCATATCAAAATAATAATTCAAGTAAACATATAACATAACATAATTGAATAGGTTTAACCTAAAAAGCGTCTCCGTGTGGACAGGCCCTTAAGATAACTCAAAAGAAACATGTAAGTGTACGTAGATATAACAAACATAAGAAACAAACTGTGTGCACCCAGCTGTAAGTTAATGTGTTAATCCGTAAATAAAGTTTAGAATGTAATGAAAGTAAACGTGTTGTGTGTTTTGTACTGTAGCATAGATCGTAAATGTTATTGCAACTGAATGATACGATAACTTAATGAATGACAATGTAACCGGGTAATATTTCAAATGTGCATGAACAAAGGCAACTAATTAACTATGTGTGTGTGTGTGTGGAGAGTAGGCTAAACGAACATTCTGTGCGGCGGCTGGTCCGACCGTCACATGTAGCCTACTCCAGCCACCTCAGTGTACCAATGAGAGTGAGTTAGTACATTATTGACTTGCACTGCTCCACTGCACTTGGTTTAATACAGGGTACCTCCAGGATTGAATACTAGCGAGTGTGCCTGACCGATTGTAGTGGGCCGTTCGGGCCGAATATGTCCGGGCCGATTTTTTGTCCCAGTCCAGCCCTGCCCTGGTGTCTATGTATGCCATACAGACTGTACTCACTCTCTGTATACAGCCTATGGTACTCACCACACTAACAGACACAAGAGCCCTCACTGTGGGAGTCATGGCATAATGATTTGTGTGTTTGTGTTTTCCTCATGTAAGCACCACGCAGTGGTAGGCAAATGGAGAAAAAATGTTTACTCCGCATGGTGGCTTGATGCTGGCATGCGCAATACTTCCCAAAACAGCAGCAATTATATGGGTGTGGACTCCAGCCATTTCTTGGGGGAAGTTTTCTTTATGCAAGCAACGCACACTGGTAGCAAATGGAGAACATATTTGCATGCTTTTTTTTTTAGATTTTATTTGAATATTTCGATGTCACAAAACACAACACCAGTGTTTGGTAAAAGGCAAAGTAGATACCCAGATAGCAAAAATACACTGAGACGGAACTGGGCCAAACCTACCGCAACATCCGGCATGGATCTGCACAGAGGACCCAACCTTTGTCCAAACAGTTGTGCACATTGGTCCAAAACTGGTCTGGATCCGATTTGACCGATCTGGTGCCAATAGGGACTAACACTGGGCCAGATCAGCTCCGTATGATGCTCTGTGTTACCGACATAGTTCCAAATCTGCTTATCATATGCAATACGGGTCCGCTTATTATGTGTGGTACGGACCCATTTATCAGATCTCAGCCGGCTGTCGCAGGAAGAATAACCTCTGCTGGGCCTTTTTCTGGACAGAGTCAATGTGGGGAGACCCTTTTAGGTCCTGGGAAATGGTTGATCCCAGGAACCTAAAGTGGACACTGTCATTCTGGATGGTGAGGGGGGGAGTGGGCCTTTTACATATTGATGATATTCAATTTGTTGATGATAATCGTTGATGATAACATTTATATGTCTGTTATAATAGTGAAAATAAGAGATTTATTTCAACATAGCATATTCGCCCCATAGGGTTACGCTGTAGAGTCATCTGACGTTGGTATCCAACATGGCGGAGTTGGCCAAACTTTCTCTATATACAGCTCTGACTTGGATGCCCTGAGTTCTAACTTGACGCTGTGGCCCAGGCCTTCCTGCAATGTGCCGGTCCACTGCGGTGCTCCCTGGTCTGGCCTCCCTGGTCTGGCCTCCCTGGACTGTTGAGTTTGTGCCACCCTGGTGGCCATTTTGTGTATTGTCCTGTGTTTGTTTTTGCCTGTTCCCCATGTGCTGAGGTCTCTCAGGAGTCCCAATTCAGTGGAGAACCAGGCTTGCCCTCAAGCCTCCCTCCCGAAGGAGACGTGGTGCCAAGCGTCGGCCAACCCGGTCATCTGACACCATGCCTCCTGTGCCCAGCCCCGAAGCGCCTGCTCCTGTGCCCAGCCCAGAGGCGCCTGCACCTGTGCCCAGCCCGGAGGCGTCTGCTCCTGTGCCCGCAGCCACACCTGCAGCCCAGTCGCCCGACGCCACGCCTGCAGCCCAGCCTCTGCCCGAGCCGGATCCGCCTCCCTCTGACTTTCCGGTCCCGCCTCTGCCCGAGCCGGATCCGCCTCTGCCCGAGCCAGCTCCGCCTTCCTCTGACTGTCCGGTCCCGCCTCTGCCCGAGCCGGATCCACCTACTTCTGACTGACCGGCCCCGCCTCTGCCCGAGCCGGTCCTGCCTTCCTCTGACTGTCCAGTCCAGCCTCTGCCCGAGCCGGCCCTGCCTTCCTCTGACTGTCCAGTCCAGCCTCTGCCCGAGCCGGCCCTGCCTTCCTCTGACTGTCCGGCCCAGCCTCTGCCCGAGCCCCTCTCTGTTCCTGTCCCCGTCACTGTGCCTGTCTTTGAGCCAGTCACCGTCCCCGTGCCCATCTCGGTTCCCGTCACCGTGCCTGTCTCTGTCTCTGTCCCAGTCACTATCCTAGTTACCGTCCCTGTTACTATCCCAGTCACTGTCCCTGTCTCTGTTCCTGTCCCTTCCCCTGCCCTATATGTCTGAGTCTGTCGTGTCTGAGTCTGTCATGTTTGAGTCTGTCGTCCTGCCCGAGTCTGTCCAGTCTTTGTCTGCTTGTTCCCTGCCCCAAGCCCTCTGAGTCTGCCCCGTCTGAGTCTGAGTCTGCCCAGTTGTCACGGTCTGTCGGACCAGTCCCTCCGTCCAGGCCCCCTCCGCCCACCCTGGTTGGACTTTTCAGGGGACGCCAGGAGGCGTCCGTAGAGGGGCGGGGGGTACTGTCAGGATCTGGCCCGGACCGTTGGGTTTGTGCCACCCTGGTGGCCATTTTGTGTATTGTCCTGTGTTTGTTTTTATCTGTTCCCCATGTGCCTTGTGTTACCTGCCTGTCACCTGTCTCCGCCCCATCTCCTTTTGATTTGATTTGATTTGATTTATTTCAGAATCAAGACAATAAAATGTATCAATCCAAAGGATGACATGCAAAAGTACAAAACTTATTTCCAGCATGGTCCTTGGTGTTGAACACATAAGACAAATAGACAAGGAACAGACAATACTCAGACTGGGGGGTGAGGGACATAACATATAACAGACCTTATTTGGTCTGTGCTTCCTGTCTTGTTAGTTTTCCCTCCATTTCTGCCTCACCTGTTCCCTGTTATTGTCTCGTTGGTTTCGTCCAGTCCTCTGTCTTTCTGTTAATTGGTATGTGTATTTCTACCCTCCTGTTTCTCTGTTCCTGGTTGGATTGTCTCTCTGTTTCACCTTGTTGTAGTCCTGTCTGTCTGTAAATAAGTGGAGTCTGTTAGTAAGTTTGTCCTTCATTAAAGTGTGTTTTTCTAAAATTCTGCCTGGAGGAGTCTTCACTTGGGTCCGATCCAGCAACCTTGACAGACTTCCCTGTTCCCTGTCTCGTGTATATTGCATCTTATGGATGTGGACGTGATGCCCAGGCCAGGCACTCACTCCCTTGCTGGGCAGTGGGGACGAGGAGGAGTCCCTGGTGATGGAGGAGGAGCTGGGAATGCCAGCCGGTGATGGAGCAACAGAGACTAAATCCCTGCTGCTGCCCAGACCTCCCATCATCTACCAGCACAACGCCTACGGCACCATAATGGAGGTAGGGTGTCTGGCGTGTGTGTGTGTGTGTGTATGTACAGTATGTGTTCAATATATGTGTGTGTCTGAGCACATGTGTGACAACCAACTCAAAACATGCTGTACATTAAACACATTGCACACATGTGCAGGGAGGAGCAGGCCACCTGCTTAAGACTGTGCCCACTGCTCAAATTGATGGTCATCTAAATGTCAAATGTCAGAGTAATGACATTCAAAAACATACTTTAATGATACACCACAATTGATAAAGGAACAATGTTAAAAAACAAAGAAAAAAACTAATTTATCAGATGGATTAGATTAATAATTGTTAAAGGAACACGCCACCCAATGTCAGTATTAATATATGTTCTTACCTTAACTTTCACGAGTTGAGTCATACCTCTCCTGTGTCGGTAGGTGCACTCAAACGCTCTGTTGCGCGGCGTGAATGTGTTAGCATGTTGCTTTGCTAGCGGGCTCAGACGTAGCCATAGAGGGAGGAAGATAGCAGTAAACAAACACATCACGTTTTCCTTACTTAAATACAGTTGCACGAGTAGTTGATAAAAATGTGTAAGGTCACACAACATGAAACGTGGTGATTTTCCAAGCAAATAAACAGGAGAACTACAATGTGTGGAGCAATAGCACTTGGGAGTAGTTCGACGTTAGCGTAGTAATATTAATTAACACCTAATTGTAGATCCTATCCACCACAGAGTTCAGGATCCATGCTTGATCGACCCCTCAGCCTCCCCCTCCCCCTCCCCTCTGAGCGAGAGAAAGAGGCGCACACACACACACACATTCACCTCTGTAAATAGAACCAACTTGACGTTGACTTCAACCTGTGCTAGGAAGTACCAAGAAATTATTTGCAATGGCTGACTTAATAGACGATGACTATAACGACTGGCTTGTAGCAGACCCAGAACCATATTTGTTTGAACCCGAATACACAGAGGAGGAACTAGCTTTTATGGATCGTGAAAGGCAGGAAAGATGAGTGAGACGGTGAGAGAACACGTGCGAACAGCAACTGGTGGAGAGCCTGTGCTGTTGAGAATGGGATCTAGTGTTGCCATCGGTAGCGGGGTCATAGATCTAGAAGACCCTGGCTGTGCCACAGAAAGCGGTGCGTTTGCAGCAATGATTCACCCGGCCGTCGTTGACTTCTTTTTCCGACGTGACAAAGTTAAATGGAAGAAACGACCCACACCGAGTGGACCTGATGGGCAACTATCCCCTGAGTAAGTGCCTGTTGAAACCATTCAAATATGCCTATCTAACGTAACATACTACTGTTTATGTGCATTATACTTAGCCTATCTTCTCCTGTCTTCAGTCAAACTCGGTTGGTGTCCTACCGGATCGTGCTTGAATGGGCCGTACAAGGTGAAGTTTTGGGGAGAGAGCATCAGAAACCACTACCATCATGTGTTGTTGTGGCCATAAGACGAAAATATCCTTCTGAATCAGGTGTTTATATTGGATTCCAAGAAGTAAATGAGGCAGTGGACATAGGCCTACTGTAAATGGACGATGTGCTCGACGTCTGCTTATATTTCCCACTATCTGTGGGACACACACTGCACCTTATGTCAGTAGTAGGCTACCTGTTTGTATTTTTCCATATTACTAGCATTACGCCTACTGTCTCACCATCACTTTATTTTTAATTTCCCCTTTTGTATTACATTGCACATCATTAGTCAGTCTGTACATTACCCTGCTCTCTGAATCGATAGGCTACACTGTAAAAACTGTTACTTCGATCTAACTCAATAAAATTAAGACAACATTTTCGGCATCTCTGTACCTACATGGCTTCAAATGTCATCAGTCATAGAACATCAAGGATCTTTTAAATCTCCTTGGAGCTTTACTTGGAGAACATGTAACTTGTTGAATTTGTTCAAACATAAATGAGGTCACAAAATGAGAAAATATGTAGATAGATATATAGATAGATACGTTATTGATCCCCCAAGGGGAAATTCAAGGTCTCAGTAGCATAGCAGACATCACACACAACATGCACTAACAGCAGAAAAAGTAATAAAAGTATATAATATAAAAAAAACACAACTAAGCTATAAGGACAGTAGAAGATAAAGAATATACTAAAATACAAACAAATTACTATGCACACAAAACCATCTCCGGTGACTTCTCTGAATGTCCCATGTTTAACCAAATAGCTTCCATCACTCCTGTGAACAGGCGGACTTCAGCAGTACAGGTCACATATTTTGATAGGCGTATTGCCTACTGTCAAATTATGTTTCCCCACTGTAACTCTGCAGAAATGGACTCATATTCACACAAAACCATCTCAGGTGACCTTCTCTTACTGTCCCATGTTTAGCCAAACAGCTTCCATCACTCCTGTGAACAGGTGGCCTATTGCATGGTGTGCCTGACACAAGATTTTCAGCGTATTGGAACACCAGTACGGGGGAGAAAAGGCCTATGAGCTAAAGGAATCGTTCTTCAGTCTTTCAACACGCACGAAACGTATAGGACAAACACGGAATGGCCAGAATGCTCGCAAAGATATAATTTCATTGGCTATTTTCAAAAGGTGTGCTGCGGGCGCCAGACGTCCCGCCTGATGGTGCCCGTGGGCAACATGATTGAGACCCCTGGTGTGGATGTTCAAGTGGGGTCACCATCACTTGATTATGTCCAAGTCCTGTGGGCCGGCGGGCAGACGGCCTCAGTGTCAGGAAGTATAACAAGTCTAACGAATTGATTTACTGCATTCAAATACACATACACGCCAGGCACCGGCTAGAAAAAGGTAGCGATGGAGTTTCTCAGACATTAGTCATGACAGAGCCAGCGAAAAAGAAGCAAAAACCGAGAAAACAGTAAGGAAACTGCCAATAATGCATAGTTTACCTTTAACATCTGACATGTATTCACTCTAAAAATATATAAATGTTTGCAGAGTGCCAGTCTAAAAGGAAAGGCCTAAAAGTGCAACCCGAGTACACGGAAATTACGGTATGAACTCCAAGATTTCATTTATAACAGAGTAGTTATAATAGCTACAATCTATTTGGTTCATTATGTGAACATTGTCTATTATTATCTGCTAACAGACCAGGGCTTCATTTGAACTGGTGGGAATGGACCTAATTGGGCAGTTGGCAGAAACTGAGCAAGGTAATCAGTACATCTGCGTGATGATAGAACAGAACTCGGTGGGCACAGGCATACCCTATGGCATGAAAGAGTGCAGAGGAGGTAACAAACTGCCTCCTGAAGTTTGTCTACCAGTTTGAGGTGCCAAAAAGGATACTGAAAGACAATGGCCGGGAGTTTGTTAATAATGTAAGTGAAGTGTTTGCTGATGTAAATGGCAATATACAGTACAAGGGTTTGCTATGGCAAGAGTTACATGGATGCTTGCATGTCTTCTTTAGATCAACACAGAGGTTTGCAAGAAGCTGAGGATATAGAGGAGCCTGTGTGTCCCCTACCACCCACAGACTAATGGCCTGGTGGAGAAATTCAATGACACCATTCAGAAGTAAAATGTTATTATCATATAGAAATGACATATGATGTGATTGCTACTTATGTCATGTGGGGGTGGCTTGAGGTTGAAGAGGAAGCACTGGCATTAGACTTTGGCCTCCCAAACCTGGTCGGCTGCTGTCAGCTTCACTCAGAAAAAGGACAATCAGAAAGATGTGCACTTGAGTGATCATGACAACACACACACACACACACACACAACACCTTTTTGCAGTCTGACGGCTTCCACCAGAGTCATGGCCTCTATAGTTTTGAGTTTCAGTTGTGTTCTACAGTTCTGTTCAACACCATTGATTGTAACAATTACACTATCACTCTTTCAGTGCTCTCGGGAAACTTGTGAAGGACAAGCCCAATACCTGGGACAGGTATTTGGATGTGGTCATGTTTGGCTTGCGAACAAAAAACAACTTACCACACAGTTTTCCCCCTTCCACTTGATGTTTGGAAGGGAGGCCCGTTACCCATGTCAGGTCCCTAAGCGTTTTAAGGTGAAGCATAACATTTTCCGACTTTGCCAATGTCCACTGAACCATAATATATACATTGAACTGTTGTGATGTATAGATGACATATTTACTTATATGTCTCCACAGATGAAACA
This sequence comes from Alosa alosa, assembly GCF_017589495.1. Classification (NCBI taxonomy): domain Eukaryota; kingdom Metazoa; phylum Chordata; class Actinopteri; order Clupeiformes; family Clupeidae; genus Alosa; species Alosa alosa. The sequence continues at coordinate 21,860,304 of NC_063203.1, read as the reverse complement.
GTCAATGGAGAAGGATTTCCTTGCCGAAGAGGTCGCTATTGACATCCAGCGACATGAGGAGATAATGAAAATAGTGGAGGACAATACCAAGAAGCAGCAGGATTGAATCAGGGGGAGGACAACTCAGAAGGGTCTTGTCTTGCCAGTAGGGGCCTTGGTGTGGCGGAGGAATGTGAGGAGCCAACAGAGGAAAGGGGGGAAACTCGACCCTGAGTACTTGGGACCTTTTTCAGTTGCAAAGGTCGAGGGGAAAAGTGTGGACCTCATTGACACCAATGGCCGCACTTTCCCTAGGGTCAGCATTGACCACTTGAAACTGTATGTGGAGGAGGTCCCAAGAGTGCCCAAAAGGCTGCGAAGGGCCCAACCCTCAGGCTCCTCGACAATTCCCACCCCCTTGGATGGTGACAAGGGTGATGAGGATAACACCACCTCAACCCCTTTTACCTCCCCAGGTCCCATGGATGAGGATGAGGAGGAGGATAACACCACCTCAACCCCTTTTACCTCCCCAGGTCCCATGGATGAGGATGAGGCCTCCCCCCAGGGCAACCAAAGTTCAAACCCTGGCTTCCATGAGCAGTTTATGTGGACAAAATAACTAACTGTAATCATGTTAGCCTATTGAATTTTGTGCAACTCTATACATATTCGTAAAAAATAACAATGAAGACAAATTAATGCCATGTGCTTGCAAGTAATTGATATGTCATGTCAAAAGGCATAACAGATGCCTGGGAGGGTAATAGAGCCCATGTCCTGCTGTCCCGCATGGGACCTTACAAACTATTATATTGGGACATTGCAAGGACTGCTCCAGGACAGGAGTTGGAGAGTGAGGTAAGTTGTGTTGCACTTTAGGGGGCATCTGATATGTGCTTGTATAATAATGTTGAAATAAAGAACTTAATTAATACTTTCATAATTCATACGTCACATGACACATTAATTTCCCAACCCTGTTCTTGCACTTCAAGTGATCAATGCACTGCTCAGTAGGATGATTGCTGAGACAAACAAGGTGGGGAGGAAGGCCCTGTTCATTGACTCCTTTGAAATGACCAGCATTTGGGAAGGAAAGTAGTCAAGACTGAGGGTAGGCAGAGTTGAGGTTGGTTCTGTAAAAACACTAAAACTAAAATGTCATGTCAGTGATTCTGTAAATGCTCCTGGTCTTTTGTAGTGTGATCCCACACAACACGACCTCACCATGGGTGCTGTTCATGAGCCAGGACACTGGATATTATCTGTAAGTGCTAGTATTTGGTCTTGTACATGTGCACACACAGAAATGCACACATGGTCCAATGGCCTCTACTCAGAATTGCAGAAATATGGCAGGGGACACCCAACATATTTTGTAGACCTTTATTCACACAAAATATGATGAGGACAATGTAAGCATATGTTACTTTCTGATTCTTTAGGTGATCTTTCCCAAGGAAAGACACAGTGGTGGACCCCCTGGGTAATGACCTATGCAAGGTCAAACAATGTCTGGAGTCGACAAGGTAACTCACACAACCCATGGTAAAAAGCTCCCCTTTAAAACACATATTTGAGAATGTATGTCATATGTCATGGTGTTGGTGTTCCAACAGGGCATTCATCCAGAAGAAAGGGTGCAATGTGTCACGGTGGACAGCAGGCACTGTACCACACACCTTACAGGAGGATGGCAACTCGTGTGGAGCCTTTGTGTTGAAGGTGAGTTTGTTATTTCTGTGTGGCCTGAGTGGTTCCAAACAATACAAAGTGTTGGAACATATGACGAGTTGACCAAACACCTAATTGAGTTTGTGTCACATTAGTATGCAGAAAGGATACTGCAGGAAGAGCCACTACTATTTTCCAATAGCAGAGCAGCAGTGGCTTTGTACAGGAAGGAGGTGGCCAGGGCACTTTTGCACTTTTGCCTGGTAATGGAGCTTCTATTCTGGTCTATAATCATGGTGCATGCATTCCTTCAAATATTCACAAGTATTTTTCTATTTGTATTGTACTGATACAATTGTTGACAAGTGTTATTGTTGTCACTGATGACCAGATGACCTTAGTGAGCTGTGCCACCATTGTGGTGAACACAAATGTTTGTGCACAGGACCAAAAGAGACAACCAAATGGGTAAAGGATTCCATCATGATACTTCAATTATGGCATTTCACTGAGTATTTCAAATATGTACTCTGAAATGGTTGCTATGTTGTCTTCATCTTTGTTGTTACAGGTCCAATGTGACACATGTGACCGGTGGTTCCACATGACGTGTGTTGGATACGTGGACCATGCCAGCCCCAGGAGCAATCCCTTTAGTTCTGCTGCATGTACAAATTAAATGTAGTTATATCTTGAAATGTTTCTTGTGTGCGAGTCCATTTCTGCGGAGTTACAGTGGGGAAACCTAATTTGACAGTATGCCTATCAAAATATGTGACCTGTCCTGCTGAAGTCCACCTGTTCACAGGAGTGATGCAAGCTGTTTGGTTAAACATGGGACAGTAAGAGAAGTCACCTGAGATGGTTTTGTGTGCATATGAGTATTTCTGCAGAGTTACAGTTGGGAAACCTAATTTGACAGTATGCCATCAAAATAGTGGCATTGAAATTCTTAGGCTACATACAAAAATCACCACACAGATGATAACAAACTTTTTGAAAAGCTGCAAAACAAGGTTTCCCTCCCCCGATTTATGTTTACAAATAGCCTATCCAAAAAGCATGAAGTAGAGCTGTGCCTTGTTTTTAAGTCCTCTTAAGAAAAGTTCTCTGGTGCAGTGGTCAAAAAGTCTTAGTAGATATGCAAGGAGGACTTGCACTCTGAGAAACAAGTAATCACAAAAGGTTGGTTTTTAAACCACTGTATTTAGTTTTTTACATGTTTTTTTTTCAAAAGTTTTTTGAGGCAACACAGTGTGCAAAAAGTGCAAGGAAGTGTAAAAGTGCTGTACAAATGTTTCAGTCAGTGAAGACTATCCTCAGTGCAAAAAAGAGCAGCAGCATAGTGAGGCAACCTTTTAAACAGTCTAGAGCAGGTGCATCCAATTAGCGGCCAACAGGCCTAGTGGGTCATAGCTCATTCAGATCACATAATTGAACAATTAACTCACAATTTCATTCAACGAGTCTACCTTATAGGGCATAGTGATCAGACATATAGAAAACAGTACAATAGACACACAAATGTCAAATACAATTTACAGAAAACAGGACATTTCCAATTCTTTGTTTAGACCATTAGGATGAAGAGTCTTTAGATAGAAAATATATCTGCATTCACATTGCAATAAACATTTGTCTAAATTTCCATCACGTCTTTTGGGAGTCAAATGGTCAATGCCACAAAATTCCAGGTCCTTGATTGAGTGGTTTCCGTCTGCAAAATGTCTCGCAACAGCTGATTTGGGATCAGCCCTGCAAATAGAACTTTTATGCTCATTAATTCTGAATCTGAGTTGTCTAGTGGTTTTACCAACATACTGAGACCCCGTTTACACGAGCATGTGTATTTTTATAAACGAAGACATTTCCCTACGTTTGAGCCTTTCATTTAGACGCAAACGGAGAATTAAGCCAAAAGCGTTTATCCAAAAACTCGGCCAAAGTTGTTTTTAAAACTTCGTTTATGGTAAAACAGTGGTAAACAGATTTGGGCAGCCAACGTCACAGTATGCGACAGAAGTACACCAAATGTGCGACCAATGTTTACATTTACATGTTCTCACGTGCGACTTCACATTTTGGGGCTGTGGTGATCATGGATGCCTACTGTATCGACAACAACTTGCTTTACCGCTGCTATCCGAAGAAGAGAGTACACTTCCGTTTCCGGTGGCTCGGGCAACTTTTCAGGATTCTGATTGGTTAATGTGAGCTTAAGCTTATCGTTAGACTGCCACTGTGGTTTGGCGTGCTCATGACAGCATGTATGTACACGTTCGTGTAAACACATTTTTAAAAAAAAAACGTCTTCTGTAAATGCAGTCTCTCTTTGTCACATAACTTGAAACGGTGTTGACTTTGTTAGCATTGGAACAGGCAGCACAGTTACAGCAAGGGAAGAAACCTGTGGCATTGTCCAAACGCTCCTGACGGGTGGATGTTCTGTGTGTATCTGCATGTACCAGTATATCACGAACATTTTTAGCTCATTCTAACAAGCTAAAGTATTTCTACCATAAGGGGAGAACTACTTTGCCTCTAACTGTTCAGAATGTTGTTACTGAAAGAAATGCTCCTGTGCATTTTAAGCGTAGAAGTACATTCTGTCCACAAGTTAACTGTGCAAGTATTTACACGTTCTGTATGTTAGTTGATAGGGATGTTAAAGAACTTTTCCAGCCCAGATCTCACTCGAGATCTAATTGCACTAGGTGAACGGACTGCCCTCTCATCTGTCAAAAAACCCCAATATCACTGTAAAGTCGGCTGATAAAGGGGGAGGGATAGTACTGATGGACACTAACATGTATGATGATGAAATTAATAGACAGCTGTCTGACTGTAAATTCTACAAAAAATTGCAATGTGATCCAACACGCTCTTTTAAAGGGGAAATTGAAGTTTTCTTAAAGCAAGCTCTGTCGGTGGGTCACATAAATCAGACGGAATATAAATACCTTACCAATGATTTTCCCATCAAACCAGTGATTTATGGTTTACCCAAAGTTCACAAAAGTTTTGATGATTTCCCAAAATGTCGTCCAATCATTGCTAGTATTGATTCCTTAACCGAACCATTATCTAACTTTGTTGACTATCACATAAGGCCACTAGTGGAAAATCCATCTTATCTCAAGGACACAGGAGACTTTATTACACAACTGAGTAACTTGACTTTGACTAGTGGTGACCTCATTCTCGCCACCATGGATGTGGTTAGTTTGTACACCAACATCCCTCACCCCTCTGGCCTGAATGCACTCAAGTTCTTTCTAGACTCTTTCTAGACTCATTTTCTTCATGGTAAAAACTTTTTTCTGCAAATGCATGGCACAGCAATGGGTGCAAGTTTTGCCCCAGATTATGCAAACCTTTTTATGTTTTTTTTTAAAATTCCAATATGTCTATAACGGCAATCCTTTTTCACCATCTATTATGTTTTGGAAAAGATACATTGACGATGTATTTTTGATCTGGAGGGGTTCAAGCAGTGACCTTCAAACCTTCCTTCAACGTCTCAATACTTGCATGGAGTCAACTGAATTTAGTCTAGAGTATGACGATCACCAAGTGAGTTTCCTCGATACGAAGGTAATTCTGAAAGAGGGACATATTTACACCACACTTTACACTAAACCCACTGACAAAAGTCTCTTACACTACTAGTCATCATCCCATTTCCTTCAAAAAAGGTTTACCATTTAGTCAATTCTTAAGGCTACGACGTATATGTGCAAGGGATGATGACTTTCAGGTAGAGGCCCATAAGCTTCTTAACCCTTTAGGCGCCAGAGGTTTTTTTTTCGAAACGGTCGATTTTGACATCTTCATTTCAAAAGGCTATATCTTAAAAGTGATGAGATAGAGACTTTCTGTAAATTAGAGAAATATTAAGGATGACCCAAAGTTTATGTAGAGATTAAATTATGACGTCATATGGTGGCGGCCATCTTGGATTATAGAATTTTCATGAAAAGTTGCATGTTTGAATGATAAAATGTACCACTTCTTTTCCCCCAAAATGTCCCTCACCTTCTATATGCTATATTGGACAATACTGAATGCTCAGGTAAATAGTAAGTAGTAAACAAACTGTATAAATCATTACTAATAAATGGCAGAAACAAACCAAATGCATGTAGCGGTAGGCTGGCCTTTTGCTGTAGAGATTTTCCATTTACTACATACAGTAGGCACTCTGATTCCATATATGGGGCACATATATATTATTCAGATGACACACAAACACAAGTAGACAAGACCTGTTTAGTTCAAAAGCTCACTTGCCACGGCAAGGCACAGATCAGGAGTGAGATGACGAGACAAGACAAGAGACAATGTTAGTATTTGTTTTCTTTTTGTTGTTTTTTGTTGATGTTTTTTTTGTTGTTTTTTTTTTCTTAGCTGACAAAACACACACATCACAAGGACATGAACACACAAAAAAAACACATGTCCTAAATGGTCAGGGAAATAGATAATCAACAGTGTAAATCATTACTAATAAATGGCTGACAATTTTTCTTTTTTTGTGTAGCAGGCCTTTTGCTGTAGAGATAACGACTATCCATATCCATATCCTATCCATACAGGGCCGGCATTCCCATCATCTTGTGATAGACTATGCATGGCCTAATGGCTCTCCTGCCCGTGTCACCACCTCTGCTCCTGTTCGCGAGCAGCATGGCCAGATCTGCCTCAAGGCTTCGGGCCGAGTGGAGAGAATTTGGCTGCTTTCGGACTAGGCCTACTGTCATTCTCATTCGCGACTCCCCACACTTCCTCTCACGTTCCCCCTAACTGTCCTATGAGCACTTCGACCTCGTCTAACATACTCAGTGGCATTAGACAAAGGCTCCACCATCGTTACTGTCGCCCTGATTGAGAGGCACACGTTCAGAAGACAGAAGCTAAGCGCTATGGATATTAGGCTACCTCCAGCCTCGTTCGCCACACCACTAACACCCTGCTAACTTCCCGATGAACACTCCGAAGCTGTGAAACATTATTCCCACCAGTGACATTGGGCAAACGATTCAACATTTGTGCTTGGTGTAAGCTAAACTCTCACTTTGTCCAGCTGCATCATTGCAAGGCAGGGACGCATTTGAAGCCTCACTAAACAAATCACCGTCATTTTTTTTCTGAAGGCAGATATTCCCCTTCAGAATCAGGGTCCGCGAATAGAAGACCCAACACTTCATTTCAGGTAAACTTTTTTGATGCCATTAGACGATAATCTAATGCAAATACTTTTCGCTGACGTTGACAATATCGGCTCTGACAAAGTGGCTCACACGCACACTAGCTCCGGTATTTCACGCACTGATTCAATGCGCTGTAGCTAGAAAGTTTTGTTTAAAGCATGTCGTTTTTTCGACTCGGGGATGACGTATGACGTGTCTGCCATCTAGTGGAGTGGAGGTCGAACGAAATATGACACCCTATTTGACTAAATCGGCCGTTTTATTCAGTACCGCATCTTGTCGAGTAAACTCGACCGTGGCGCCTAGAGGGTTAACAAACTGTTGGAAAGAGGGTATCCCCGTGATGTTCTTAATGAAGCATTCATCAAAGAACATAGCAAGAATAGAAATGACCTTTTTGACAAAGCTAGACCTAGAAAAATAGCTAGAAAAATCTTTTTCTTGTGTTTTCAATACTACTTTCTCACCTCTAGGCCACTCTATATGTGATGTTGTTAAAAAACAGTGGAATATCTTGATTGATGATGTAAAGAGATCTTTAATTCTCCCCCTCTGTTCTCTTTTTCTAGAGCTAAAAATGTTTGTGATATGCTGGTACATGCAGATACACACAGAACATCCACCCGTCAGGAGCATTTGGACAATGCCACAGGTTTCTTCCCTTGCCGTAACTGTGCTGTTTCAAGTTATGTGACAAAGAGAGAATACAAGATTAAAAAACGTCTTACATGCAGCTCTAACAATGTTGTTTACCTTCTTTCATGTTTAAAATGTGGCCTTCATGTTGGTAAAACCACTAGACAACTCAGATTCAGAATTAATGAGCATAAAAGTTCTATTCGCAGGGCTGATCCCAAATCAGCTGTTGCGAGACATTTTGCAGACGGAAACCACTCAATCAAGGACCTGGAATTTTGTGGCATTGACCATTTGACTCCCAAAAGACGTGGTGGAAATTTAGACAAATGTTTATTGCAATGTGAATGCAGATATATTTTCTATCTAAAGACTCTTCATCCTAATGGTCTAAACGAAGAATTGGAAATGTCCTGTTTTCTGTAAATTGTATTTGACATGTGTGTGTCTATTGTACTGTTTTCTATATGTCTGATCATTATGCCCTATAAGGTAGACTCATTGAGACTATGTTTACACGAAGCAGGGTATTTTCCTAAACGAATATCATTTACACGAGACCGTTTTTTTTTTTTAAATGTGTTTACACGAACCCGTGTACATACATGCTGTCATGAGCACGCCAAACCACAGTGACAGTCTAACGATAAGCTCAAGCTCACATTAACCAATCAGAACCCTGAAAAGTCGCACGTGAGAACATGTAAATGTAAACATTGGTCGCACATTTGGTGTACTTCTGTCGCATACTGTGACGTTGGCTGCCCAAAACTCCGTTTACCACAGTTTACAACCAAACGCATAAACGAAGTTTTCCAAAAAAATCACTTTGGCCAGAGTTTTTTTGGATAAACGTTTTACGGGGCGAATTCTCCGTTTGCGTCTAAATGAAAGGCTCAAACGTAGGGAAATGTCTTCGTTTATAAAAATACACATGCTCGTGTAAACGGGGTCTGAATGAAATTGTGAGTTAATTATTCAATTATGTGATCTGAATGAGCTGTGACCCACTAGGCCTGTTGGCAGCCAATTGGATGCACCTGCTCTAGACTGTTTAAAAGGTTGCCTCACTATGCTGCTGCTCTTTTTTGCACTGAGGATAGTCTTCACTGACTGAAACGTTTGTACAGCACTTTTGCACTTTTTGCACACTGTGTTGCCTCAAAAGACTTTTGAAAAAAATATGTAAAAAACTAAATACAGTGGTTTAAAAACCAACCTTTTGTGATTACTTGTTTCTCAGAGTGCAAGTCCTCCTTGCCTATCTATAAATAGCCTATGAAATTTTCCCAATAACAACAGCAGATTTATCGTAAACACAATTTCTATTATTTTTATTAAAAACAAAGAAAATGACATTGCACGAGCACACAGGACTACATATTTTGTAGTTGTACCCAAAAACACCTTGAGTTGACACATTCACAAAAAAAATGACAGTTTCAAGCGCTCAACCACAAAAGCACTATGTGTCTTGACCATTTATAAAATAGGCTATGTGACCGATCTGGCTGAAGTAGCCTAGCCTACTGCGTGTTGAGTGAGTCCATCTGTTTAGGCTATGAGAGCTACTTTCTCGCTATCATTTTCTGTTTTAACCGGTAGGTTGTTTGTTGATGAACTACAGACTATATAGCGTTTACTGTGCGTTTGCATTTCAGTAAATGCATCTGCATTGAAGTTTCAGTTAGGTAGATAATTTCTTTGCCCGGTCAATATTTTTGGACCTCTATGATCTTACGTTATTTGTGTAAGTGCTTTGTCAATGTGTCAGTCCCAACTCAGTAAATTCATATAGCGCCCTCGAGAGTCACAAATTTCGACAGGTCACAGAATTTGGTGCAACACCGGTGCCATATTAGAACCGTGTTTCGGTGCCCAACTCTACAACTGAGTGATCAATATATCTATTCTGTATAACAATTGTGTAATGAATTGAATTAAACTCAGAACATAAGTCTGTGTAAGGTGACATCAAGTAGAAAGCCACTGCAGTGATGAAAGATTGAAGAAGCTTGGGGAAGATTGAATGGACATTTGTGCTCTAGATGATTTAGTGTACCTGATATATTGTGTGTGATAGGCATAGTCTTTCATGGTGGATCGAAATATCCTCCTTATTAAAATGTATTATCAAAAGACATTAAAATGTTGGTGAGTGAACTCTGTTGGATTATAAACAGTTTGTGGAGACAGGTGAGGTTTTTTGCCTTTTGGGTTTGATGTTTTGAAGTGATTTTACTCTGACTTCCTCTTTGAATAATGTCCTGTTCCTTTTGTACTCTCTGCTTGATTTGTAGTCTTTTCTTTTTGAGCACTATTGCAGTCAACTATTTTTACATTGTAATCCTATAGTCATAGCTCCATCTGATACATGATGATTAATTTGCCTACCGATTGATTTGACCATGTGGGAGCCAGGGCAACAGTTGGTTTGTGTGAACGTGAAGGGCTGGTCACCTGTACAGGTACTTCAGGGTCTTCAGCTCTGTACTTCTGGGGGGTTGAATGACCTACACCAGCAAAAAGGTTCTCTTGTCCAGGCAGATCTGCATCACTCAATTCTGCCTGTTTAGTAATTAACACAGTTCAGACAGAAATTACAATCCAAGAGTAGGCCACCTTTTTCCAATGCAATAGAAAAAACTGGCATAATTACCGGTAGTATTTGTTTTGTTTTGAAATCAGAATAGGTTAAAGTAAGTATTGTTACAGGGCATTCACATACAACCCCAAAACAGAAAAAGTTGTGACACTGTGTAAAATGCAAATAAAAACATAATGTACAAGTTTCGTAAACCCATTTGGACTATTTAATGGAAAGTATATGTTAATTTTGTATTTGATGCCAGCAACATGTTTTAAAAAAAGTTGGGACGGGAGCATGTTTACCACTGTGCTGCTTCACCTCTTCTTTTTACACAATTCTGTAAATGTTTAGGAACTGAGGAGACCATTTGCTACAGTTTTGATAAGCACCTAGCACCTGGACTCTTCCTCTATGGAAAAATACTATTTAAATATGTGCAGAATTCATTTTGGCATTGTTTTCCTGAAATATTCAAGGTCGTCCCTGAAAAAGTCATTGCCTGGATGGCAGTATATGTTGCTCAAAACCTGTATACATCATTCAGAATTGATTGTGCTTTGCCAAATGTACAAGATGCCCATGCTGTAGGCATTAATGCTCCACCGTCATAGAACTTGGGTTTCGAACTGAGCACTAAAACAAGTTGGATAGGTTGGATACTTGGATAGGCCCTCTCCTCTTTAGCCCAGATGAGTCCATGATTTACAAAAAGAATGGCAAACTTTGATTGGTCTAACCACAGGACCCTTTTCCACATTACCTCAGTCCATTTTAAACAAGCTTAGGCCCAGATAAGAGTGTGGTATTTTCTGTATCATGTTCTGTACAATTTTGATTGCAGTTTTTGAATTGAGTATCAAACTGGGCACATAGACAATGGTTATCAGAGGTTTTCCTGAGCCCATACAATGACAGGTCTGGAGACAGGTCTGGTGTTGATGCAATGCCATCTGAGGTCCAAAAGACCACGGCCATCCAATTTGTTTTTCAGCTATTTCCCCTGTTTGCAAAGATTACTCTGGATTCTCTGAATGTTTTAATAATATTATGTTCTATAGATGATGAACTCCCTAAATACATCACAATTTCATGTTAAGAAGCATTAAAATGACATTGTTTCATAATTTGTGCACACAGATTTACACAGAGTGATGAATACCCCTTCATCTTTACTTCTAAGAGTCTACTTCTGGGATGCTCTTTTTCATACAAAAACGTGTTGCCAGTTACCCTAATTAGTTATGAAACATTCTTCCATTTGATTTCTTTACCATTACACAACTTTTCCAGCATGTTACCCCCGTCCCAACTTTTTTTGAAACATGTTGCTGGTATCAAATTCATAATTAACATATATGTTCCATGAAATAGTCAAATTTGTCATTTTCAACATTTGATATGTTGTCTGTCCTTTTTGCAACTAAATATGAGTTTAATTGATTTGCAGATTATTGCATTCTGTTTTTATTCACATTTTACACAACATCCCAACTTTTCCTGATTTGGGGTTGTAAATAGACAGTAGGCCTACTCTTTCTGTCTCTCACCTAAGATAAAAATAACACTGCCCGTATCATTGTATGTCATGGTATCGGCATGGTAATAACATGGTAATAATGGTAATGTCGTTATAGCTTTGTGTAACCCAGACATCAGCAACGTTCATTTTACACGACCAATCACTCTCGTGGCTGCCTGCACTTTTCCTGTCGTCACGGCTGCAACTTGCACAGGCTGCAGCTGCACTTGTTTGTGCTTTTTAGCGCCGTGTTCATCAGGTCCCGGGACACCCTTCTGAGCCTCCATGGACCGTGTCAACAATGAATGAAAATTAGCTTATTATTAACGAGTGTTATCAATTTGAGCGAGTATGCTACGCATACATTTTTTCTAAAGATACAGGACTGCTGCAGATGACCTGCCAACCACCATAATGTAATAGCAACCCAAGATAATGAGCTTGCTGTCCTTATAAAAAATTAAAAAATGGTCTCGGCATGCACATGCTTAGTCCAATGGTTCAGTGACAATATATGCTACTCAAGTGAATAAAGCAATTAGTCTAATAAATAAAATATTTGTCTCACTCAGTACATATACATCTCGTAAATTGGTGAGCCATAGAATATCCCAGCGTCACGATTATTATATTTCAAGATTACAATCTATCCCACCTACTGTAAATATGAAAAGTTATTTCTACTGACATGCTTCCTGGTGACATAAAAACACATATGGTTTCCCTTGATAAGGATGACATAAGAGACATAGGCTATGCATTATACTTTCCCAGATAGGTACAAATCCCTGACTGTCCTGAAAAATAAACAAAAACAAGATATAGGATGTAACTTACAATGACAAATTCAAGGTCTCAAGGGGTTAATGCTTCTTTCCAATTGTTTTTTTTAATTAGTGAGTGAGTGCCCTCCGCTGGCTGGTGTTCACATCACAGTTCAACCGTAAACAGCAACCAGAGGTCTAGTTTTATTCCAGAAATATATTGTTTTTATAGACGTTAGTTGCACGCGCTACCAAGAGCTTCCATTTAGTGCACCATGTAGGCTACTGTAGTGCGGTTCTGTCAACATAAAAAAAACTACGGGTAGTCTACAATTTTCGCACAACTTGGTGGAAAAGTGTAGCCTAGAAATCTAGACGCGCCCAACGGGCTAGTCTAGCAACTCTCCGTTGGCTTGTAAGCTCCAGAAATCGAAACTCAATCAGGCCAATGAAATCGTGTATAGAGTCGTTAGGTGGGCTGAACATAATGATTGATGGCAGAGTTGCAACGATTTGGCTTGAATTCCCTGCTACTTGAAAACAAAAACAAAAAACAAAATATGACCGCCGCCAGGTCCAGCACATTTTTTCCACAAAAATAAATCACGCTGAAAGGCCTATATGATTCTAACTGTCTCACTAAATTGCATTATCCACACTCAATTATCACTGGTATCTGCTAGACAACAAGTACCAAAACATGATTAGTTCATAGATTTCACATGTAAAATTCATTTTATACAACCCCACCCCCATCTTGCCTGTTCATAATTCTGAGAAATTCTTGAATTGTGTGCATGTGTGCGTGTACATGTTTATGTTTATGTGTGTATGTGTGTGTGTGTGTGTGCGTATGTGTGTTTGTGCATGTGCATGCATGCGTACATATGTCTACTGTGTGAGTATGTGTCATACGTATGATTACTGTGAATGTATGTGTGTGCGTGTGTATCTGTTTAAGCACATGTGTGCACATGGAGTGGGTTAACATGACCCCTGGAGGCAAACATACGGAAAAAATTGGTCATCCTAGGCCCTACGGTTCTCAAGATATTCACAGAAAACTGTGTCTGCCCTACACTCATTTTGGGGGGTCCAGTACAGCGGGGGGGCTACAGATCAAAACAAAAAACAATGGTTCCATGCTATCCATGTGGGGTTACATGCCCACCAAGTTTCGTGTACCCCGGTCTTTCAGTGTCCTGGGAATCCTTGTTGGTGTACGGTCACTAAATGTACACATAAATTATTTTATTGTAAGGCCCCCATGAACGAAAGTTCACAAAACTTGGCATGCATTCGGAGGGTGTCATAATGATCCTACACTTTCAATTTCGTGCAGTTTTGACCATGTCAGCCAGAGATATTGTGATGAAAACACCTAATTTTTTGCTTTTTCATTTTTAACTAGGTGGCGCTATACATGAAATAAGTGGTAATGGGATGGGTTGACATGACCCCTTAAGACCAACATACAAAAAACTAGGTGGACCTCCCCTTAAGACCAACATACAAAAAAAAAAGCCCCTAGGCCCCTCACGGTTCTCGAGATATTCACAGAAAACTGTCTCCGGCCACCTACAGGCCAGTTGGTGTATAGTAACATAAATGAATTTATTGTGTGGCCCCATGAACGGAATTCCACGAAACTTGGCGTGCATTCAGAGGGTGTCATAATGATCCTACACTTCCAATTTCGTGCAGTTTTGACTATCTTAGGTCACAGATACCTGCGATTACAACACCTCATTTTTACTTTTTTTGTGTTTAACTAGGTGGCGCTATACATGAAATGAGTGGTTATGGAATGGGTTAACATGGCCCCTTGAGATCAACATACAAAAAAAATGGTCCTCCTAAACCTTACGGCTCTCGAGATATTCACAGAAAACTGTGTCTGCCCTACCCTCCTTTCGGGGGGTGCAGTCCAGTGGGGGGGCTACAGATCAAAACGAAAAACGATGGTTCCATGCTATCCATATGGGGTTACATGCCCACCAAGTTTCGTCTACCCCGGTCTTTCAGTGTCCCGGGAATCCTTGACGGAAATTTGGATATGCGAAAAAGAAAAAAAAAAAAAATCTGACTAAACCTATATGACCGCTGCTTCGCTGCGCGGCGGTCATAATAAGATGGATGTTGCTGTTGCTGTTAAGCTTTTATTAAGTTGGCAAACGTTTGAACTAGCCAACTAGCTCCGCTGGTGGGAAAGCATCATAGCGCTGCCGCTGTCCTATTGCGTGCAGAGGGAATTTGAAAGACAACTGATTATCCCGCCCCTCGGACTGAGCACTGCGAGTTTTACTACATTTTAATGTGGGTCTGGCTCGTCAGGCTAGGAAAAGTGTAGCACAGGTTAAAGAAAATCCATTCATTTTTGGAGTTGATCCTACTCAAAAGGAACTTCAAAGTATTTCCCATATAGTAGGCCTAGCCTTTTAGCTCACAACGACAGTGAAAGTGAAACTTGGAAAGTGGAAGTCTCTCCACCGAGTGTTAGGCTACATTAGATGCACAATCAATCGCGAGTCGATGCAGGTAAAAAGTAGGCCATCAACTAGTAACGAAGGTAGCCTAATTTTGCAAATTGTGATGACGGCACACAAACTTGGGCAAAAACGTTTAGTAGGCTATACTTGTGGTGATAGCCAACAGTTAATGTGAATCGCGGACTATAACCAAAGTAAAGGAGATTTGCACCAAATTAAGTTAATTAAATTAAGGCTGTGGTTGTGTTTCTACAACACGTTGGCACAAAACGTAATTTCTGTCAACTATGACGATGTCCCATGTTCAGTAGCCTATATTTTTCATTTAGTCAAGCAGTGACATGTGGTTTAATGCATGGGGTAACATGACGTGAGACAGACAGAATATGAGACTGTCTTGCCTATCCTTGAATCCTGCCCCTCTCAAATCACTTTAAAATGGTGTGATTAGCAACCAGAATTAAAAAAAAAAATCCCGGAGAGACACCCCCGGACCCCCGTGTTATTGTGATTAGGCTGTAGATCTAAAATCTAAATGTTTAATGTTTGGGTTCAGTTTATGAAGTGTTGCTACAGCATAATACTGGGTGTTTGTTATTTATGGGGAGAATCAGAGGGGTTTTTTTTTTTTTGGGGGCGAAACCCTGATGTGGTGTAATCCTCCGGTGAGAAATGCTGAGAGCAAACCCTTCACAATTCAAGTTATAACCATGATTGTTCACAATCTGCTTTACCACTACCTGCTACTTTGCTAAGTCAGCTCAAACTAACGCCAGCAGGGCAGGTTGTCTCCAGAGCCATATAAAGGTACCTGTATACAGAGCCCATGGGAACTCTTCGTAATGTCTAGCATTTTTTTCCCCACTGCTATGGACATTAGTTGCTCAACAAACAACCTTTCGTGGCCATTTTCATTGTTTAGAATACATCTAAAACAGTTGTACATCAGCCACTGATATTTGAAAGAATTTGCCTTTTGTTGTTGTTGTTGTTGTTGAAAACCTAAACACTCTGCTGCACAGACCTCCTCCTGTGTTTCACCCACTGTTTATTCAAATGCTAATTTGCCTGCCGGACTGTGATCCCATCATATCGCCCTTATCACGCCTGAGAATCAAGCGCCCCCATGGCGGGCCTGCTCTCTAGCTTCAGCTGGATTTGAATACCTTTGAACAGGAGTTTACCTACATTTTCCTCGGGATCCTAGCCATACTAGCCTGGGTGAAACCAGGCAAACAGAAGTCGTAATGTGAAGTTCAGAAACAGACATCAATTGGATCCTTTCCAATGGATCTGCAGGACAAATTCAATCTATGTATTTATCTGTATACTGTACATGATGGGGTAAAGCAGCATGTGCTCTTACTGCTGTGTCAACAAGCCTGGTCCCTTGCTGTCTCAGGTTTGATAGATGTTTTAACATCAGTTGGGAGAAAATATCCTTTAAATCTGAGGCTTCAGAAAGTCCTTTATTGGTGTTAACTATGCCACCTGGCTGAAGGGTTGTCCCAGTTAGAATCTGCTTTAGTGAATGGTTAGAACATTGCAGTAGGGCAGGAAATCAGTTTTTACATATTCTGCACCCTCAATGGCCTGCATGGTAAGCCTGTGTGGTTCATGTGTTGTGCGTGCACACGCAAGTGTGCATGCATTCGTTCCATCATGTGCGTGTGTTTGTATCTTGTTGTTGTTGATGATTCTGGTATAGTTAGTGTGCTTAATAAAGCAGGCACACTATTGTTCTTCTTAAGTTTTATTATCATTATTATTATTCTCATAATCCTACCCTGGAAGCCAGCCCGAATTTTAACCCTGGAAATTCGGTCTGGACTTGTTCCACTGAGAAGCAACTATACGCCCAAACTAGAGCAGTTTGCACCAATCAAATTGTATGGGCGGGCTTTATTCGATGATGGACAGATAAGCAACGGTGCCTAGTCTATCATGTAACTTGAGCATGCTTGGGTTGATTTTGTATACACAAAAAGTTGTTGTTGCTAGAGAAGCTATAGCCTACATTTAGACTTTTCACTGTTGTGTCTGTTGTACAAGATAGCCTATTGACAGTAGGCCTACAATAACTTCAAAAAAGATCAAAAGATTGAAAGACCATTGCTATGATTGGGTAGGTCTATTCAATTGAGTGCAGAGGCATTTTTCCCCCATGTCGGTTGGAATGGGGTCAGGCCTATGTTGTCACAGCCCAGTGGTACCATAGCCCTATTTCCCCACATTTCTTTTTTTTACTGAAAATTAGGCCTTATCTTCCCACAGCCCTATGGTCCCACATTTTTAAGATTTTTTTCTCAAAATGGCCCTATGTTCCCACAGTTACCACATTTCTAAGATTTTTCTCAAAATGAAACCCTATGTTCCCACTTTTCTAGGACATTTTCAAAATTAGGGACCGTTCGTTATTTATAAACGGGGCCACCGGAGGAAAATAGGGGAGGGTCATGTCTTTTTATTCTTTGTTGAGGGGAGGGTCACCTAACTTTTTTTTGTCTAGGAGGGGGGGTCACCCATCTTTTGTATTAATGAAAACAGCAAAAAATCAAAGTGGCTTTTTTGATTGTTGATTTCTGTCGCCATATAACGTTCTCTTTCATTCCATAGCTCTGTCAACATTGAACAATGAAAATAAGGGAGATTTCCGGGTTTCTCCATAAAAATCTGGGAAAATGTCAACATCCCTCCCCATTAACGTTGGAAGGTTTGAGCAACAAAGTAGCCTACTTTATTCACGCCTAACAGCCTATATCCATTTGGTCAACTTTATCCAGCCCTAAAACCTGTAGTTACCTGTAGTTTACCGTGTAGCCTAGCCTAACTTTAAACAGTGTGCATGCTTATAAAGCATACTTGTGCTTCATTCATCCACACATCCAGCTCCTAACATTTTGACTAGCATTTTTACCAATTGACCTTGTTCCTGCCCATCTCTAGCTTTGCTGAGCTCCATCCTTTCTGTTTTTGTTGTTTGCAAAAAATAGTAGGCCCTATTTATTGGTAACCAGCAACAAGTGCAATTTGTTAATCGCTGTCATTCTCTCTCCAACAAAAATGTGTTACGTTCCAAGTAGCAGTGCGTAATTCTGCTTCATAAAGTTGAACAAATACATTGGTCATATAAATAGCCAGTTTATGGTCTACAGTGTAGAGTTGGTAAGTTATGGTAGGCCAACTTGGAGTGAATATACAGGGGGATTTCTTTGGCTCTTAGCCTGGCAGGTGCGCACGTAGACATAGCCTACGGCCGAACACTGCAAGCGACAATGAATCGTGCTCTCACGACAACCACGTCGTTAACTTAAATAGGCCTACTGTAGGTTAACATCACTCTGAGTTCGCATTCAAGCAAGCAAAATGATGATTTGAATACATCAGTTTCTCTGGAAGGGCAAGGGGTAACGACAGGACAAC
Source organism: Alosa alosa (assembly GCF_017589495.1). Taxonomy (NCBI): domain Eukaryota; kingdom Metazoa; phylum Chordata; class Actinopteri; order Clupeiformes; family Clupeidae; genus Alosa; species Alosa alosa. Next base: position 21,842,017 of record NC_063203.1, on the reverse strand, counting down.
ACAGAGACAGGCCAGAATGCTAATGTTATGAGAGTATTACAGTAATATGGGATATTCTACGGGAAACTATTAAAACGGCAAGACAGCGGGTAAAAGTTAAAATGATAGGCCTAAACCCGGAAAAAGTTGTCATGTTAGGTATTTTTCGGTCCCTGTGATTATTTGTGAAATTGTGCAAACGGCCTTTTCAAGTCATTTGAGAAGAAAGGACGCTCAAATTGACGCCCAAATTGACGCTCGTCTGAGAAATTGAGTTTTGGATAATGTTCAGCTTCGGCAGCTTTGCAATGACTGAGGAAGTCTAGAGACGAGTCCATAGCAACAAGTTCATGTGTTGAATTTGTTATTACCCAGTGTGCTTTGTTGAATGGTCTCAATGTTTTATTGTTTTATTTCATGTGAATACTTACTAGAGGAGTAACTTATTTCAAGTAGCCTAGGCTAATGCAGTTGCAGGAAGTGTACATTTAGTTTCCATGCTTATTGTGTTTCCACAACAATGTTAGTGAATAAATCTACTGAAATGGCCACCATCTTGGTGAAGTGTGATGTGTAAGATCAGAAAGCAGAGGGTGAGTTTAAAACGATTGTTTAAGTCGATGTGTTTTCATAACGCTTTATAACGTGGGCGGAAGGTATCGACAATTGGCCGGGGAGGGTCATGTCTTTTTTGAAAACACTGCTGGAGGGTCGTTGAAACATTTTTTGCAGGCAGGGGAGGGTCATGCAACTTTTGATTGAAGCACTCAAAATCCCTCTGGTGACCCCGTTTATAAATAACGAACGGTCCCTTAGGGTTAGGGTTTATAGGGCGCCAAATGTAACATGCCTTATTTTGTGGACAGAATGACTTTCGTGTGACGAAATACATATATTCATTACGAAACCATGTTACATCGTAACGCCTTCTGTCCACGGAATGCACAAATTGGTTTGCATTGTGTCCACGAAACACTGAAGAGAGCACATCATCTCGTGGACGAAATTGACTGGTGGCCTTTTCCTTTCGTGGACATAATGCTGAATGCAGTATTCACTGTCATAGACGAAATGTTTGGTCAAAAGTAATTCTGTCTACGTACATACGGAATGCACCTACACGCATCAGTCTGTCCATCCTATTTTAATTTCGTCCACAGAATTATTGTGTTGTGTTACAGAAGGCATTCCGTCCACGCAATAGTGACTTAACAACTTATGAAATGCATTCAGTGACATATGCTTTCATTCTGTGGACAAAATGCATAAAAGAATCACAAAATCAGTTTTGTGACCTGCTACAATACATTTCGTGAGTCAGCAGTTTACGAAATGAATTATGGGTCAGGATAATTTCATTACGTGGACGAAATGCATAAAAGAATCACAAAATCAGTTTTGTGACCTGCTACTACAATACATTTCGTGAGTCAGCAGTTTACGAAATGAATTATGTGCCAGGATAATTTCATTACGTGGACGAAATGCATAACAGAATCACAAAATCAGATTTGTGACCTGCTACAATTCATTTCGTGAGTCAGCAGTTTACGGAATGAATTATGTGTCACGATAATTTTATTACGTGGATAAAATGCATAAGAGAATCACAAAATCAGTTTTGTAACCTGCTAAAATACATTTCGTGAGTCAGCAGTTTGCGGAATGAATTATCCAGTGGGTCCCATTTAGAAGTGGCACTCGCGCCTCCCGTTATTCACAGAGCTGCGTGAAATGTATTGCAACTTTTCGCCACGAGGTGGCAGCCTAAGTCCACTGTAGCATTGCCGATAAACGGGACAGCTGGCTGCATTCAGAGGCTTTGCAACGGCAGTGTGATTGGCAATCCGCGAACCGGTGCCAGGCCGTGCTGGACCTAGCCTAGGTCCGCGAAAAGCAACTGCATAGGCTTTCTCTGAATTATCTATGGTCTATAATCTTCAAACTATGAACCTCTTCGACGAGTAGATTGCTGGTCCACTGGACCATGAATTTAGGCTAGATTAGGTCTATGCCCGGTGCTTCTGTCTGTTAATTTTGCGGCACAACTGCTGGAACCGTGGACCGAAAGAAAAAGAAACTAAATGTTTCCCTGATCAATGCATAGGCCCACTTCTTAATTAATCAAATATAGAGGCATAACATTAGCCTAGGTGGTAGTGGTAGGCTGTGAGTGCTCATTCAAAGTCTATGCGTGTCTGTTCAAGTGAAACTGACAAACTCGTGGGCTAAGCAACGATATTTAAAACGATGAATGTAGTGGATTCCTGTAATGTTCATGAAAACACTATAGCGATTGGATAGCCTAAATCGCGACTTGTTGTAGGCCTAGTTTAGGCTATATCGTCTCGCTGGAGTGCGCGCATAATAGGCCTAATCGCTATGCCTACTTGCCCGTCCAAATAAAGGGCTTTCCTTTGTTTCACGGAGCTCTGACTAACGGGAGGCGCGATTGAAGTGGCCACTTCTAAATGGTAGCCTAGGCTACCCATTTATTATGTTATGCATTTCGTCCACGTAATGAAATGACCGTGACACATAATTAATTCCGTAAACTGCTGACTCACGAAATGTATTGCATCAGGTCACAAAACTGATTTCGTGATTCTGTTATGCATTTCGTCCACGTAATGAAATTATCGTGACATAATTCATTTCGTAAACTGCTGACTCAAATGTATTGTACGTGATTCTATTATGCATTTCGTCCACAAGTTGATAAGTTACTATTGCGTGGACGGAATGCCTTCTGTAACACAACACAATACTTCTGTGGACGAAATTGAAATAGGATGCACAGAATGATGCGTAGGCTAGGTGCATTCCGTATTTACGTAGACAGAATTACTTTTGACCAAACATTTTGTCTATGACAGTGCATACTGCAATACTGCATTCAGCATTATGTCCACGAAAGGAAAAGGCCACCAGTCAATTTCGTCCACGAAATGATGTGCTCTCTTCAGTGTTTCGTGGACACAATGCATACCAATTTGTGCATTCCGTGGACAAAAGGCGTTACGATGTAACATGGTTTCGTAATGAATATATGTATTTCGTCACACGAAAGTCATTCTGTCCATGAAATAAGGCATGTTACATTTGGCGCCCCATAAGGGTTGGGGTTAGGGTTATAAATGGTTAGGGTTAGGGTGGGAACATAGAACTGTGGGAACACAGGGCTGTGGAAACATAGGGCTGTGAAAACATAGGGCTGTAGGAACATAGGCATGCGTCCGGTTGGAACATGTCCCATAATCACGTCCCAATCAAGCAGTATCAGACACAAATTTTGAATAGAATTGAGTATGCCTATGTCTGGCTACCGTCATCCCATTTTTTGGCCAGCTCCTGCTCGCCACTGGTCCAACTCTGGAAGGTCTGGCCAGAGCTGGTGTAAGTTGCTCGAGAACATGGCGTCACTGACCTTTCTCGTTTTTCTGCCATATTGGATTTTATCACACCAAAACTTAGCTTCCACATGTCCCAAATTTTGTTTGATCTTCACAAAACTTGACGTACATGATCTTTGGACCAAGCCTCACAGAAGTCAGTGGAAAGATTTTTGATTTTCAAAAGCGTTTGCCCGTCACAGCCCTTGGCAAAGCCGCCAAACAGGAAGGAGTGGCCTATCTCAGCAACCCTTTAACATATCAGAAACAAACTTGGTACATGGACTCTGGATCCATAGAGAGGATGCACATACACTATAGTTTTGAAAACTGTATAAAAAATGATATAGCTCACCTTTAACAATGCTGTTTTTTATGACGAACACCGTCCGATTGTCTTGCTGTCCTTTCCACGTGATTCCATATTGTATAATTCCATGATGTCAATTCCATAATGTGTAGCACACATATGCAGATAGTTCCATCAATTTAATATCTTGCTAGGCTATAGCAACTATTTATATATACACCCAAGAATGAATGGGTGGGAATGTGAATGTAAGTAAGTACCAGGTACCGGGTTATCTGCACACATTCACCTTAACATTTATTCATATTTCCACAGAACCCTTGTGATGTTATAGAAACTATACTGTTGAATCATGTAAAAAAATAAATCACATAATGCTATTAAGACGTTTCTAATATTAGAAATGCATGCATTTGACCGCTAAATGCACTGTGACAGTAGCATCCTATCAGGATGAAGACAGGAACTGCATCATTAGAGATATAGTTGTTTGAAAACATATTCAATTTCCAGTTCAGTTGGAGAACATAATGCTACCACAGATCAAACCCAAGGATGATCCTAATTTCAAAGATTTCTATCAATAATTATCCTAATTTCAAAAATAAATAAATAACAATAAACCTCTACTATAAACTGCACATGTTGGTGAACTGCAACTGAGCAAGGGTCATATGAGGTCATATCACAGCAACACTTTCACGTATCAGAACCAGAAATCTGGTGCCCTTTGACCTCTAGATGGAGCTTCAGTTAACAAAAATTGGTTTTGGATGTTGCGTTAATGCACATAACTTTACTTTTACATAACTTTTGACCCGTATGCCTGATTTTGAAAATGAGGTAGTGTTGGAATCCTTGGTTCAACCAAGTTCAACACATATTCCACTGTCTGCTCCCATTAGTGAACCGCACTTGAGCAAGCACAATTCCACGGTGTGTTCCACGGAAATGCATTCTAGTTGTTGCTGTTGATGATGATGATTCTTGTGTCGTTGTTGTTATTGTTGTTGATGATGATACTAGTGGTGTTGTTGTTATTTTTGTTATGATGTCTGATCCTGTGTCTGTGCAGATTTCTTCCTGTTTCTGAGGTACTGCTAACTGCACCCTGCTGAGGAAAGAGAAACTGGCATCTAACAGCATCACATCAGCCAGCGCCTCTCACTTAAGCAAATCCAACTAACCTAACCTTAACATTATCACACACACACACACACACACACTCTTCTGCAACAACAGCAGTTCAACAATTATATAAAATAAATAGTAATTACAAATAGTAAGCACAAATATTTTCATCCATAGTTCCATCCATCCAAGGCTAACCTCTGAATTTCTTTTCAAAGTGCACCAGATTGATGCATTTAAACATTAAAATGTACAACATTTTCTTATGGGGGACCATCCTCCTGGACCCCTGGGGGCCTGTGCCCCACTGCAGATGTAGGTCTAATGATGCCCCATGTACAAATAAATGTAAATGGGAGCTATTTTGACTGGATGTGAGAATAGCCACAGAGGTAACCAATACCATTGCATACCATTGCACATTTGCAACCAATGCATACTACACAATATTTGTACCATAATACAATATTGTGTAATTTCTTATGTTTTATGATACAGCAAAGCTTGATTATGATTCTGCATTTTGACTTTCACATTTACTCTGCAATATGTCTATCTAGGTTGTGATTTATTTCTGTTTTAGTTGTCGTGTCTGCAGCCATTTTGGTGTGTTAAATATGAATTTACACTGTAACACAAGAAAAAACAAAGTTGTGTTCCATGGTCTTCAGCAATTTTACCATATTGTCATCATATCGGAGTAGATAAATGGACCAAAATAAAACAATTAAAATATTAAGTAAATAAGTATTGTAATACTTTGTGCCACAGTGAGACTATCTTGCCCCAAAAAGTATTGGTAATTAGCCTGGGTTTTCCCATGCTGCCTTACGCGCCCGATTTTATTCACGCTGCTAGGCAGCCTGGATTCCATGGAGCAAATTTTCGCCTCAGTTAGGGGACCAATCACAGAACGGAGGGAGGGCAGCAAGACGATGACGACACACCGAAGCCATTATGAGCTACGTTACAGGCGCATTTGATAGACATTAAGTGGCCCAATAAACGGCTCTGGGCATTCGTAAACCACGTTTCAAATATGAGAAAATGAATGCCTAGTTCCCAGACCCCATCTCAATGAGATGAGGTCTGACGTTAGCCAGGCTAATTGCTAATCCCAACAACAATACAATTTTGTCCATGATAATGATGGTATCATGATAGTGATTCTGAAATACCATTCATTGCAAAACAATTTGAACTACGACATATCATGATGTACTGTATGTGTAATAGTTCCTGATATGCAGTAACCAGATATAAGTGTTTGGTCACAGATTTTGTATCTATTCAATAGCCTACATTGTGGTGTCTTTTTCAAAAACTGCCCAGATGAACCTGCCTTGCAAAGTGCATAGTGCCACAAAGCATAACATTTCTGGTCTTAAAGCTCACATAAGAAAAATACATAGGAGAAAATATATTTCAGTTCTAGGATACTTCAATGGTCCTTGAGATGTTTCTACAACTTAATTGGAGTCCACCTGTACCTAAATTAATTCCAAAGAATTCCTTTTCTTTTTCACTTCGCTATGTATGTAGCATAGTAATGTTATACACCATTTGAAAGCTTTGACTCTTGGGAATCCAAAAATGACAACTTTTGTCATGTACAATCTGTATAGTGTTTTACATTCTCAGATTAATCGTATTATGTCTCAATTAAATTTGATCCAAAATGCCCCCCTCCCCCTCCTCTGCTTTTGGTGCTACCCTGACCTCTGGCTGCAGTGTAGCTGCAGCACAATAAGTAGATGCAAGATATTGGGTACTGAAATATTCACAAGAATCCATAGAAATTTAATCTTCATGTTGTATTATCCAATATTAGTTGTACATATGTATACTCTATCTCACACACACTCATTGAACCAACAAAGTAAATGCAAAAATAGAGTTTTTTTGTAATTATTCTATATTTTGTGTAGTCAGTCTATATCAGAACACCTGACATACAATCTATATAATCCACAAGAAACCTCAAATTGTTACCTTTCATTTGAGACCAGGATTATGCTTCTACACAAAGAGGTTCATGTGCAGTAAGCATTTGATTGTCAGTATGCATTTTGGATAACCAAAAGTCCTATGGGGAGTTTCCATAGGCATTTTACAAATGCATGAGCATACCTTGGCAAATAATGGTCTAAAGCACTCATATTTTCATTCTATATATATATATATATATAAGTATATTTTTTTTGACTTTTCATGCCTTTAATGACAGGACAGTAGAGAATGACAGGAAGTGAGTGGGAGAGAGAGTAGGGGTGGGATCCAGAAAGGACCACAGGGCGGGAATCGAACCCGGGTCGCCGGCGTACGGTGCAGGTGCTCCAGCCAGTTGCGCCACAGCTGGGGCAAATTTTCATTCTATATTGATCTACTTTTGCACACAGCTTCACAAGACCTGGTGCTAGGGCTCAGTAGTGTTTGTAAGTGATATCAAGTGACCTAGAGAGGGCTGAAATGTGGTCAGTTCAGAGATGCTTGTAATCCGGCAGAAAGAAAAAAATATATAGCCTCTGTAACTCTGTGTCAGTACATACACACAGTTTCCTACAAAAACTACAGGTTCTCAGCTTTCTATAGAGGTCAAACATTTGATGGTAGACCCCAAAAGAGGTGAACAATGCCCTTGTAAATAGGCACAGTGCAATTTCAGGCGAAACTTGAAATTTGTATTGGAATTCATATGGTTAAAGCAACACAATGTAAGTTTGTTTACCTTAAAATAAAGGGTCAAGCTCATTTTGATGTGTGTTTGTGAGTGCTTTGGGGTGCAAGATGGCCTATTTGATGGGTAAAATATTGGCATTGTGTCTTCTACAGTCTGTGTCCAATTTACTCCAAATACTTTATCTAACCAAATTAAGGGCAGAATGGAGCTTTTTTGTGAAGGAATGCGACCCGATGCATTACTGCACCGTCCCAGCAGGTGGCAGCAGTGTTCTGAACCACAGAGCAATACGGCTCTGGATAACCAGCGGTACAAACAAGAGACATCAAACCAGCCCAGCAAGCGAGAGTCAAAAGGAAGGCAGGGCAGTAGGGAGGCTATATGGATGGGAGCCATCTCCATTCTTTTTAGTGTAAGTTAGCTTTTTTTAGATTAGCAGGACAGTAGAGGCCACCCGGCTAACCTGACTGGGAGTGTACAGGTAGGCTTTTGCATTTTTAAATCGAATCTGGAAAATAAGTGATTTATTCATACGGTCGTTAGCCAATAGTAACCTAGCATGCATGCTAGTCCTTTACATGTAATGTAGCCTATCTATCTAAACCACACTAGTTATAACGTTAATGTTTCCCACCCACAACGACAAAAGTAAACTGGGAATCGACTCGACTGGCAGCGCGTTTTGACTTGACGTTGATAACTACACCATGGCAAAGCTCAATCTAGCTCAACCTTAACGTTAGTCAGTCGTCTGAAGTTGCTGGAGTGCATTTCCCCTACTGGAAAGTTATTATGAAAAAGGTTAACACAAACACTGTAGCATCAGCCTTGCATGTACGTTATTGCATTTGGCATAGGTGAACGTTAGTAAGGTTTATTTCCTGCCTGACGTTATGTGAGATAATAATTGGGCTTACTTACCCTACGTTAAATGGTTGCTTATGATTTGTTGACAATAGGCCTACGTAATCAAATTGAACTAACATGTTTACCCTGTGCGAGACGTCAATGGCATTCCAAATTCCATTATGGTTAAGTGAACTTGCTGGTTAATGTTATTTGGTTTAGCGAGTTCATAGACTGTATATAAGTCTACGAGCGAGTTAACTTAACGTGAAGTTAGCGTGTGGTGGTGCCCCCCAACAACTTCATAGCCTACCAGGGACGTTTTAGAAGTATTTTGGGCTGTGTGATTAATGCTAATTCAGCTGGTTTTGATTATGAGTACGTATTCCTTGGATATAGGCTGAGTTATAAAGGCAGATAATTTACATTATGTTCATGAGTTGTTAAGTTGCTGTCTTGGAGGCTGTCAACTCAACAGCTGTTGCTTGTTTGCTAGACTAGCCAATCGCGAAGGAGAACGCTGTGAGAGCCGCGCTTATCGAGTGCGACGTCCTGCAATCAGTATTCCTGCAGACAAGAGGGATAGAATTAAAGCAGAATGGAATGAATATATTTATATCCCTCCATCTCGTCCTTCTGTCCTTTCCTCCCCCGCTTCTCGCTCTTCTGTTGCTTCCCCTCTCCCTGTGTGTGTGTGAACATGTGAGAGAGCGAAAATGCGAAGAGAGAAGTAAGAAGAGGCTCTGTATTAAAACGTACGTTCACAAGACATGAGGTGACCGTGGAGCTCTGTTCAGGCACATTGGAGAGGCCCTGCAGGCTCAGTCTATTCTCAGACATAATGATGCCCTTGCCTACTCGGTGGCATAGATTGCAGGGTAGTTGTCAAATGGTGTGTGTGTGTGTTGAAATGACCACAGAATGTCTGCCTGTCTTTTAATGTTCCTTCTCAGCCTAGCGTTATTGGCTAGACAAGGAAAAAGGGCCTGTGTTGCTGTTGAGGTTTTGTGTGTGTGTGTGTGTGTGTACTGTTTGCATTAATAAGTAGGAAAGAAAGGTTCTAATTTTTTTGTCATGGTCTTGCTGTTGCTTTTTTTATTTTGTTGCTCTTTCTTCTCTTCAATAGGCCTGAGCCTTGTCGGATGACTAAGTGTTGTCTACGCACACAGTCCAATAAACAAATGGCCAAGCAATAAGTCTTCCTTTTGGATGGTGTAGAGTTGTTGTTGCCTAATTAACACCAGGCTGTTTCTCATATCTCAATTGGGTGGGTCTGGAAAAGTTTCATAGACTGATGAGTTCCAGGGGAGTAACTAGCAGTAAAATGAAATGGTGCATTAAACTTTTACCAAATTGTTTCAGAAGTACAGCAAATCAAATATCTCTTGTAAACAAAGGTTTTAAATGCAGTTGTTTACTCAATTCCAAAGAGCATACATGCATCTGTTTAATAACCAGCAGCGTATTAGCAATATCATTAACACCATTCTAACTTAATCTTTGCTTTTGCCAATAACAAATCTGGCCTGGGAGAACACATGCTATCTGGCATGGAGGCCTTTGACACCCATTTCAAATGTTTCAAAAACCCAGGCACCAATTTGCTTATCGGGCATGGGGTGGGCCTTATATGATGACAGATAGAGCAGTGCATTCAACACAACCACAACTGCACTGATGGTGACGGGGTTAAAGCAGAGCCAGAGACGGTTGATAAAGCTATAGAATCTTTGGCAGAGTGTTGGGGGCAAGTTGCTCTCCATGCATGCTGTTGCGCACAAACACAGTAAAAAGTAAACCGTATCTCCTTCACCATCCACACCTTGTCAATTAATAGTGGTCACTGTTCACTGTTCATACACACCTTAAAGGTTGTATCAGTGATTTCAGGCCCAAAAAAGGCCCAAACATAAGCTCTCTGTTTTGTTCGAGCATCAACAGAAGTGACGTATACCCGCAATCGCTCATACACACCTTTAACACCCATATGACTGACACACCCAGTGGCCTGTGTTTGTTATCCAGGTGTGGATACAGGCTTTGTGTTTGTTTACTGTTCAATTGTTTGTTGATCTTTCCTGTTTCATGTCTGCAGGTGGCAGGAGAGGGGGTGGGAAATGGAGGGCTGATGGACAGCAGAAAGAACCAATCAGAGGACAATGCTGGCCAGGAACCGCTTCATCCTGTTGCTGGTGGTTGGGGTGGTGCTGGCTGTTCTCAGCTACAGCGTGCAGTACTGTAAGTGTTAGTGTGTGTGTTTGTGTATGTGTCAAATGGTGTTTAGTAGCTGCCCCTCTTAAACCATGCTGGCTTGGTGACTTGGTTAAAGGGAGGCCTCCTTTTGTCCCAGCCCCAACATGTGTGTGTTTGTGAGTGAGTGTGTGTGAGTGTCCACTGGGAGTTGTTTGCCTGGCTTGTTGTATTCACTGCTTAACAAAGATGTTTCCCCTGATGGAAGTCTATATTTAACTGGTATTATACTGCAGTGGGATGCAGAAGAATGAATGCACTCCCACGCCAGGCTCACAAAAGGCTCTCCTGTGTGTGTGTGTGTGTGTGTGTGTGTGTGTGATTTTCTCTGCCAGTTTCAAAAATCTCTCTCTATACACACCTACACACACTCTACCCAATCCTACAAACACCTTCACTCTCTCCCTCACATGTGTACACACACACACTAATCTTATCCTCAATATTAACTGTGTTTTCTCCTAAAATTAACATGCACGCTCACAGAGGCTAGTTCCTTATTTTGTATATCGCTAGTCGGCGTCAGGACAGCAGCGGCTCGTTTCCTCCAGCAAGGGGGACTGGGCAGTGAGAGGCTAGTCGGCTTCTCGACTGGCAGTATTTCCACGATGGTTGTAGCTGTGGAGGTTGCGAAATCCAGATCTGACAGAATGCCGGTTTCGTTTAAGATCCTCGTCGGCTTTGAACAAGCATGCATGTCGTACCGCCCTCCTGTGTGAATGCTGGGTGCTGTCTTCTTCCCTGAGTCTGCTCAGAACGAGCGGGCCCGCCGGGCCGCCACCTGTGTGAATGTGCTGGGTGCTGCCTTCTTCCCTGAGTCTCCCTTCTCTCTTTTCTGTCGGCAACCTAGGCCATACAAAGGGCTCCCGCCCATCATAAGCACCAATCGCCAGCCTAGCTTCCTGCCGCTAAACACCTGAAGCTTGTTAGCCTATGGATTGTTAAGTGGCGCTACTGTTTACATTTCAACACAGGAGGCAACCATTTTAACCCTGGGCATTCTATTAACCCTTAGAACCTGATTGACGCAAAGTGCGTCAAAAAACACACCCTTTCTTCTCTGTTACATTGCTCCACGACTGTTCATCGCAGCGAGATGAAACCTTTATTGCATGACAGAGAAGTGGGGCTTTCCAAAGAGACTACGCACTTGTCTGTACGATCAAGTATGAACATTAAAAAAAATCATGAAATTAAATCAAATTGCATCATATTTACAGTCTATACTTCTCTGCGTTCACCTGCACACCCATTACTCTTGTTTGAATTACTTGCAAACCCGTGATCGCATAGATATGGCAAGCATATCAGATGAAAGAGGAGACACAGAGCTATCATTTCATACCAAGTAGTCTTCTGGGTTATAAAACAGACGAAGTGACAGCAAAATAATAACTTCATATAGCTGGACTTACCCCACGTTTTTGTCTGTTGTTGTGACAAAGCATGTTTATAATCCAACGCTATCGTGTGTTTCTCTATGGCAAAGCATGTTCATAATCCGGTTTTGAGATCCTAGCAAATTCCTGCATGGCATCCAATTCAAGGCTCACATTGCATCTCAATTTGTTCAACAAAGAAACACCTTTTTTGCCTTTACTTTGTTCATGGCAATGCAGTAAAAAGTTGAGAATCATTATGAGTGCATACACCATAGTCACACATGCCAACACGCAAACTTAGGTCAAGTCAGGTCAGATCAGTTTGTGTCACAGATATGGAGCGCAGAAAGGTCATTTTTAATCACTAAATAAAAAATGGCATTTATTTCCGTAAATCACACACCACATATTTCTGTAAACTGCTCAGCCCCAGAGTATCCCTCCAACATGGCAATTATATTGCCCGATTCAGGACAGTCTGCCCTACACACACATGAAATGCATGTAGAGCTATGAGCTTGCTGTGTTGAGATACAGGTCAAAATATAAGAATTTTTATGATACGCTTTTTATATTTTAATTCTTTAAAAATCAAAATAAAATGTTAGTACTAATACATGAAATAATGGCAGATCTGGATAGTCTAGACTCTGCTAAAAAAACAATTTATAATATGTGTGTGTGGCACTTACTATGACCAGAATAATTCCTTATGAATAAAGGTAGTGAAAATGCCCTAAAAACAGCTTCCCTAGCGTGTAAGTCCCTACCCCACTGAATATAGTCACCCATGACACAAACATACAGATGGCACTGCAAATGCACAAAATAGCACAACGTTGTATTATTAGTCTGTTTCAGTGGCCAGTTGTTTACTTTAATTTCCAAAGTATCTTGCAAAGTCGGCAAAAACGGCGAAAAAGAAAGTGGAGAGTCCTTACTGCAGCTTTCCCACCTGCGCCTTGAGATGCTGTGTTCAACAGCCACAGGAGAGAGAGAGAGTCCCATCTGCGCCTTGAGATGCTGTGTTCAACAGCCACAGGAGAGAGTCCCATCTGCTGTGTTCAACATTGAGATGCTGTGTTCAACATACACAGGAGAGAGTCCCATCTCGCTTCCCATCTGAGATGCTGTGTTCAACAGCCACAGGAGAGAGTCCCATCTGCGCCTTGAGATGCTGTGTTCAACAGCCACAGGAGAGAGTCCCATCTGCGCCTTGAGATGCTGTGTTCAACAGCCACAGGAGAGAGTCGCATTGAGCTCAGATGCTGTGTTCAACAGCCACAGGAGAGAGTCCCATCAGCCTTGAGATGCTGTGTTCAACAGCCACAGGAGAGAGTCCCATCTTCCTTGAGATGCTGTGTTCAACATACACAGGAGAGAGTCCCATCTGCGCCTTGAGATGCTGTGTTCAACAGCCACAGGAGAGAGTCCCATCTGCGCCTTGAGATGCTGTGTTCAACAGCCACAGGAGAGAGTCCCATCTGCGCCTTGAGATGCTGTGTTCAACAGCCACAGGAGAGAGTCCCATCTGCGCCTTGAGATGCTGTGTTCAACATACACAGGAGAGAGTCCCATCTGCGCCTTGAGATGCTGTGTTCAACAGCCACAGGAGAGAGTCGCATTGAGCTCAGATGCTGTGTTCAACATACACAGGAGAGAGTCGCATTGAGCTCAGATGCTGTGTTCAGCAGCCACAGGAGAGAGTCGCATTGAGCTCAGATGCTGTGTTCAGCAGCCACAGGAGAGAGAGAGAGAGAGACGCATTGAGCTCAGATGCTGTGTTCAACAGACACAGGAGAGAGTCGCATTGAGCTCAGATGATGTGTAAAAGAAATGGACGAACAGACTCCGTCGTTTTCAATGGGAGGGCACAGAGTCAAATAGAACGATTTTTCAGTTGGTCCCCCCAGTACTGCGCAGACTCACACTTAACTTTGTGACGTTAGCCATCAAACTAAATCATATGATAGATAGGCTACACAGATTCTTCTCACACTTCCTTTGCCTTCCAAGTCATCAAAGTTAAACATTTATTTAAGTATTATTATTAATATTATCCTTACAAGTGATATCAAGTCGTGTTAATGTTGAAACTACCACACATGATCATCTTAAAAAACAGTCATGGTTAAACAAACAAAAAAGTTATAGCCTAGCACTGCTACCTAGCACTAGAAGCTAATCTTCTTAACACTTTTCTGACTTACGGTCAATCCATCGAAAACCTCAAATGATTATCGTTAGTGCCGTTTTTCATTAGGTTTACTTGCCTCTATCCAATGCTTTACCTTAACACACAATGGTATTGTAGGCTACATAGCTTTATTCATGAGTTTCCGTGCTGGCTGGACTGAGCTTCTTATCCAAACAATACGGTTATCTCCCTACGGTGCGTTAGCTTCCCTACAACTGGACTCGCTAACTATACTTTTTACGTAAACCTCAACGTTACATACGAGGTAGCTGAGCCTGTTTTGCCTTCTATTGTTTATGTAGATAATACAGAAGCTACAATGTCGGCACAGGATATATGCTATATGAAGTTATGGCATTTCAAAAAAATCCTAAAATGAACGGGCTTCTATGGGGGTTAGCAGAGAAGTGGTCCCTCCAGCCTCCATTGATTCTCCTACTTCCCGGAATTCGCCTGCCCCCTTGTGTTCAACAGACACAGAAGGGAGTCGCATTGAGCTCAGATGCTGTGTTCAGCAGACACAGGAGAGAGAGAGAGAGAGAGGTGCATTGAGCTCAGATGCACCTTTCTTTCAGCAGACACAGGAAAGAAAGGTGCATTGAGCTCAGATGCTGTGTTCAACAGACACAGGAGAGAGAGAGACGTGCATTGAGCTCAGATGCTGTGTTCAACAGACACAGGAGAGAGTTGCATTGAGCTCAGATGCTGTGTTCAGCAGACACAGGAAAGAGGCGCTTGATAAGTTCAGACGCACACAAAAACATAATTGCTAAGACTAAAACTCAACGAGGCATATTCATGTTTAAAATCACTTCTATAGTAAAAATTGTGAAAATGTGTCCATTTTGAAAAACAAAATACTTCTATAGGGATAACGTAGTGTGCGGAGGTGGACAACCATCTGAGGGCAGTTTACCTCAGCTTTTCTCAAACTATGGGCCGCGGACCGGCACCGGTCCGCAACGTGAAAGGTTGGCGTGATTCCAAGGGCCCTGCACTAACAGGCCCTCAGAGAACATAGTGCCAATCACTGGGTCTGGTTAGGACCACTTGTAGCCTCATATGGCTGATGAGGCCAGGAAGAGTTAGGGTCTGTAAAAGTCTCCTTAGTGCCCTGTGTATGTTTGTGTGTGTGTGTGTGTCACTCTGTCTCTCTCTCTCTCTCTACCCCCCTCCTCTCCACTTTTTTTCCCTCTCTCGTCTTGTTAGGTCACATACAGTGTGTGTGTGTTGTGTCTCTCTCTCTCTCTCTCTCTCTCTCTCTCTCTCTCTCTCTCTCTCTCTCTCTCTCTCTCTCTCTCTCTCTCTCTCTCTCTCTCTCTCTCTCTCTCTCTCTCTCTCCCCCCCTCCTCTCCACTTTTTTCCCCTCTCTCGTCTTGTCAGGTCACATACAGTGTGTGTGTGTGTACATTCCTGTGTGATTGTCTGTTCCGTTCTGCATATGTGTCTTCGCAATGCTTGAATGTGTATAGAGAACTAACGGTCTGTGTGTGTCTGTGTATGTGTGTGGAATAGAGTGCAACCTACAAAAGCTTCTTTGTGAAGCCTGCCTTACCTCTGTGCTGTGGTCCCATTGGTTGGTTAGCCAGTTGCCTGCCTGTGATTGGTGGATGTGTGTACGGAGGCGGGAAGAGGGTATGGGGCAAAGACTCCCTGAATAGACTTAACTGATGCTCACACACTCACACTCACACACACACACACACTTACATACACACACACACACACACCTAGTCACATTCATCATGTTAGCCGTGGTTAGTATGCAGACACTGGTGTTCGTGGTGTTTGCTGGTGAGTATAATTTGAGCAGTGCAATTTAAGACCATGTTAAAAGAGTTGGACTACTGTTATTTAAAGATATTTAAACAACTTGGACTAAAGTTGTTTGAATTTATTTGTTATTTAGGTGTTTTGCAGCCTTTACAAAGTGTCAGTGATGTGTACTGTGTGTTTCTGTTTTCCTGGTGGATTAGTGTTTTGGGTGGATTTATGTGAGTGATTTTATACTCTTTGATTTGACTTATGAAGGTGGCTTTCTGTGGGGGCTCTTTGTTTTGCTGAAAAATACACCACACATTTAGACTTAGCGGTGTATAACAAATATAGTGTGTGTGTGTGTGTGTGTGCTGAGGGATATTTGGCTTTGGTATTTTCCTGTCTCCTTGAGTTTTAGGACTTGCTGTGTGTGTGCGTGCGCGCTCGCCCTTAAGGCACCAGATGTTCTCTGTCTACCCGGGAGGATGGTGTGTGTCTCATGCCGAGACCAGAAAAGCTTTTGAAGACCATGAAATCAAGACTCTTTTAAATGTTGACATGGCTGTTAAAAACTTTAATACAAAACTTTTCCAAATAGAGAGAATGCATTTCTCTGAAAGTTTCATCATCTATGTGCTGGCCTCTCCTGACATCTTAATGTCACACACACACACACACACACACACAAAACCTCAATGTTCTTAGTACACTGTGTGTGCTGCAGTAGTCCTGGGGAATGAGCACACTGTAGACGATTTCCCATGCTCCTTCACTCCCAGAGGCGCCCCTGACCTGGCAAGTTTGGTTTGAAGAAGTGCTGTCTGAATGCTGCACACACACACACACACACACACACACACACACACACCACAGAATGAGCCTTGCATGATTAGGTTCCCAGACGGGGGACCAAGCACTGTTTACACACCCTGTCTTCCACGTAGGCTGATGCAGTTGTGGTGTTTGGTCAAGCCAGGTTTGCTGTGTGTGTGTGTCTCTGTGTGTCTCTGTGTGTGTGTGTGTGTGTGTGTGTGTGTGTGTGTGTGTGTGTGTGTGTGTGTGCCTGGGTAGGTGTGTGTGTGTGAGAGAGAGAGAGAGAGAGAGGTTGGGTACTGTGTGTTTCAAGAGAGCTCTTTCCCAAACTCACAAAGGAATTCATGGAAAGTGTGGACCTTTTCTTCAGTTAAAAGTGTGTGTGCGTGAATGCGTGTGTGTGTGTGCGCGCGCGCAAATGAGAAGAACTGAAATGGACTGACACACACACACACACACACACACACACACACACTCACACTCACACACACACTCACACTCAACTCCACAGAGTCCTATTCCAGCATTGAGCTCATTGAGTAAACAGTGGTCTTGGAGAAGGCTTCAGATTCTGGAGTTTTTGGGAAAAGCCATGATTATGTTGGCCAAGGGTGTGGTTAGACAGACGTTGCCATGGTGATGTCGGCCAAGGGTGGGGTTAGACAGACGTTGCCATGGTGATTGCCCAGAGAGGCTGTGGTTTAGCTGGTAAAACTCCATAGGCTTAGACAGCACCAGAGGTGTGTGTGTGTGTGTGTGTGTGTGTGCCTATTTGAATGTTTTCAGGACATCCACAGACTTAAATGTTTATCCTCTCGCACTTCTATAAGAGTGAGCTGTAATATTTACTGACACGCTACTGTATCATAACACATATTAAGTGTGTGTGTGTGCGTGTGCGCGTGCACACAAGCATGTGCTGTAAAAGACCAGACGGTTAATGTGTATTGTGTATCAGTTTTTTTTATGTTCGTTTTTTGCAGTGAGGTGTCATGAGCTGAAATGTTTGCACAAAACATTGCACTGCTTCACTAAAACACATCGTGTGTGTGTGTATAGATCTGTGTAGGTTGGTGGGCACAAATGGCTTGGTTACTTTCACTGAAAGTATTAATTTCACTTACCTGTCACACTCTTTCCCTCCTCTGTGACTCCCTATACATCTCTCTCTCTCTCTCTCCCCCCCCCTCTCGCTCTCTCTCCTCTCTGTCTCAACCTGTCCATCTGTCTCTCTCTCTCTCCTCTCTGTCTTAACCTGTTCATCTGTCTTTCTCTCTCCTCTCTCTCTCTCTATCCCTCTCTCTCTCTGTCTCACCCTGTCCATCTGTCTCTCTCTGTCTCCTCTCTGTCTCAACCTGTCCATCTGTCTCTCTCTCTCTCTCCCCTCTCTGTCTCAACCTGTCTGTCTCTCTCTCTCTCTCTCTCTCTCTCTCTCTCTCTATCCCTCTCTCTCGCTCTGCAGTGCAGCTGGTGCCGGTGTCTCCGGTGGAGTCCAGCCGCTCTGGCGTGGGGAAGAGCAGGAAGAGGGTGAACCCCGTGCTGCAGACGCCGCCCGCCACACCCGACCCCCTGGCCGGAGCCTACCGCTACTGCAACACCCCCAACCGCACTCAACAGACATGGGAGGGTGGGTCACACACACACACACACACACACACACACACACACACACACACACACCTCTACTGCAACAACTCCAACCGCACTCAGCAGACATGGGAGGGTGGGACACGCACAATAAAAATGTTGACGATAACAATGTTGACGATAACAATATAATTATCATGGTTGATTACCACAGTGTGGAAACCGTGTGTTTAATTCTTTCCCAGCTTCATCCTGCTTTTGACATACAGTAAGCCTGGTACAATGAAACAAAACTGGTATCCCTACTGATTCTGTTGTCAAATTGATGGTTTTAACTACGATTCGAATTAGGCTACACCTGATTTTAAAAGGCGGAACATTTTCACCGCAAAATGTGCAATGTATTATGTAGCCACTCTCCATCTTTTTATGTTTGCGTCCACATTAA
>NC_063203.1:21810744-21818244 GCF_017589495.1 Alosa alosa | reverse complement strand
CACATTGGTAGTGGTTACCAGTGAGGTCCCCCCATCCATGTGATGCGCTTTGAGTATCGAGAAATGCTGTTATTTAAGTGTGTGTGTGTGTGTGTGTGCGCTCTCAGTGTCACACACACTGGGGTGGGAGAGGAGTGTTTGGGCTCCCTGTGTGTGTGTGTACGTTGCATATGTGTTGGGAGGATTAGGTTGATCTGTCAACCGAAGTGTGAGAGGGGTGTTGGTAATCCTCGGACTCTTTGTCACCATGGTAACATGCCAACAAGGTTTATCTCTCAGGAGTGACTGCTTATGAAGATTCAGACGACCCCCCCCCCCTCCATTCTTTCTCCTCCCTTCATCTCTCTCCCTCTCTTATTCACCCTCTAATTTATCCAGTCTCTCTCCCCCTCTCTACTTTCCTCTGTCACCCTATCTCTGTTTTACCATCTCTCTTTTCCTCTCTCCCTCCAATTATCTATTTCTTTTTCCCCTCTATTCTCGCTCTCCTCTTTTTCTCACTCTGTCTGTCCTCTCTTTTTTTTTCTTTGTCATTCTCTTCCTCTCCTTTGCTTCTCTAGCTTTGGCTTGGTTTTTGGAGGCTGTTGACAGCCCATAAGTCATCTGGTTGCCGTGGCAGATTTTCAGTATTAAAATGTAATCCGTGTCATGTTGAACCTATTAAACCCCTCCCCCACTTCCGCCTCCAACTGTCCTCTCTCCATCCGTGTCTCTCTCTCTCTCTCTCTCTCTCTCTCTCTCTCTCTCTCTCTGTCATAGATGCTCACACACACACACACACACACACACACACAAATGCACGCACATATACAGATGTCAGGTGCTGACTTGTAGACACACAACTGGTTATGATGCCGCACTTACACACTCACTCACACACACACACACACACACACACTCACTCACTCTCAATTCTCTTTCCATTCATGGAATACTAGTTAGCTGTTGCTGCCCCCATGTGTTCACGTGAAGTATTACTATTGACTCATATACTCATATGAGAGTGAGAGTTGGATTGGGTGAGGATATCCACACACAGCTGTGATTCAACCAGAACAAGTAATGACAGCCATGAGATCCTCATCTAACCCTCTACAAACACGAGTGCCATGTTACATATTCCTCTACTGACTGAGTTTAGAGACTGTTCCGTTGTATTTCTGTCGATTTAGCTTCATTCACTTCTTTCACCCCTCAAAAAGAGATTTCGGCATCATATCATCCATGCACCACATGCTGTCTACTCTACAGCCAAGAACAGAACTGTGGACATTGTGCAAGTCAAAGGTTGTAGGATATCTAGTGTGGAGTGATCACAACAAGTTGTGAAGAGTTCAAGTGGTGTTTTACTCATGGAATGCCTCTTGTCCAGTCAGAAATGTAAGGAATGTTATTAGGGGCTGCCGTGGCCTACTGGTTAGGGCTTCGGGCTTGTAACCGCAGGGTTGCCGGTTCGATCCCCGACCAGTAGGAAAAATGTGGGCGAGGGAAGTGGTTGAGCACTGCTCTCCCATGCCCACATCCACGGCTGAAGTGCCTTTGAGCAAGGCACCCAACCCCCTCATTGCTCCCTGAGCGCCGCTGTAGCAGGCAGCTCACTGCGTCGGGATTAGTGTGTGCTTCACCTCACTGTGTGTACACTGTGTGCTGAGTGTATTTCACTAATTCACGGATTGGGATAAATGCCAAGAGACCAAATTTCCCTCACAGGCTCAAAACAGTATATATACAGTACTTACTTATACTTAAGCAAATTGTATACATAACTTATATTTATACATGTTATACATAACTTATTTCTTTATTTATTTTCTGTCCCTCACTTCACATGGAGGGTCTGCCATATTACGTGCCACCCCAGCAAAGCAGCCATGGATGTGCAGGGAGCTGTAGAGCCCTCCAACAGTATGCCTCGGCTTTATGGCTCTATGGAGCCCTCCAACAGTATGCCTCGGCTTTATGGACTCCTCCAACAGTATGCCTCGGCTTTATGGACTCCTCCAACAGTATGCCTTGGCTTTATGGACTCCTCCAACAGTATGCCTTGGCTCTATGGCGGCTGGCTTCACTACAAAGCACACATGTTTTTGCATGTTTTTTTTTTCTTCCAGGACCTCACCAACACAACTGCACTGTTAACCTTGCCAGTTTTTTTTCACAGGACCTTCCAAAAGTGTGTGTGTGTTTGTATGTGTGAGAGTGTGTGTGTGTAAGAGAGAGAGAGAGAGAGAGAGTGTGTACACCTAACCTTGCTAGTGTTTCCAGGGCCTCCCCAAAATATATGTGTTGTGAGAGGGCTAATAGGTCTACATTAAATTCTAGTAATATTTCTCTCTCTCTCTCTCTCTCTCTCTCTCTCTCTCTCTCTCTCTCTCTCTCTCTCTCTCTCTCTCTCTCTCAGAGCGCCTTCCCACCCACTCCTGTCCTCCTTCATCAGTGACATGGCTAAAGACGGCCAGACTGACAACTGGGACGCCTCCCTCACCTCTCTGGCCCGCCTGCCCAATCACAGATCATGTGAGATGGGCGAGCTCACACAGACAGGTAAACAAACCAATCACGTCCAGCATTGCCAGTCAGAGAGCCTATTACAAGCTGCTGTGGATAATTTGAACACATCTTGCTGACGTGTGTGTGTGTTACTGTGGACATGTATAATATTGCTTGAAGTGTAGAATATCAATTATATTCTCCCTCTCTCCATCTCGGACCCCTCTTCTCCCCCACTCAGGTGTGGTCCAGCACCTGCGTAACGGGCAGGTGTTGCGGGGCGCGTACCTGCGTGGTGTCCCGCTGCTGCCGGCGTCCCTGGGCTCGTCTCAGGTGCTGCTGGAGACGACGGGGAAGAGCCGGACGCTGCAGAGCGGCCTAGCGCTGGTCTACGGACTGCTGCCGGGCTTCTCCCGGCCGGCCCTGAAGGTCCGGCAGCACTGGAACGCTCTCTTCTGCGGCCGCGCCTGCGACTGCCCCGCTCGCCAGCGCCACCTGGAGGCCGAGCAGCGACGGCAGTACCGGCTGCGCGTGGCCGACACGCGCCTCGACCGCGCCTACGTCGACATGGCGGCGGCGCTTGGCGTGGCGCCGCGGGTGCTCCGGGCGGCCAATCCGGTGGACGCGCTGCTCTGCCACCTGTGCCACGGGCTGCCTTTCCCCTGCCGCGTCGCCGACGGCAGCGCCAACACGTCCTCGTCGCCGGCGTCCAGTTGCCTGACCCCGGCGCACCTGGCGGAGATCCGGCGTCAGCAGGAGGAGGACGAGCGGGAGCGCCAGGTGGCGGGGCTGTACCACCGCTACGCCGTGCTGGCCGCCCAGCCCTACCTGGAGCGCACGGCCGCCCGCATGGAGCTGCCGCCCGCTGGGCACCCGGGCCGCCGCCCGAACCTCCCCCGCCACGGGCGTCCGTCCGCGCACGACATCACCATGGCGCCGCTGCTAAGCGCCTTGGGCCTGGAGGGCGTGGCCGGCTTCCCGAGCTTCGCCGCGCGGCTGGTGATGGAGCTGTGGAGGCGGCCGAACGCGGGCGGAGCGAGGGATAGAGCCAGGGCGGCGGAGGAGAAGGGGAAGGAGTGGGGGAGGG
Source organism: Alosa alosa (assembly GCF_017589495.1). Taxonomy (NCBI): domain Eukaryota; kingdom Metazoa; phylum Chordata; class Actinopteri; order Clupeiformes; family Clupeidae; genus Alosa; species Alosa alosa. Next base: position 21,814,667 of record NC_063203.1, on the reverse strand, counting down.
AGCTGAGGGCCAAGCGCTCGCAGGATGACCTGTTTGTGCGCGTGCTGTACAACGGCGAGGACCTGACGTTCCACACCACCTTCTGCCGCACGCACCCACGCCACACGCACACGCCGCTCTGCCCACTCGGCAAGTTCCTGCGCTTCGTCCGCGGGGACATCTTCAGCCCGCTCAACGCCACCAGCTACCAGCAGGCATGCCTCGCCACTGGACCTTAGCGACCATACACACACACACACACACTCGCATACACATGCATACACACACGCATACACACATGCATACACATGAGACAGCCAGATAGGATGGAGAAAAAACCTGCCTCAGACACACACACACACACACACACACACACACACACAAATACACAAGGCAGCTTGCTACATATACTTGAACCTGCTAGATGCATGTATATATATACACACACACACCAGGGTTTCGGTTATCCGGTAATACCCGGCCGGACATTGTCCGGGAAAAAAAACAATGTCCGGCCGGGTATTTGGAAAAAATTATGATAAAACGATAAAATGTTTGATTGAAATTGGCTAATAATCCCGTCCACCTAACACAAAATGAATTTGAGAATAAGCCTAAAATGTAGGCCTATACTAAAGCAAGAATACACCATCTGGTTATGTTTTCAAATAAAACGTCTGTTATGTCTGTTAACAGCGAACAAAGCGATAATAGGATATTTGATCAAAATGTCCGGAAAACAAAACCATTTTTTCCAAGTGGAAACGCTGACACACACACATACATACCTTACATACACACACACATACATACCTTACATACACACACACATACATACCTTACATACACACACACATACATACCTTACATACATACGCACATACATACCTTACATACACACACACATACATACCTTACATACACACACACACACATACCTTACATACACACACATACATACCTTACATACATACGCACATACAGTAACCTGCCACAAAACCTGCCACAACCATGATTCTATAAATCCTGCCACACACTCAGGAAAACCACACACACACGTATGGTCACAAATACACATTCTCACACACACACACACGTACACACACATCTGAGAAAAGTGTTTGGAGTTGTTTGTTGGACTGAATGGAAGTTAACAGCACTAGGCCTACAGGTAACTTCCCAGACATACCTGTTGAGAGAAGTGAGATCTGGTCCACCAAATCCATTTCCTTGATGAGTGCTGGAGGGCATTCCAGGTCCTTGAGGGAAGGACACTCACATTCCCTACTGTTTTACTATAGTATTTTGTACTTAAAACTCTTCGTCCAAGGGCTAACCAATAGACTATTCTATTCTTGGAACTGACACAATTTTAAGACGGTACATGCATTCCCTTGCATTAACACACACACACACACACACCCCACATCACTTTTTCTATTGAAGGATGTTTACGTGTGGTGAATTGCACAAACTTTTCCAGTGGTCTCAGTACTCTCGTTTTAAACATCCCGTGTTGCTGAGGTTCCCGAGTCGACTCGTGAGACATCTCCATGAGACATGTTGCCACACAGGACTTTTGGGACCAAGTTCTTGGGCACAACGCCACTTTAATCCTCCACGACCCAGTCTGTGGGCATTCCTTACACGCCGTTCCCTCAGCTGGACCGTAGGACGTCCTCCGTGCTAGAACAGACGAGCGAAAGGAAGCGGTGCAACATTGTTTTGCCAGTGTAATTATAATCTTTAACATCAGTTGTTACCTGTAACAAAGTCCTGTTGTTTTACCATTTTGAATGTTGGATTAAGTATTGTATCATGTTTTTTTTGCCTCTGTGTAACAGTTAATTCTCATGTTTTAGGCCTAACGGTTGTAGATAATTTATCTGTTAAACACAAATTCCTCTGTTGTTTGCTATGAACATATATGAGTCAAAATAAAAACAAATATATGATTCCCCACAATAGGATGACTTTTTTTTTTTGCACCTCAAGGTGTGACTGGCACCAAAAAACATTGCTAAAGATAGTTTAGAAATATTGGTAGAATGTTTGCTTTAAAAGGAGAATATAGATATATAGAACTTAATTTATTGTTTATCTGGAAGAGTGGATGAGTAACAGGAAATCAGAAATGTTGATTAGGCTCAGAGAGGGACGCTGACTAGTTTAACATCCATCTGCTCCTTGAGATGTCACATACACATATTGGCCACTAGATGGCAGAAATATGCCACCACAGTAACCAAAGTCTCCAGGCCCTCCTGGAATCAGTGCGCTCACCACTCAATAATTTGGAAGATTCATGAATCACCCTTTCATGATTACAGCATTATGATGACAAATAATTTAAGACCACTGTCTCCCAGTGTGATAAAACAATTATTATTTTTTTCTAAAAAAATGGTCTTTAAGCAAGTTGTGTGCCAATAGTGTCTAAGGAAAAAGCCAATAATGTTTTAATTAGAGTTCCGCTTACCCTGAACGAGACGAACGATTTATCCCAACTTCAGACAGACCCATCGACCATAATTAAACTGTGTGTGCGCTTATGTTAAACTGTGTCTGTGTGTGTGTGTGTGTGTGTGTGTCTCCCCCCTCCCGTTGGGATGACTGCATGACCCACTTAGAAGTGAAAGAAGACCAAGGAGGTGGATTTCAAAGCAGTTTAGTATATAGGGGTGTGAGTGTGTTTGTGTGATTCTGTATAGAACCACAGCCTTTGAGTGTGTCTGTAATTTTTGTTTGCAGCGTGTGGTTTTAGTTGTTAGTAAATAGCCGGCTCAGTGATTCTGTAGCCAGTGGCTTGCTGTGTGTGTGTGTGTGTGTGTGCACATGCTGGCTGAGAGCCACAGTGTAAGTGTGATGTTTGTGTTTGTAGTGTGAAACATCAGCTGTGTGCTCCCAGTGTGACAGTGAATTTGTTCCCCCTGGGAACAACTAGAATGGCAGATCAGAGTTCCACGTCATCTGTTCATCTGCACATTCTACCCAACAACAAACAAACAAACAACTCCCTAACCTTGAAATGTACTGTGTGTGTGCGTGTGTGTGTGTGTGTTTGTGTGTGTATTCAAGGAGACCTGTGCAGACAGTCTCAGAGGAACCATGCAATCTCACCATCAAACAAACTCATGTCTTTGACATACACACACACACTGACAGAGACACACTTGCTGCTACGCAGCCCCTGCCACACACACACACACACTTTGATATTCTTTCTGGTCGATCTTTTTTTACTCCCTGAGAAAAGACCATGCTGCTCTCCTGTGTGTCTGCCACACACGCACACACACACACACACACACACACATACACACACACGGCAGGTCTCCCAGGTGGGCTGCACAGGCTGTAAATTGAATCTCTCTGAGAGTGACCTTGATCATACAGTGACATGTAGCGAGAGGAGGTGGAATGGGCTGTGGAGCAGGGAGGGGGCAGAGGGGTAGCTTTAACCCCATCATGGGGTATCAGAGGGTTATCTGCCCTCTGTCGCTTTCTATCTGTGTCTCAGACTCTCCCTTTCTACTGGGTCTCTCATTCTCTCCTTCGTTTCCCCCCATCTCTCTCATTCTCTCCTTCGTTTCCCTCCATCTCTCTCATCCTCCCCCTTAGTCTTTCTCTCCTTTTCCTTCAATCTGTCTATCTTGTTCATGCCACTCTCTCTCCCCTCTCTTTCTCTCTCTCTCTCCCCTCTCTTTCTCTCTCTCTCTCTCCCCTCTCTTTCTCTCTCTCTCTCTTTTGATCTCTTTACCTTTGTGAATTTCCTCTAGACGTTTGTCTGTTTGATGCTCCACTGTGTCTATGTAGTGATGTTATCCCTCTCTCACCCTGTGCGCTCTCTTTCTCTCTCTCTCTTCTTTCTCTCTCTCTCTCTTTGTCACCTCTCCCTCTGTCTCTCTTGATTACACTCTCCCTCATCTTTCTCTCCTCTCTCT
>NC_063203.1:21803244-21805744 GCF_017589495.1 Alosa alosa | reverse complement strand
CACACTCTCTTATACTCCCTCTCTTTCTCTCTCTCATCTTCTCTCTCTTCCTTTTCTCTCTCTCTCATCTTCTCTTTCTCTTCCTCCTCCTTCCCACTTTCTCCTTCTGTCTTCCTTTCTCTCCATCCCATAATCATGTCATGTTCTCACTAAACCCTATGAACATTCTATACAGAACATTATCGTTATCACTAGACGCATTGCTTCTTTGGATGTTGAGGTCTTAGCTGGGATGTGCATTAGAGCTTAATGCAACTTAAATAGTCCCCAGAGGATGTGCGCTGAGATGTATAGGCATGTCCAGTTCCATATAGTCCGATGGATTGTCTAAGAGCTCCATACAGTATATTTCTTATTTAATTTTATTTATTTATTTATATATGTATGTATGTAGGCTATTTATGTGTTTTTACTGCTGTACTGTATGTGTGCCATTCTTTTTTTTTTTTTTTTGTCTTCGATGTTTTGTCCTCTCTGTTGCCAGACTGGTTGGGTGTGAAGTGTTGATTGCCTTGGGCTTAATTAGCTTGCTTGACTAATTGACTAATTAGGCCCGTTTCACTAATTAATTGAATGGTTTTGTCTTTACTTGACAGAGAGGACAGTGGGTGTGCCAGAAGACAGGCAAGCACACACACACACACACACACACACACACACACACACACACACAGACACACACACACAAACATACATAAGTACCGGTATGCAGATATCAATCAGTGAAAGCATTTGTGTATGTTGACAGAAATGTACCTATGTACAGATATAGATACTCAACAGAGTAAAATTAACAGAGAGAGAGAGAGAGTGGAAAGAAGCGTGAGAGAGATAGAAATAAAGGGAGTGTGAGAGAGAGATAGAAATAAAGGGAGTGTGAGAGAGAGAGATAGAAATAAAGGGAGTGCGAGAGAGAGAGATAGAAATAAAGGGAGTGTGAGAGAGAGAGGATAGAAATAAAGGAGTCTTGAGAGGGAGATAAAAAAAGGGTCTGCGAGAAGATAGAGAAGATAAAGGAGATAGAAATAAAAGGGAAATGAGAGAGACTAAAATAAATAAAGGAAAGTGAGAAGAGATAAATAAAGGAAATAAAGGAAAGGGGGGTGAGAGAATATAGAAATAAAGGATCTGAGAGAGATATAAAATAAAGGAGGTCTGAATAATAGAAATAAAGGGAATGTGAGGAGAAAGAGAGAGAAGATAGAAATAAAGGGAGAGAGTGAGAGAGAGATAGAAATAAAGGGAGTGAGAGAGAGAGATAGAAATAAAGGGAGTGTGAGAGATAGAAATAAAGGGAGTGTGAGAGAGAGAGAGAAATAAAGACAGGAAACATTGAGAGAGAGATAAAGAAATAGAAATAAAGGAGTGTGAGAGATAGATAAAGAAATAAAGGAGAGAAGAGATAGAAATAAAGGAGATCCTGAAATAGAAATAAAAGGAGTCTGAAGAGAGAGCTAGAAATAAAGGGAGTGTGAGAGAGAGATAGAAATAAAGTGAAAGAATAAAAATAAAGGGAGTGCAGAAAGAATAGAAACAAAGGAGGTGTGAGAGAGAGATAGAAATAAAGGAGTCTTGAGAGATAGAAACAAAAGAGTCAGAGAGATAGAAATAAAAGGGAGTCTGAGAGAGAGAGAGATAGAAATAAAGGGGCGTCTGATAGAAATAAAGGATCAAAAGTCTTGAGATAGAAATCAAGGAGGGTGAGAGAGAGAGATAGAAATAAAGGGAGTCTTGAGAGAGAATAAAATAAAGTGTAAAGAGAGAGAGATAGAAATAAAGGGAGTGTGAGAGAGAGAGAGAGATAGAAATAAAGGGAGAGAGAGAGAGAGATAGAAATAAAGGGAGGAGAGAGAGAGATAGAAATAAAGGGAGTGCGAGAGAGCGAGCTCCGTCACATAACAGTGGAGTGTTGTTAAGCCGGTGTTGTTTGCCTGACACAGGGGCTGCTTTAGCGGTGACCTTAATACCAACATTTTGACTTTCACTCACCACCTTGGCCTGTGGAACTCTCATCTGAAAATAATTCTCCCCTCATCCATCACTGCTCCCATGCCCTTACCCTCTACTTACCGTGTGTGTGTGTGTGTGTGTGTGTGTGTCACACACATGTTGCTCCTTTTTCTATACATAAATACATTAATATTTATTTTAAGGTTGAGTGTGTTCCTTGCTCTCACCATTTGTAATACTCTTATGAATACATTTATATGCTTGTGTGTGTGTGTGTGTGTGTGTGTGTGTGTGTGTGTGTGTGTGTGTGCACATGTGTGTGGCTCCCTTGTCCTTGTGAGTTTTTCAGGTCACTGGTTAAAAGGCCTGCTTGGTCTCTACCCTGCTAAATATATAATCACTGAACTCCTTAGCCTCTCTGAACCCAAGGACCCCCCCTGACCTTCCACATGGGCCCTCCCTTCAGACCTGCTGACCTGAGACTCACTATGGAATGTACCATCTGGGGAAATGATGTGGGGGGAGGGGTAGGTGTCTGCCAAATAGCAGG
>NC_063203.1:21795744-21798244 GCF_017589495.1 Alosa alosa | reverse complement strand
TGGGCCCAGGAGTGCCTGCAGGAATGAATGCTATGGTACGCACACCCATCTACAGAATCTGATTGCTCATCTGAAATAACTCCTCTAGCTTTGCTGCCTCCATCCTTTCTGTTTTCATTGTTTACAAAAAAAACATTTTATATCCATGATGGCATTCAAGTCTTGAGTTAGTGAATTAGCTTAACAAGTAGCCTAGCCTACAACTTCTGTAATTGTTATCCTTTGTTATTCTCTCTCCTGCTTAAACAAAAGATGTGTGCATGCATATAGTTCTGCATTAAGTTGATTTTCATAACGTGCTTACAAACTTTACCCAAAATTTAAACAGCCTACTGTCATGCAGTTAATGGGATACTGTGAGTTGGGAACTTATGATGAGGCAATTTGGTCTGAATAAGTATAGTAAGTATATATACTCTTTTGATCCCGTGAGGGAAATTTGGTCTCTACATTTATCCCAATCCGTGAATTAGTGAAACACACTCAGCACACAGTGTGCACACAGTGAGGTGAAGCACACACTAATCCTGGCGCAGTGAGGTGCCTGCATCAACAGCGGCGCTCGGGGAGCAGTGAGGGGTTAGGTGCCTTGCTTAAGGGCACTTCAGCCGTCCTACTGGTCGGGGTTCAAACCGGCAACCCCCGGTTACAAGTCCAATACACACACAGGAAATTCTCTCTCGTTGTTGAGTAGCCTGATGGCGTGCCTGCTGATGTCACCTTCAAAGTGCTAGTGTTAGCTTAGAGTGTGATTTCTACAGAGAAAGTGGGAAGCATTGCTGATTAATGATGCACATGGCATCAAACTGCAGACAGCCCCACCTGCGCAGGTAAGAAGCATGCAGTGATATTTCACCTTGCCCACAGTAGCACAGCAAACACTCTGACCTGTCGTGTCCCACGAGGCGCTCTGTATGCCTGACAGCTTCATTCTTCCCCGTGATGTGTTTACTTCCACACGCCACGCCAATTTCACCGGGATATGTGTGTGTGACGCAGGAGGTCGGGTCCCGCCGGTGCCGAGTTTGATTAGGAGCTCCTGAGGTTAATGGATGAATGAGCTCATCCATATATCTGTCTTCATTCATTATCTGCCCAGCTCTCATATGCACTACACATATATAGAAACACACACACACACACATATAGATATATAGATATATATATATATATATATATATATATATATATATATATATATATATATATAGAGAGAGAGAGAGAGAGAGAGAGAGAGAGAGAGAGATTTTGTGCTCACATGTTTATACATTTTATGCTGTATCTCTGTCTTCTTTTCCTTGTGATACTACTGTGTTATTTGTAACACTAGCTTTGGCAACACTGTACCAAACAGTCATGCTAATAAAGCCCCTTTGAATTTGAATTTGAGAGAGAGAAAGTTGGCAGGAGAGGAAGAGAGTCATTAAACTCCAAGTTACTGCTCCCCTACTAAGAAGATGAGCCCTTGAAGTGTCCCTCATGCGAATACACAGACAAGTGATGTGAAATTACATAAGTTTTGCTTCTAAACTAAGATATTCCACAGATGGCACAAAGAGACGTCAAGTCCTTGAAAGATGCAGTGTAGAATCTTGTATGGATTTTTGGGGGTTCTACAGAACATAACATTGTTCCTCTGATGAGAACCAGTAGGAGAATGTAGTTCTAGGTGTGGGATTGGGAACCATTCCGACCATTCATGATATATGTCTATCTATATAGATCAAACACTGAGTGCAGTTGGAATTCAGATTTAGACCACTGACCTTAAGATGGTACTGGATTACGTTAGTTACACAGATTTTATGATCTACAGTCATATTCAATATCAGGGTGCGTGTGTCCCTGTATTGAAAATTGAAAAGTGTGTGTGAGAGAGACAGAGAGTGTGTGTTTAGATGTGTGAGAGATGTTTTGTGTTACCACACCTTCAGAAGTTCTCTCTGTGTGCATGGTTTTAATCATGGAAAAAGAAACATAATGACAGTGTAATTACCAGTAATGGAGTGTGTGTGTGTGTGTGTGTGTGTGCATGCGTGAGTGCGTGTTTTAGAGAGGGGAAGGACTGTGTGAGGGGGGACCTATCAAACATATCTTTGGTCAATTTGTTTCACTCGTAACAACTTTTGAGCGCTTTAACAGTTTTATGCGTTCTTAATGTTTTTCTAAGGGTATTTTAACTTTAACGGCTTGGAGGATTATCAGACTTTTATGTCTTTTTCCAGACTGAAACACTCATGCCTCATAGTCTGTCTGTTAAATGAGGCCCTGGTCTTTTTCATACATACCAAACGATGACTGGTGCCTCATTGCACGGTTTAGGAGTCGAGATTCAGTCAAACAGAACAGCAAGGGTGTAATGAAGAGCCCAGACTTGGTGGACATGACACCTCACACAAACATCTAAGAACATTCCCAGTATGTTTTAATTTTTCATAAAGTAGGCCACGGCTGCCCCCTAAATGTGTGTGTGTGTGTGTGTGTGTGTGTGTGGACATGA
>NC_063203.1:21670744-21790744 GCF_017589495.1 Alosa alosa | reverse complement strand
AAGAGAAGAGAGAGGAGGGTAGTCAGAAGAGAAGAGAGAAGGGGATAGTCAGGAGATACTGCATTTGAGTGATGTATAGAAGAGAGGAAGAAAAAAGGAACACATGACAAGAAGATGATAGATGACCTCCATGTGAGAATTTCCTCAAACACAAGACTAGGAAGAAAGGGGAAAGGAAGAAGTGAGGAGAGAGAGAGAGAGAGAGAGAGAGAGAGAGAGAGAGAGAGAGGAGGGCAAACATGATTACTTAAATATGAGAGAAGAATGAGGGAGAACAAAGTCATTTTGAGGAGAAAAAGAAGAGGAAAAAAGATCCTGTATACAGACACCATGTATACAAACAGACAGTCTAAAGTAAACTATCTTCATAGTCAAGTCTTCTCTCCTCTCTTTCTTTTTGCAAATGCAACTTCTCTCTCTCTCTCATTCCACGCCTATTTCTTTTTTCCTTTCATGTTTCTCTCCCTCTCACACATTTATCTTTCTCATTCCATCTTTTCTTCACCCCCTCTTTTTCCATTTCACTCACCCTCTCATTCCTTCCACCCTTTCTCTATCCCTCTCTCTTTCTCTTCACTGCAGCCCTCTCCCTCAAGCCCTCTCTCAATCTGTTTCTCTCCCTCAACCACAAGTCGTTCTATCTCTCTCCCTTTTTCTCTTCTACTCTCTCTTTCACTCTCTCTTTCTCCCTCTCTCTCCTCTCTCTCTTCTTCTCTCACCCCCTCTCCCTCTCTCCTCTCTCTCTCATATTCCCTCTCTCCTTCTCTTACGCCCCCTCTCCCTCTCTTCTCTCCACTCTTTTTCTCTCTCTCTCTCTCTCTCTCTCTAACTCTGTCCTTACTTCAGACAGGCTCTGTCTGCTCAGTGCTCTCAGGCAGAACTAATCAATCTGAATTTTTAATCCCAGGGAGAGACGACCCACAACCCATCTGTGATCCATCCCAACTCAATTAAACACACACACACACACACACACACACACACACACACACCTAAAATAATTCACATATACACCCTTATGAAAACTCAAACTCACAACACACACACACACACACACACACACAGAGAGAGTATGCACACATCTTTACACATGCACACACAAACTCTCTTCTTTCACTCTGTATCCCAAAGTTTCTGTCTCACACTCACTGACCTGCATCTGGCCCTGTATATGTGTGTGTGTGTGTGTGTCTGTGTGTGTGTGTGTGTGTGTGTGTGTGTGTGTGTGTGTGTGTGTGTGTGTGTGTGTGTGTGTGTGTATCTAGCACAAGTGATGTGTGTATTGGTGTGTTTCCTGACTCAGAGTGTTAACGGATGGAGTGTGTGAGGAGGATTGCTCCAATCTGTTTAAAGCGGCAGTGCTGGCACACACACACACACTCACACACACAAACAAATAAATACCATACACATGTGAACACACACACACACACACACACACACACACACACACGTAAACAGAAACAAACTAACACTCACACAAGCTGTTATGTATCTGACATGCATCAGCTGAATCCTTAGGGATTATAGGCAGCATTCCGCAGTCTTATGTGTTTACAAGAGCACAGGGACACTTTCTGTGGAAAACATACAGATGTTTAGAACACAAAAACATTTATCCTCATTCAAACTAAACTACAGGCATAATTACCATTGGCCAAAGGCCGTATCTGTCGGAAAGTTCCAGAGTCAGGGTTACACTTAGCACTGGTCAGGATGCAGCAGCACACCCAGCCAGAGAACAATGAATGACTCACATTAGGGGTTATATGAATCCAGTTTACTCTCTCTCTCTCGCTATCTATCTGTCTCTCACTTTGTGTGTGTGTGTGTGAGTATGTTAGTGGACAGTAACTCTATTAGGTCTTTTCCACCGACAGAAAACCAGCTCCGTTCCCGTTCACGAACCAACATTTGAACCGGTCGGAGCGTTCCGACCAAACACGGTTCGGAACGTGGCACACACTTTGGTCCGGAGCTTGAACCAGAAAATAGTTGTTTTTTCCTGCAAACCGGAGTGGGCGTGTCATTTTACGGTTCAGAGGGGACAAGGCTGAAAGCATGAGTTCTCCGTCCATATCAATTGGTACCATGTAAACAAAACTAGTCAACAAGCACTAGCCTGCAGACATTGACTAGCATTTTAAACAGCTCATTTTTGGCGTTTTTACAGTGCAGCTGTTCATGCATGCATCTCATTAACTTTTGTTTTGCATGCAACACCCATTGTTATTGACACATCCTTGGTTCGGTTCTAAACTGGTGGAAATGTGGGCTGGTTCACTAGATAGCACCAAAGTTCAAAGACTTCTGAACGGAACCTGTTCAAGAACGTGTTCCGTGTCGGTGAAACGGGTTCTCTGTCGGCTTATGTGTGTTGATTAAATGTGCCTCTGTATATGTGAAGATAACTGTGAAGAGAGTTACAGAATTACAGTACAGAGTAGTGGGAGGAGGGGTAGAAAGAAAGAGAGAGAAAAGAGAGAGTGTGAGATAAAAGATTGTGTTACAGTGCCCCAGATTCTCACAGTTATCCACATTTCTCGTCTTTCACTTTTCTGTTCAACCTCTCATTTTCTCCTTTACCCCATCTCTATCCCCTTCTCTATTCTATTTTCTCTTAAGTCTTTCTCTCCTCCTTTCACTCTCTGTCTTTCCCCGTTCTTCCTCTTCTTTTTCACTCTCTCCTGTCTTTCTCTCTTCTGTCTCTCTGGAATCCTCCCGTAATGTAAGCCAGCTGCAGGATGTTGCACGGCCAATTAAAGAAAAACCTTTCAACACACACACACACACACACAGAAACTCACTGGTCAGAGAGAGTTATATTTTCATTTCTCTAATGTTGTCAAAGGTTTTTGTCTCTTCACAGTTCACTTTGTCTCTTTCATTGGGCCATTTTTAGAACAAAACATAAAACATACCTTTGCTTGTTTGTGTGTGTGTGTGTGTGTGTGTGTGTGTGTGTGTGTGTGTGTGTGTGTGCAGTGTTTCCCACAGAATTGAATTCTATTTGTGGTGGTAGGTGTGCAGAATTAACTTGAATGCAACAGTTTTTAACAAATTAGTGCAGCGCGATTATGATTCTAACCAGATTTAAGCACAATTTAGTACAACCAGAAAAATCATTGTGTGGTGGTCAATGTTGATATTGTGGTGGGCCGCCACAAATAAGTCAATGTATGTGTGTGTGTGTGTGTGTGTGTTACAGAGAGAAAGGGAATGACAAAGCCAGATTTACACGTGCGCAAAAATTAGAGTTCATGAGTCAGAGATTACGTGTGTGTGTGTGTGTATTTTCATTCCAAGGTAATCAACACCTACAGCAGGTGCTGGAACCTCGGACAGTTGGATGTGTGTGTGTGTGTGTGTGTGTGTGTGTGTGTGTGTGTGTGTATGTTTGTGTTATGTGTGATGTGTGATTATATATGTGTGGGACAAACATGATCATTTTATGTTCTTGTATGTATGTATTCGGGGTATTTTTATTTTGCTTTACTTGAAGTGAAGTGTATGTATAGTCTCCCTCTCTCCCTCTGTGTGTGTGTGTGTGTGTGTGTGTGTGTGTGTTCCCCCCTGTTGTCACAGGTGCATCAACATGAGCCAATTACCATGGCAACATATGCTGATGTCACAGGTAGATAGTGCACAGTGGAGCGCTCAACCAGTTCACACACACGCTCACGCACACACACACACGCACACACACACACACACACACACACACACACACACATTTTGACGGATATTGTCTGTGACAGTACTTTGGATTAGTCCACTGTACCCGTGTGTATCTGTGCAGGCAGGTGACGGCCCAGGAAGAAGCGATGGGTGGATGGAGAGAGTGATGAAAGAGAGGGATAGATAGAACAGTGGAGAGAAAGGAAAGAGAGGGATAGATAGAACAGTGGAGAGAAAGGAAAGAGGGGGATAGATAGAACAGTGGAGAGAAAGGAAAGAGAGGGATAGATAGAACAGTGGAGAGGAATAAAAGGGGATAGATAGGGGTGGAAGACTGTGGAGAGTGATGAAGGAGGGATGAATAGAACAGTGGAGAGAAAGGAAAGAGGGGGATAGATTGAATTGGAAGGAAAGAGAGGGATGGACAGAACTGCACCTGTGCGGAGGACAGGGGCTCAGGAGCGAGAGGCGGTCCCTGGGAATGTACGGCCTCCTGGTTCAGGTCCAACTCCTCCTGGCTCCTCGTCAGAGAGTCCTTCTGTGAAACACGGCAGTCCAAACAGCTCCCAAGGGACAGGGCAGGACAGGCCGTGCAGCACGACAGACGCAGCGAGGAGGACGAGGAGGGATGGGGGGGGGGGGGTTGTGGAAGTATGTTTGTTTGAGCTCTCGCAGACTCAGTAGAGCACAAACACAGTTTAGAAAATCAAAAAGAACATTTGCCCAACGTGAGTACGGTATGTTTGTTCTCTCGTAGTACAGCAGAAACAGAGTTTAAAAAATAAAAAAGGTACTTTTTTTTCATCAGTTCATTCCTGATGACACTACTTTACCATCCACTCAGGGCCGGTTCTCCCTATACACACACTAGGCAAGTTGAGTGGGGCCCCGCAAGTAAATGAAAGCCCCTTGAGTCAAGCTAGTGACAGACAGGTAGGCCTATACAGTTACAGCGACAGTGTTTCATAGGCTACATTAAGAAGATGAACATGAAACCGAATTACCATTCAGGGAATGAAAAATGGAGGAAACTTCACGAGAATGAACAGCGGGAACAGAAGTCGGGTAAACTTGTGTGATGTTGTGATGTCTATGTTGCTACATGCCAAACAGGGAAGTGATTCCCTGATCTGTCTCTTGCTTTAGACAGCCTTTCCCATCAAACTCAAGTTGTGAAATATAATTGCATGTTCCGTTTTTGAATCGAGGCTACATTAAAAAAAAAAAAAACTCAAGTATAGCAAGTAGTAAGAGGCTTTGTACGCATCAAAAGCAAACAGCCCAGACCCTAAAACTGGCTATTTATAGCTGTAGAGGTCCTTTATGGGGAAAAACACTATATTTGGTAACTTCCATAGACATCCAAAATGGGGTGGAAATTGATGATTTTATTGAGAACACTGAGGTGTCAGATAATAAAAAAATGGTTACATTTTGGCCCTCAGAGTTCAGGTAGGAGGGCCCCTTAGCAGGATTTTGAGGTCTGAACTGGTACTGGATCCAAGCTAAATCAGGTCCAAATCTGAATGCTTATCGACAGCCATCTAATGACCCAGGCCAGGGCAGGCCAGCTATCTAATGACCCAGGACAGGACAGAGGACAGCCATCTAATGACCCAGGCCAGGGCAGGCCAGCTATCTAATGACCCAGGACAGGACAGCCTTCTAATGACCCAGGACAGGACAGGACAGCTATCTAATGACCCAGGACAGGACAGCCATCTAATGACCTAGGCCAGGCCATGCCAGCTATCTAATGACCTAGGCCAGGACAGGACAGCCATCTAATGACCCAGGACAGGCCAGGCCAGCGCAGCATGAGGCTCTGAGGAAGCATTCAGGCATGAGTAAGAGATCTTACTTCACATGCTGTGTTGAAGGGGCAAAGTACTCTGAGGATGCACTGAAGCATGTATACTTACCTCTGATAGAGACCTTACTTCACATGCTGTGCTGAAGGGGCAAAGTACTCTGAGGATGCACTGAAGCATGTATACTTACCTCTGATAGAGACCTTACTTCACATGCTGTACTGAAGAGGCAAATTACTCTGAGTTGTGTGTTGAGTTCTTTCGCTGTTATAATTCAGGACATGGGCTTTGTGTATTTACAGTTTTTCTCAATCGTTTTGATGCTTGTGTCAACTCTGACATCACATTCTCAAAATGGCCAAAACGACACATTTTGCTTGCAAAAGACTGTTATTCTCTCAAAACACTTAAAACATGCAGCAAAAGCAAAGCTTGCCTTGAAACAACACATCCTGTTGTCAAATCAAGGTGTGATTTCAATCAATCATTACACACAGGACAACCAAGTATAGTTCTCAAAATGAGCATTTTTGCTGTCTCTGTTCCATGTCTTTCTCATTTTTTGGGTATCAGAGATTCAGACTTGTGCAAGGAATCTCTACCACCTGTGAAAAGATGTTTTCCTTTTGTTTAGCACAGTGAAACCAATAGAGTTTGGGGACTTTGAATGACATCTTTGTTAACTGTTTTGCAAAAGGGTGTGAGAACTGTGTGAACCCAATAAAAACATGTGAACACATTCGCAAGAGATGACAAACAGGGCGTATCTGATCATCAATTGATCAGAATCAGATTGTGGAGTATGCTTTTACACGGCATACTAAACTGTTTGCTTTATGACTACACCATTCTACTGCTCTGCCCTGTTTCTGTTGTTGAGCAACACACAGCGAGAGAACTATCCAGAAGCCAATTCATTAGTACATTAGTAAACATAAGATAAATTAAATCCTTCACTTTCCATACCCACAGATTTAAAGACTGACAACTTTATTTAGAGACATAGACATAGATTACTGTGTGTATGTGTGTGTGTGCGCGCACGTGCGTGCGTGTTTGTGTTTTCTGCTTTGGGATGTTGGCATGGTGAAGAAGTTGAAAGACTGACAAATTAGAAGATTAGAAAAGCAGTAGGACATGACCGAGAGGACAGGAATATGATGAGGGGATGAGGAGAGAAGGGGAAAGATGGAAAAATATGAAATGACACATGGGGGAGTGAATGAAAGAGAGATGAAGAGAGAAAGATGAAAGGATATGAAATAACATTCCGTATGACGGAATAAAGGCACTGCAATGTCATTACAAGGTTGAAAACAAAACATGTCGTTTTGTTAACATATTTCAGATGTAGTAAAATGTGTGTGTGTGTGTGTGAGTGCATGTGTGTGTGTGTGTGCAGATCTGTTTACATTAGCATTTTGATTACATGCAATGCATTTAAACTTGTGTCTTAACTTTAGGACTTTAGGAGTAATCAAGCCTTTTAGCTCTAACATTACACCTGATTTGCGAGAGCTTATGTGTCTAATTATGTGGCATGCCCTTCTGGTATCTTTTTGAAACTATTCATGCCATTGTATTCTTTACCGGGCCACACATGGTTATCAAATTACAGTTTTTCCCGATTGCTTTGACCTGCTTAAGGAAACTGGGATCCATTTGGTCTTCATGAACACTTTCTTTGCAGCAGAAGTCATCTCTTGCGAATGTGTTCACACATTTTCATTGGGTTCACACAGTTCTCACACCCTTTTGCAAAACAGTTAACACAGATGTCATTCAAAAACCCCAAACTCTATTGGTTTTCCCGTGCTAAACAAAAGGAAAACATCTTTTCACAGGTGGTATAGATTCCTGAATAGAAGTCTGAATCTCTGATACACCTGTGTAAAACTCCTTTACGCAATTCTTCAATCAGCAATCATTCATTAGAGATGCCATGTCTGTTCTGTGTTGCTATTTTCAAGTATGGATCTAATGCACATTTAGACAAAGTACTGTATTGCCTATGTTGGTGAAGAAAACAGTACAAAAGATGTTTACTGTAGGTGTATTTCGATGAAAAATGAAAAGTTGTAGTTCAATGAAATTTGTCTTGCCTAGGTGTTTACTGTAGTTTGAACATGTCAATGACAGTTACTTCTTGGGAGGAATGAATAAATCATTATTTATTCAGTACATTTTGTCTTTTCACATTTTTTTCTGATATTCTGATATATTTCTGACCAGAAAAATGAGAAAGAAAGAAATGGAACAGACATAGCAAAAATGCTCATTTTGAGAACTAGATTTTGCATTTTGTTGTCCAGTGTGTAATGATTGATTGAAATCACACAGTAATTTGACGACAGGATGTGTTGCTTGAAGGCAAGATTTGCTTTTGCTGCATGTTTTAAGTGTTTTGAGAGAGTAACAGCCTTTTGCAAGCAAAATCTGTCATTTTGGCCAGAGTGCTTTCGTTGAGTGAGAACGTGATGTCAGAGTTGACACAAGCATCAAAACGATTGAGAAAAACTGTAATACAGTAGGAAGATAAAATGGTCCTCTTAGGGTACTTACTTAACACATTGCACAGTTATAACCAGGGCTACTGTATGCAGAATATCATATAACAAAACGCTGTAACAAACAGGTATTGAGCTGTACAGAAAACCAAAAGCAAGTTGAATACACACTACGAATAGAACATACACAGTTGAAACAAAAGAGAAACAGAGTATCAAAATACAGACAAATTGCTAAGTTTAGTGTGCAGTCATTTTTTACTCTTCCTAATGACCAAATGGCCAATGAAATCCTGATATAAAATATAAATGAGAAATTTTCTTAAAATATATGCCTGGACAAGATGCCACTGGACAGATCAGACTCTCCTGTGGACAGTTGTGTGTCGATGAAGAGAGACAGGAGGAAGGGCTTACCCATGTGCTCCAAGGGAGACCTCCACAAGAATGAAAAGTAAGACATGAGGGGCTTTGACGTTTCAAATGAAACATGCATAGACAAATACACTGAAAATATTCAGTGTTTTTCATAGTTTTTCGTAGTTTCATTTGAATTTCAGTTGAACATGTGTTTACATCTAATCCTTAAGGTATTATAGATTTTCGTTTAATTCAGATACATTTAATGAGGCAATAACAACATTTGACGGAGCCTGGGAGGTTAACATTTTTGAGGATATTGAGAGATTTGTTCTAGTTTGTTGAGAAAATGTGCTGTTATTTTGCAAAATGGTGTGCTCATTTTCTAAATCATGCATTTATTTGACTACATTTTGGGTACTGTTTTGGGTATGTAAACTACCCATTTTATTAGGTTATGTGCCATCAGACACGTTAGTTTGTTTGGAAAGGGGACACATATGTACATTTAGCTTTTGCAAGATAACTAACTAACGTGTCTGAGTTAGCATCTTACATTAACATGACATTGTTTACCATTTGATAATGTTGTCAAACCGCATTGTCAAGCAGGTGAAGTCTAAGGTGGAGCAATTATACCCACATTGATGAGACAGAAGGAGTAGAGCGGCATACAAGTCTGTTCAAGGCCATGAAGAGATTTACATTACAAAAACATGTGTATGGAGTGGAGTGCATATTTTAGTCATTGTTGTAAACATATATTCTCGGTTCTTCCTATTTATTGTGAAGCAGAATTCACCAAGTGTTGGATTGTTCACCCAATAATAGGGAACGTGAGACAAGTTAGTTTTACCCTACTGATGATGTGTGGATTTTTTCAATGAGTGAATGAATAATGAGTGTTTTTTTATTGACTGAGTGTTCCGCATAAACATTCCAATGTACCTGTATGCTGTACTTGTGCAAATGGCAAAAATAAACACTTGACTTGACTTCAATTCATTTGCAAACATTCCTCGGCAATGGTTGTCACCATAGTGTCCATGAAGAGTGACCAGTCAATGAGAATACCCATGCTCTTCACTACAGAAGATACAGAAACTCAGCCAATGTAAGTCTGTTGCAATACTGTTCACTGTTATAAGAGATCATGTTGTGAAAAAAACACTACTAACACTTCTACTTGCCATCCACAGGGATAATAAAGGTCCCTTTCCCTTGTCTTGCTGATCAGGAATATGGAATTGCTGAATATTGCATAAAATGACTTTCTGTGTGTGTGTGTGTGTGTGTGCTTGTGCTTGTGCATGTGTGTGTGTAGACCATCAAAGCAGGACAGAACAGACTCACCTGTTCCCACCATAGTGTCCATGGAGAGTGACCAGTCAAAGGGAATCCCCATCCTCTTCAGTACAGAAGACACAAAAACAGCCTATGTAAGCATGACATTGCACTACTTACTGTTTGGAGTCTTATAACAGTTTTTCCTGTTTGACAGTGTGTTATGTCAGTGCCCACTGCCCTACTGTATCCCTTGTGTATTATCATCTTTGTCCACCCTGAGTCAGTCTGTCTTTGTGTGTGTATTGTGAGACCACCCAAGCAGGACAGGTCAGCCTAATTTTTGAGCAGCTGCGCATCCATGAGGAGTGACAAGTCAATGGGAATCCCCATTCACTTCTAAACAGAAAAGTCAGATGATCAGGCAACGTAAGTCTGAGTATGACATGCAATTTTGTGTTACACAACTAAAGTGAACTACTCCCTCCTCCCCAGGATTCCCATAACATATTTGTCTGTGATGGATGTGTGTCTATGTACTTCAATGTTTTAGTTTCCATACTGCCATGTACTTCAAGAAACATAATGTTAGAATCTCATCACTTATGTTCTTGTTCCTGTTTTGGCAGACTCCAGCAAGACAGATCTTGTTAAGAAACCCAGTTGATGGGACAAATGATCTCAGGTATCTGTTAGATCTGGCCCATTTAAGAAAAGTACCTCCTCCCTGATGGCAGTAGGCAAAACTCTGAGTGAGTGGGTGGTTAATGTCTGCCAAAATGAACACTGCTCTCTGCGGCTCTGACCTCATACACATGCCCAATGCTATTGAGGTTAGTGCTAGTTATCTTTTGACAGAGGATAACAATTTTATCAAGCCTATTTTTTTGTTTACAATAGAATGCAAACACAATAAAGTAGAATGCTCACACTGGGAAATGGAAAATGTATTTATAGCTTTAAAGTATTTTCCCTCCAAACCAAACTGGTCTGACCGGTCACATGTCTGTGGGGGTGATGGAAATGGAAAGAATAAGTGGTAGAAGTAAGGCTAAATAAGAAGCTTCTGCAGATAAACTGCCATACAGTCAGAGATCTGACTATAGTGACTAGAATTAAAGTTAGCATGGCAGATGTTGCTGCATGGAGCCTGACTCAAGATAAGATGAACAAAGAACCTACTCACTAAGTGTGTGAACAAAGGACAGATCAAGCCGTCTGTGTGACACCATATTAACATATCAAGAGTACATTGTGCATGACTCCACCTCCTAAGAGAGGGGAGCCGAGGTAAGGGAAATGAACAAACAAGTCTGTGACTTGTCCGGTGACTCACCAGGAAGCTCATGAACATAAGGACACGGATACAATGTGAGTATCAGACAGCTGAGAGTATGTTTTACCTGTTTTAGAAAAGTAATATACCATGTTCATGTTTATACAAAATGTATTGGAGTGGACACAAGCTGATTGATAGAAAACATTTTTACAAGTATATTGGTTATTATGATGATGTTGTGAAATTGTATCTGGAATGTTTGTTGGTAGGCTGTTATTTGATGTGATGCATATCTGATGTATTGCCTAAATTAGCAGGTCAGTTATATCTGTCATTTCCTTTAAAAAGTATGATCATTCTGTGATCAGGCTTTCTTCAACATCACAATTGTAACATATCACAGAATGTCCTATAGTGTTCTAGAGCTGCCCACAGTAAAGTTTGGTTAACGTGATGTGTTGAAGTGGTGTAGTTTTAAAATGAAACTTCAGTTTGGAGATGAAAATGACTGAAAGATGGATTTTGTTCCAACAAATTATTGTGTTGCACTTCTTTGTCAAACTGCTGAAGTGCTGCTAAGTCTAGCAATAGCATACAGTTAATCACATATTTTGAGATACACAGACATGTATATGGTATAATGTAGTGCTTACCCTGATCACAACACTACCCATTTGCCAAGTTACCAAAACACAACAAACACAGTCTCTGCCTCCCTGTGCCCACATGACACATGAGCAGGGACTTTCCAACAGCACTCTGTTAGCCTACTCAGGGCCGGCAAGTTAATGAAGGTCCCTTCCCCCGTCTCCTCTTGAGTCAAGCTAGTGACAGACAAGTTAGTAGGCCCTATACAGTTATAGCAACAGTGCCTCATACATGAAGAAGATGAACATGAAACCAACTTACCATTCAGGGCATGAAAAACGGAAGAAACGCCACGAGAATGACCGTGGGAACAGCAGTCGGGTAAACTTGCTTCGTTCCATGGTTTGATGTCAACATGCGTCTCTCCAGCGCGTGTTGCTGGTCTAGCATAGGCCTACCTAACAGGGAAGTGAATCCCCTGATCTGTCTGCGGCTTGCTTGCCAGACTTTCCCAGACACAGTACCTCGCAAAATTGTGAAATATAATCGCATATTCCGTTTGTTTGAATGCGGGCGACTGACATAAAAAAAAAAAAAGACCGCATCTTTAAATGCGTTCAGAACGTGCAGCTCGGGATAAAACTAGCAGTTTTTCAGCAGAAAAATGCGAGGACCCGTCGAAACTAATAGTTGATTTCACTTTTCCCATACATTTTAAAAGAACTAATTGTTTTACAATGTTTCAGTCAAGCTTTATAGCCTACAACTGAACGTATGTAAAATGGAAAGTAGGCCTAGCCTAATGTATTAACTTTGATTCGCTGTGCTGCATGGACAATAGATGCACATCGTAAATTAGGTCTATATGAAGTATTAAAATGATTGTTTAAAATAGTCTACGTTTGAAAAAAAATATTGAAATAATAAGAGAATCAGGGGAGCCAGTTCATAGCCTATGTGTTTGGCAAGTAGCCTACTACAGACACTCAGGTGAAGAACAGTCAGCCAGTAGGCTACTAGCACAACCAGACCCTTACAAAAAAAACTGCATTACTTCAAGTGTCAAACTGCAGATTTCTGAGTATGAAAACCGCAGCTTTGGAGAAAATGTTTGCAGTTCCTGTGCAGGGAATGCAGTATTTTAGACACAAAAAACTGCATTATACTGAATAGTACTGTAGGCCTACTTTACTACAGAAATGCAGTATTTTGGACATGAAAATACTATACTGCACTGTAGCCTACTGTGGTATAACTGAACTGTACTTGAAAAAACTGCAGTTATTTTTTGCAAGGGGATATGTACAGCAAGCATCAAAAGCAAACAGCCCAGACACTGAAACTGGGCATTTATTGCTGTGTGAAGGTGATTCACACACAATTATGTTTCTTTCTCCTAGTCCTTTATAGGGAAAAACACTATATTTGGTAACTTCCGTAGACATCCAAAATGGGGTGGGATGATTGTATTGGGAGCACTGAGGTGTCAGACGATACTGTAAAAAAAATATTTTCGCGCTCAGAGTTCAGGTAGGGCCCCTTAGCAGGATTTTGCTTAGGGCCACATGGAGGTCTGAACCGGCACTGAGCCTACTTCCCAGAGCAGGGTAGAGTATTCAAAACATCACTCAAGGAAGTTCATTGGTTCTTGTGCAAAAACCCTGACCAGAAGCAAGAAGCGTAATAATCCTGCTCAACTAGATGTACCGCATAGCTGTACAAAATATGACCGCCGCTCAGTCCTGTACATCCATTCCGCAATATGAAATAAATCATATTAATGAATTTGTCTCCATCTTCTACTCCATCCCCCACTCTTGAAACTTTTGTGTATGCTTGTTTGGAATGTGTGTTTGCACACATTCCGCACACAAAGTAGCCTACTGGCGCTGCAAAGGTGAATAGATTTGTTTCTGGGCCAAAAAAATTGTAGCATTGTTATAAAACCTTTAAAATCTCTAATCTGTAGGCTACATTGTATTTGGGAAAAGCAGAAGGTAGCAGCATAATGTATTTATTTATTTATTATTAAACAAAACAATCCCTGTCAGTTCCATGCAGTTTTCAACAGCTATCAAGAAGAGAGGTCATGTCATGGATTTTTGTGAATGTTTCTTCTTCTACATATGCATAAGTTTAGTCATCTAGTTCAAATGATATTCAGCTTTATTGTCAATGCACAAATTAAATACCAGTAGTCTAAAACAAAATGCCGTTTTACCCAGTGGTGCAAATAACTGACATGTCCAAAAGGGCCTTCATGAAATGCGTTGCGGGACTGTTCATACACAATTTAACGGGCAAAGTTGAAGAGCTACTGTCCGTTATTGTTTGTGCAAATAATATGCTGATTCATGTTCCCTTGCATTTTGCAACTATGAGGTCCATGGTTAAGCTCAATCTTTTGACGCAATCTTTTGATTTTCACCCAGCCTAGTCCATGTTAGGCGCCCGATAGAAATATTGTTTAATTTTGCGATTGAGATATCCACGCACTGGCGCCCCCCCTGCGACGTGTTCGCCCCCAGGTTTCAGAGCTATTCTAAATGCAAAAATGCATGGAGGGAGTTATGACAAAACCGTGACTGTTAACAAACTATAAGCTATATAAGGTAGGCCCTATGCTAGGCCTATTACACAACACTTGTCACTAGGCTATCTATGCTGGCGACCCAAATAAAATCTCCTTTGGAACCAATGGCTTACACTAGTGATGGCGAACTGAAGCTTTCTGAACCAGTGAAGCTTTCAATCAATTTGTATCGAAAAAAGGTTCAGTACTCGAAGCTTCAGAACTCTATGAGGACCTCTGCTGGTGAAAGTTAAGGATAGCATTGTGTCACGAAGTGTTTCAGACATTAGCCATGAATGTCTTTGAATCGAAAATGAATAAATGTTGAGCATGAATTAATGGATAAATAAATAATGTCATAAATAGGCCTAACTAAGCCTATTTTGTACCCTGCATAAATACAAATGTAATTCTTTCTCTACAAAAACAATAAAGGTAGTATTTTGGCTGTGAACATTTCTTGTATTGTAAACAAATACATAAATTTAGAAGGGAGAAGAATAAAGAATGCACATGCACATAGCACACACATTTCTGTGATTATATTGAGTACATAGCCTAGACCAATTGTAATCTGGGTTATGTTGTAACTGCGATTCAGTCCTGCACACGCCTGGACTCGAACCCGCGAAACAGACGCACCTTAGAACGGGAGTCGAGCGTGCTGATAATTGAGCTAAAAGCCCAGGCTATAAGCTTTTGTGTCAGCAGCACTATTGAGTCTGTTGGCTCTCCTTCTTCAACAACCCACAACGGCGCCCCCCGTGTCGCGCAACTTTAATGCTTTGAATTAAATTTCGAAGCAGTCACGTGGGTGTGTGTGAAACGAAGCTTCAGACGTCACTGATCACGTGATTATCACAAAACGAATCAAGCTCCGATACAAAGCTTCACTCCAAATTGGTTCGTGTCTTCCATACACGCTTCGAAGCAGGGGGTTCACGGGTAACATCACTAGCTTACACCTTACAGTATCAAGCTGCCACCTCTTGGCGAGAAGTTAATAGTTTTGCATATCAGTAATACATTTCACGTAGCTGTGTGAATCACGGAAAGGGCGAATGAAGTGGACACTTCTAAATGGAACCCAACACACTGTACAGTATCTCAAGGTCTGTGGTTAAAGCAGCCATAATGAAAGCGTTATCATTGTTTGGATACTTCACACACGTGTTTTTTAATCGCATAGACTACAACTACCAAGCTGGAATCAAAGCACATCGACTCCCCTCTCACACCCTAAACACGCACTTCGAACAAACAAAAAGCGCCTCAGTCTCACGGAATAGCCATAGGCAAAACTGTATCTGACCGGTGTAACGTTGGTACTAAATCATCCATCGCAAAGAATGATTTTTGTAGCACGTGCAACAAATATAGGTACAGCCCTGCCCTGAATACATCTCAACGTGCGCTCTAAAACATCTAGTTTAAATGGAGATGTAGATCATCACGGGTGCGTTAATAAATCTACATTGCGGCGAGTTGACACAAATTATTCACTTTGACGAATTTATGTAGTTTCAGTTACTTTACTTTGAGCCATGCTCTTCCTTACTTGAATCACCTTTGAAAACAGAGGATTGAAGTAGCCTATATCAGACATCCCAAGTCTCCCGGAAGTTGCGGGAGTCTCCCGCATTTTGATAGCGGCTCCCTGACGCCCGCAAATTAGATAAAATCTCCCGGAATCTAGAGTGAGCGATCAAGAGGCGCATGCGACCGACAGCGTGTGCATCTGAGTGTAGCGCATTAACGAGGGGAGAGAGAGAGAGGTGGTGCGTGTGTGTCTGAAGCGCATCAAAGACAGAGAGCATCCTAATTGGCCTGTTTAGCTAAATCAACCAATCAGTTTTCAGTGTAGGCGGGCTTTTATGTCTTTTTCTCCGAACTTAATTAATCAGTTCAGTAGAAACAGGAGCGTCATGGTAGAGTCAGTGCCTCAAAAAAAGGAAAATGTAAGACCCATTTCAAAGTGTAGGCTACCCTTGTCTCATAAGAGTAAAACATAATGATGGACCTAGTCTTGCACGCTGCACTGTTTGTAAACAGTGACTTTAGCATTGCCCACAGCGGGTTAAATGATTGCAAAAGACATGTTGAGGTGAGTTTAACAAGTGTCAATTCATGTGCATATTCAGGCCTATAGCCTACTACTGTAGATGGCTAGTTGCCAAGGCTACATGAAAAGACCAAACTACCAAAATCTACATATTTTATTTTCACAATTTCTATCTATAGGCCTTCCTTATTTGTTGTACTGACATTATTGTAGAAATGTCCCAGCCCGGTGTTTAGGATGCATCATAGACAGGTTATCTTTCAGGTAGCCTATATATTTTCGTAGCGAACGTGTTGTGGCTAGCTCACTTAGCTCCTGTTAGTAGCCTAGGTTATGGTCATAAGCAAATGAGATGACAGTCGAAAGATACAATTAGTGCTGTTATCAATTTGCTTGGTAGCCTATAAACGCATTTATGGTTTTCTACAAATACATCAATAATCAAATTGGCCTCCATCACTCAACCATGCTAACGGTAACATTATTTTACCTACGTTCTGCTATTGATAGGATTAACGTAGCCTACCTGCAGTAAAAAACAAGCATGTCCGATAAACATTCTCAGATTTATTTCGGCTTCAAGAGGAAATGGGAATTACATGTCATGCAGAAATCATCCTACCCTTAGACGTTCTCTGCGGCAAACTACTGTACAGTCTTGTCCTTGTAGGAAGCGTAGTGTCATTCCAACCCACTTTAGATTAACTTCCAACAAAATTACGTCTCACTGCAACGATGCGCCATCTAGTGGACAAACGACTACGTGACGCCAATACTGGAAATGCAGCCAAATTATTATTATGATGAATATTTGGTTTTCCTTTAATCCTACTGAATTTGTAATTATGTATCGGCCGTTCTAATTGCCGATACTGATGGTATACGTGCCTGTGTGTGTGTGTGTGCGTGTGTATATGTGTGCACCACCATCTACAGGCCAATGAGTGTACAGTCACTAAATGTACACATAACTTAATTTTTTAGACCCCCCCCATGGATGAAATTCTACGAAACTTGGCATACCCCCAGAGAATGTCAGGTCAATCATACACATAAAATTTGGTGCAGTTCTGAACGTCTTTACTGAAGAGAGGGGCGATTAAAGCAGAATGATATTGCATTTTCATTTTTTACCAGGGGGGGGGGTGCAAATCACAAATGAGTGATTATGGGCTAGGTTGATGTGGGCCCTTGAGACCAACATACCATAAACATTTCTTCATCCTCGGTGCCACGGTTCAGGTAGTTATTTAGGAAAAACTTCATTTTTTGGGTTTCGGGGGGCCCAGCGCGGAGGGGGAGTGGCCCCCGGGGACCAAGCGAAATTTTTCCGTAAAAGTCTAGTGGGGCTACATACCCACCAAATTTCATGTGCCCCGGTGTTTCGGTGCCCCGGGTATCGTTGACCAAAATTTCAGAAAGTAGATGACGGGGGAAAAAAAAAACTTTGACAATCCCTATATGACCGCTTCGCTAGCTTCGCTAGCGGCGGTCATAATTATTATTGAGAATGTATTGAATGCAAAATGGGCTTAAAATAATTTTAAGTACATAATGTGTAAGAAAAAAACATAAAGTTAAGATGAAAACATTAGGATAAACAACTATTAAGTGACTCTGTGACACTTATAGTTTTTCGCTAACAAGCGCTTACCCATACTTCAGATACTTTTTCTAAACTCTTAACACAGACTCACACCTACAAAACACAATTGGCCAAATGGATAATTTTCTTCTCAAAAACACATTTTGTTAAATATATACTAACACATCTTTCTCTGCACACACTAACTTTACCAAAACTGGAAATCTGACTCAAAATGAAATTATTCTGTCAAAGAATAACACTTGTTTTCACTTCACAAGGTACATGCAGTCAATCAAAGTACACCAGGTTTCAAAATACTGGCTGTTGTTGACATTACAAAAACTGCATAGACTTTTATGTTTCGGTTTTACAGGTAGTTGCATGCAAAACATGCAATCCACCGTTTTTACACTAAATTTCTTGGTTGGGAACTGAATGTCCACATGTAATGTTCACATTCAAAAGCATTCCAGTAAAAAGCAAATCAGTTTTTTTTTCCTTTACTGTTTAGGCTACTACAGGAGGTTCAGTAGAAATACAATAGAAAAGTATGATAGTATGATAACAGAAAAAGTTTACAGTATTGCTTACATTGAACAAAATATCCAGGAAACACACAAGAGCATTCTGAACAAAAATACAACAGCAAAAAGCCCAGATAAAAAAGGGGGGGGGGACTAAAAAAAAAGCACAAAATTACTGTATCTAATCTCTGCAATCTTCAGGGTTAGGCCACATGTTACAGTCTCCAAGGCGATGGGATAAAACCGCTTGGTAGCAGAAGCAGAGTTTTTTGTATCTAAGGTTTGGAATATTGTTTTTGCTATTGTGGGATGTTATGTGTTAACATTAGTAAATACGGCAAAAACAATCCATAATTTTGTTGGGAGGTATAGCTTGTTTGTTAAGAAAATGTAAGCATTGTGGAAATGTGTTCACTGATATTGTGTGAAAACGACATAAAATGTGTGAATGGTATGGCCTCAAAAGACCGATGCTGTGCTACTGTAATTGTGTTTAGAGTTTTGAAAATGTGACAACTGGTTAGACAAACGCTTGTTAGTGACTGAAGAAAAAATGTAATATACAGTACCTTGGAAATTATAACTTACATTTGCATCTGATCATTTAGCTGATGCTTTTATTAGAAGTAGCATTCAAAGCAACAACTCTGCAAGAAGGACACGTTAGAGTAAGAATAAATACTGACCTTGCATACAGAACAGGATCAATAGAAGATGATAGTGCTGAAGTTGAAGAGATAACCAATGAAGTAACCAGAACGTAATCATGACCATCACCACACAAGCTTTATCTGTGTCAAATGCCAATGTGGAATAAAAACGATCTCCAGGCAAAAATAACGTACGGTAATACATTATAGAAAATTAAACAAAAATGTTTTGAAAGTGTTTCAAAAATGGCAGGAATGTTTCCAATTGGTTTTGCATGCCATTACCCAGTAGGATGGAAGTGATGCAAAGATGAGTGATGTAGGAGACCACAAGGAGGAGGACAGCTCTGGTGAAGTGAGATTTCACACAGGGAATGCAACCCAAGACCAAAGCTGGAAAAGGTACAAGAACTGTTTTATCGTCAGGCCATTTTTACAAAATTTGATGTTCTGCTGAATATTTAAATAATTTCATCCATGTCCATGGGTGGGTATGAGTATTCCGTCTGACAGCATGTTTGCTCCCTTATCAGAGTGTTGCAGGGGACAGGGGACAGTGTTTCTCCAACATCAAGCGATGTTGCTCTCAACAGTGAGCACTCAATGGGATACCCAATCAACTTTGGGACTGGAGATCGGAGGTAAGATGCACCTTCAAATTACGAAAGAATCTCTTTTAGTTCTGGTTTAAGAAACAGCTACTTCTCAGGCTATTATTGTTACACTCTCTTATGATAACATCAATAGGGAATGTCTCGGGAATACAATATAGAACACTTTTGATTTAAAGATTATGTTAGGTATTGATAGCATATTTTTACTACCATATTTCTCTGGAGACTCAGTCAGGACAAATGCATGTTTGTGTCACCCCATCATGGGTTTCACCAGTACTCTCTGACTATCCAGAGGTTGATACTAACTTATTTATGTTACAAACAAAAGAGAAGGAGTGACCTCTAGTATGGATATGCAATATAAAGGTGTGGTGTGTGTCATCAGGCCTGGCCAGCTTTATTATTCTTTAATTAAGCTTCAAAGGCCTGGCCACATATTGTTTTAGCACCCCAACTTGCTCATGGCCAAATGGTGAAAATAGGAGGTCTGCTCCCCCCATCCTTGCTCCCTAGTGTATACAATAGAGAGTCACACCTGAGGATAAGCCAAAAGGTCCCTAGACAGTGCCTACTGAATTCTAATCATTCAAGGATAAACAATGGATACACTGCATACAGACCAAAGACACACACAGGGTACACATGGGTACAAAAATCCCAAATGACCATAAGAAGTACACAGTATGTACATTTACAGAAATGATTCTGATGCACAACACTTTCAGTATACTGGATATTAATATATATAAATATGTTAACGCAATAATAAATAAACATGAGTATAAATAAATATTTAAACTTAACAGTCAAAACACAAAGACCCTTCAGAGCTCCATCGGTTTGCTTTGTGAGTGCAAACTAATGCCACCTGTTTCTGGCCGTGGTGGTGTTATGTGTGTGGTCAGTTTGGCTGTGTAGAAAAAAAAACTGAATTATTTTCAGTGCACACTCAGAATGGATTTTTAGGTAACACTTTACCCAGTATAAAGCATTATGAAGACATTCATAAAGGGTTATAACTCATTCATAAAGCCTCATGATGAGTGGCATTAGTATATACATATGTATTCATAAAACATTATGATGTTATAAGCTTGAAGTGTCACAAAGCATTAAGCTTATTTGACCTTTAATGGTAATGATGACATGTTTCTTATAAAGCTTCATTGCAGATTCTGTGAATTCACCTTATACACCATTTTCGTCTATAATAGTGCTTTAGGGCATTTTATAAATCATTATGTGAACATCAGATTAGCACTGGGGGCTTATACCTCTTAACTGTTTGTTATGAACAATAAAAGGACTATGGAGGGAGACATACACAATCATTATGAAATCTTGCATGGATACAGGTATGCATAAATATGATTTGGTGAACTCACAGAATCTGCTATAAAGCTTTATAACAAAGATGTCATCATTGCCATCACCAAAAGGTCAGAAGCTTTATAATGTTTTGTGACGCTTCAAGCTGTAAAGGCTTATATGGTAACAGTATACATCATAATGCTTTGTGAACACACAGCCACGGGTATGTATTTTAGCAATAAGCCCAGAGTGGAAGCGGAGTGCCTAAAACCCCCCTTAGCTGTTCTATAATCATTGTCACCTACGGACTTGAGTGACATATTGCTTTTCTAAAATGGTTACTTAAACTGTATATCTGGCAAGATTCCATAAAATAAAGGCACAGCAATGAGAAATGTAACGATTTATTCATAGATCAAGCAACGTTGAGACTTTTGTATCAAGCTGTGGTAACACAGTAATATAGAACAAAATGCAGTCAACGTGTGGGGTTGAGCTGGATTATACAACAGCATCTAACGTGATTCAGCCAATCATAACTAAGGAACGGAACTATCCGTTCAACAAAAATGGTTAAATATACTAATGAAATAATTATCAGGCATTAGGGATGGTTTATAACCCTTAATGAATACTGTATGGGTTCATAGAAAGTATTACCGATTAATGGCTATGCAATATTTATACATTTTCATATACAGTACTTCCTAAATGTGTTTTCGCTCTGGTGTATTCATTTTTTTTTTTACAGACAGCAAGATAGACCACATTCACCTTCATTCACTGTCACGTCATTGAAAAGTGACAGGTCAAAGGGTTTCCCAGTCAACTTCTCCGCTGATGACATGTAAATCATCTACATACTCTACACATTGACCCTGTTCTGCTAATATCACCTTTCTCTATTATTTGGTTAAATTATAGAATCTGCTATAAAGCTTTATAACAATATTAACATTGCCATCACCAAGAGGCCAAAAGCAGTGCTTTGTGAAACTTCAAGCTAAAGGCATAGATAGATAGATAGATAGATAGATAGATAGATACACACACACACACACACACACACACACACACACACACATACATACATACATACATACATACATTATTGATCCCCAAGGGGAAATTCAAGAAATATATGATAACAGTAATGTCATAATCCTTTGTGAACACAGTCATGAGTATGTATAAATGGTTAAATATACTAATTAAATAATTATGAGGCATTATAAATGGTTCATAACCCTTTATGAATGTATTTATCATGTTTTATAAATATTGGGCTCATAGAAAGGGTTACCAATTTATATATAATAGCTATATAATGTTTATACATTGTCTTATACTTCCTAAATGTGTTTTCGGTCTTGTGTATTCATGTTTTTTTACAGACAGCAAGCTAGACCACATTCACCTTCATTCACTGTCACATCATTGAAAAGTGACAGGTCAAAGGGTTTCCCAGTCAACTTCTCTGCTGATGACATGTAAATCATCTACATACTCTACACATTTCACCTGTTCTGCTAATATCACTTTTCTGGTTGATTTGGTTAATTCATAGAATCTGCTATAAAGCTTTATAACAATATTATCATTGCTATCACTAAGAGGTCATAAGCTTTACAATGTTTTGTGACACTTCAAGCTTTATTTCATTTCATTTCATTTCATTTATTTAATTAAAGGACAGTGCACAGTGATCAACATTTCTGTAAATGTGCCAGTGTTAGCCAGCAGGCTAATTTTCATCTGTAGTTCAACTGTAATCTATATGGTAACAGTAACATCATATGCTTTGTGAACACAGTCATGAGGATGTATAAATGGTTAAATATACTAATGAAATAATTATGAGGGGTTATGCATTCACACTAGACCGTTTGGTCTAGACCCGAGTTTGTTTGGACCAATGGTTCTGTGATTTTTGCTAATGTGAATGCAGTGTACCGAACCCAGGTGCGCTTATTTTATGGCTACTTGCCAATACGAGAAAAGAAACTTCACATAATGGGTCTTTTAAAATGATTTTGTTACAGTTTTGTGGCTTCTGCTGGCAAAACAAAAACACCACACACTAGAACTTGACAATTTCGGGTGTTGCGTACAGTAGCAACTTTTTACTTGCTGACTTTCACTTTCAATGACAGTCCATTGCAATTAGCGAACTGAGTACTTGTGAAATGAATCAAAAGCACAAAACCTGTTGCCATTAACAGCGGCCATTATATATTTTGCAGTGGTGGTATTATATAGATTTAACAGACATACGAACGTTGGGAAGGCCCATTCATGTGAATGGAACTTTCTGCAGCACTCAGCCATGTAATAAAATGGTTTATAACCCTTTATGAATGTAGGCCTATTTATAATGTTTTATGTTTATAATATTTGAATGAGTTCATAAAAAGTGTTGCCAATTAGTATATAATGGTTATATAACGTTTAAAGATTTTCATATTGCCTACTTCCTAAATGTGTTTTCGTTCTTGTTTATTCATGTTTTTTAACAGACAGCAAGATAGACCACATTCACCGCCATTCACTGTCACCTCCTTGAAAAGTGACAGGTCAAAGGGTTTCCCAGTCAACTTCTCCGCTGATGACACGTAAATCATCTATACTACATACTCTACACATTTCCCCTGTTCTGCTGATGTCATTTTTCTCTATGTCTCTTAACCATTGTCTTTATTATTGTGTCAGAGAATAATAGCGTGTATATGTTGTGTATTACTATTCTAGCATACCGGTATACATAGAAAATTACTACAAGGCTTATGCCCTATATGCCTTATAATGTTCAGTTATATATATTTACATTTGATAACAATGAATAACCTATTTTTCATTATATTTTGTACAATACATTAGTTCACAGGAGAAGAATGAGGCAACAGGGTGTTTCATCAAAGGTGTCCCTGACATCCAACACCAGTAAGATGTAGCTCTTAGACTGTTGTGCACTCTATTTCTGCCTTATCCTAATTTATTTTTTCAAATGTTTATAAGATTGATGAACATTACATTTAAGATGATACAAAATGGTGCCTCTCAGTCCCCACAAAGTGTGTGAAGGCTGCTCATAAATTACAATGTCATAGGGGGGCGCTGTGGCACAACTGGCTACAGTGCCTTTCCCACATTTGGGTCTTAGTTCCCATGGGGACCCGTATTCGAGTCTGACCCTGGTAATGTCCAGATCCCATCCCTTCTCTCTCTCCCACTATCTTCCTGTCTCTCTCTTCACTGTCCGGTCACAATGAAGCCAAAAAGCCCAAACAATATGTATAAATAACAGTTTCATATTAGTCTTTGCAGATGAGAAAAGTGCCTCATTAAATGTTTTTCTGACTTTTACAGAAGTGAAGTCACAGATAAAATGGCATCATTTCAGAAATTTCACAAAGACTGTATGTCGAGGAAGTTTAAAACCCTATCTGAAGGACCATCACCACATACAAACCCACTTCTCCTTAACGAGATCTACACAGAGCTGTACATTACAGAGGTGGAACGTGAAGAGGTCAATAAACAACATGAAATCAGACAGATAGAGAAAGCCTCAAGAACAGCAGCAATAGAAGACACGCCAATCAGCTGTAACGACATCTTTAAACCCTTACCTGGACAACACAAAACTATTAAAACAGTGTTGACTGTGGGAGTGGCTGGCATTGGAAAAACAGTCTCTGTGCATAAGTTCATTTTAGACTGGGCTGAAGGAAAAACTAATGAGGATGTCCAATTCATATTTCCTCTTCCTTTCCGAGAGCTGAACCTGTTGAAGGAGAAGAAACTCAGTCTGTTGGATCTTATTGAGCACTTTTTCTCAGAAATGAAAAGCCTTCCACCAGTCTTCACCAGTTCCAAGCACAGAGTCATGTTCATCTTTGATGGCCTGGATGAGTGTCGAATTCCTCTGGATTTCCAGTCCAATCCAAAGTGTTCTGATGTGACAGAGCCAGTGTCAGTGGATGTGCTGCTGACAAACCTCATCAAGGGGAATCTCCTTTCCTCTGCTCTCCTCTGGATCACCACCAGACCAGCAGCAGCCAATCAGATCCCTCATGCGTCCACTAACCTAGTGACAGAGATTCGAGGATTCAGTGACCCACAAAAGGAGGAGTATGTCATGAAGAAAATCAGTGATGAAGATCTGGCGAAAAGAACCATCACATACCTGAGGTCATCCAGGAGCCTCTACATCATGTGTCACATTCCAGTATTCTGCTGGATCACAGCTACTGTTCTAGAGAGAATGTTGAGTGGAACAGAGAATGTTGAAATCCCCAGAACTCTGACTCAAGTGTATGTTCACTTTCTGACCATTCAGATTGGTATCAAAAATGTAAAGTACTCAGAGAAACAAAAGGGAAAAGACACAGATGAAGAGATGATTTTCAAACTGGGGAAACTGGCCTTTCAACAGTTGGAGAAGGTCAATCTGATCTTCTATGAGGAAGACCTGAGAGAGTGTGGCATTGATGTCACAGAAGCATTAGTGTACTCAGGAGTGTGTACTCAGATCTTTAGAGAGGAGTCTGGGCTGTACCAGGGGAAGGTGTTCAGTTTTGTGCATCTGAGCATTCAGGAGTTTCTTGCAGCTTTGTATGTGTTCCTCAGCTTCAGCAATAAAGAAAGAACAGGAAAAAACAAGCCTGACCAACATCAAATGTCTCAGCTCTCTGCTCTGTTCAGAGCTTCAACACTTCACGATCTACACAAGACTGCAGTGGATCTGGCCTTACAGAGTAAGAACGGACATCTGGACCTTTTTCTACGCTTCCTTCTGGGCCTTTCACTGAAGTCCAATCAGAAACTCCTGCAAAAGCTGTTGAAGAACAGAGGTGCCTCCATGGACAAGGAGAAGACGGTTGAGTACTTAAAGAGTAATTTTTTAGAGAGTCACTCATTGGAGACAAACCTCAATCTTGTCCACTGTCTCAATGAATTAGGAGACACCTCTATGGTGGAGGACATACAGAGAAGCCTGATATCAGGTCAACCTCCTTGGCCTGATGACAAACCCCACTCGTTTCACCAATGTGCTTCTCTTGTGTACCTGCTGCTGACTGCAGCCGAAGGCCAATATGAGTTTAAATACAACCAGATCATCAAAACAGATACATGTCTGGTGAAGATGCTACCAGTTATCAAAGCATCCATAAAAGCTCGGTGAGCATTTTAAGTTCCTATGTAGTACTGCTATATTGCTATGTACTGCTACACTGCCATCATAATGAATATGTGACTATGGGTGTTTACTTTGCGTGTCAATTAAATACTGTCATAATCCTGGTATAAAGTGTCTTGTAAAAATATTGTACATCCATGAGAGGCATTAGCTCTTTCTCAGTTACGTGGTATGAGTAGATTTTGAGATAATGAGTACTGGCTGAGATGTTCTATGAATCTACTGCATATCTCATGCATGAATCATGAAAATAAGTAGATTGTTTTAAAGATAGTTTTTCTTACTCAAAATTGACCCAGTCATTTAAATGGTTTACAATATTATTTTTCATCTAAAAGTTATTTAACTGTCCACGTATTCAGACACCATGCAACAAACGTGTAATATAGGATATAAAGCCACAGTTGAGAATAACGAATTTTATGTTTTTTTCGTGTTATGTTATGCTATGCTATAAAGAAGCTCTTTAAAAAATCCTTCTTACAATGTAGTAAATATGGGCAAACATTAACTGCTAATAAAAATAACCATGATATATTTATTTTTATCTACAAAACTGAACTTTAGGCTTGGGAAGTGTTTGCTCACTGCTAACAGCTGTAAGCTGCTGGCCCCTGTTCTTACCCAATGCTCTTGCCTGGTCCGAGATCTGGACCTCAGTGACAATGAGATCGGCGATGCTGGAGTGATGACACTCTCAGAGGCGCTGTCAAACCCAAAGTCCAAACTGGAATCACTATGGTAAAATACATACATACATACATACATACACATACACACATACAAATACATGCACACACATACACTCGCACACACATACACATAGGGTGAAGAGTTGTGATCCTTATTCCTGCACACGCAAACAAATAATCAGATTTCACTCTGATTAAACTATTTACTCTGATTAAAAATGTAATGTAAACGGAGTTCTCCGATTGTACTCCAATAACCTGGAGTATTTCATTTCGATCTGATTAAATGTGTCATGCCACTGGAGTATTTACCTTAAAGGGCATTCTTTCAGTGTGTCTTGGCAGGGACAGGTATCAAAGTCTCATGACCTCACCACAGGTGTGCCTCAAGGATCAGTATTAGGGCCCCTGCTTTTCTCTATTTACACAACGTCCTCATGATGACTGTTAAGAGTGACGGTTTTTGCCTCAAAAATAAAGCCAAGACACATTCTTCTATAGTACGTTCTATGGAAACTTACATTATTGTGGAACAGAGCCTGAGGTATGAGCTACAGTATGCGCGTAACTGAAGCGTTCCGTTCGCGACTCGTAAAATCCATTTTAGATGAATGGTCTATTTTTTTCGAATGTATGCCCCACTGTCACGTCTGGTGTAGCTACTTCCATTGATTATAATGCTATGCTATGCTAAGCTATTTATTCACTTTATGTAAAATGGAATATTTTAGATTCTGATAATACTGCGATTTGTGCTTTACTCGAATTGTTTTGCACATGTAACTGGCTGTTGACTGTTTGATTTTGTACTGTAACTCTTGGTTTCTTTGTCTGAAAATATATGTTATATTCTGTTTGTCACTAGCTCTCATTTTAATGCTTGCCCTGCACATTTGTTTTTCATACAATAAAAACATTGTTTGTTTCATAATGCTTTAGAAAAATAATTTTACAAATTATATTTAAACTTAAACTATTTCCCCCCTACCAGGTTGAGGAACTGTTCCCTGACAGAGAATAGCTGTGCCTGTCTGGCCTCAGTGCTCTCCTGTAGCTCCTCACTCAGACAGCTGGACCTGAGTGGAAACAGGATTCAGGACGCTGGAGTGGAACTCCTCACTGATGGTCTGAGGAGCACACACTGCACACTGGAGGAGTTGAGGTAAAGTTTAAAACACATTACTTACACTTAAATCAGAAAAAGTAAAATTAAAAAAGGTAAAGATAGATATGGGTAACACTTTACAGTAATGGTACATAAGTTATCATGAATGTCCTCAGGCTGCTGAGGGCCAAAGACAAAGCCTACAGAGCTGGGGATGAAGCTGGCATGAAAACAGCGAGAGCCAACCTGTCCCGTGGCATCAAGGAAGCAAAAAAGGAATACACTCACAAGATAACCACCCACTTCAAAGACAGCAGGAACTCACAAAGCCTATGGCAGGGCATTCAGGCCCTCACGGACTACAAGCCCGAGCCACAGAGCTGTGAGAGCAACATCCCTCTGCTCAACAACCTGAACCGCTTCTTTGCTCGCTTTGAAGCACAAAACAGCACCTGCCCACAGAAGACCCATCCCCCTCCACATGAGCAGCCCCTGTGCCTCTCTGCTGACAGCGTGAAGAGGACACTTGCTGCTATTAACACCCGTAAGGCAACAGGTCCAGACAACATCCCAGGTCGTGCGCTGAAGGACTGCGCAGGGGAGCTTAAGGATGTCTTCACAGACATCTTTAACACTTCCCTGAAGCAAGCCATCGTCCCATCATGTTTCAAAGCTGCCACCATCACACCTGTGCCGAAGAAAACTGCTCCATCCTGCTTCAATGACTACCGCCCTGTGGCACTGACACCCATCATCATGAAGTGCTTTGAGCGCTTGTCATGTCACATATCAAAGCCATTCTCCCCCCCCACCCTGGACCCCTTCCAGTTTGCATACCGAGCCAAGCGGTCTACAGAGGATGCAATCTGCTCTGCCCTCCACCCAGCCCTCACCCACCTGGAAAAAAGAGACTCATATGTGAGATTGCTGTTTATAGACTTCAGTTCTGCATTCAACACCATAATACCACAACAACTCATCTGCAAACTTCGACAAACTGGGACTCAGTACCTACCTCTGCAACTGGCTACTGGACTTCCTCTGTCAGAGGCCCCAAGTAGTACGTGTTGGCAACAATACCTCAAGCAGCATCACACTGAGCACAGGGGCCCCCCAAGGCTGCGTGCTCAGTCCGCTGCTCTTCACCCTGCTGACGCATGACTGCACTGCAACCTACAGCAACAATCACATAGTGAAATTTGCTGACGACACAACTCTGGTGGGTCTCATCACCAAGGGCTTAATTTTGACTCAATACAGGTTGGAGGTCGACCATCTGACCACGTGGTGCAGGGACAACAACCTCCTGCTGAACGTCCAGCAGGACCAAAGAGATTGTTGTTGACTTCCGGAGAGGTCACACCCAACACCTGCCACTGACCATCGACGGTGCTGTGGTGGAGAGAGCGAGCAGCACCAAATTCCTGGGGGTGCACATCAGTGAAGACCTCTCCTGGACCACCAACACTGCATCACTGGCGAAGAGAGCTCAGCGCCGCCTGTACTTCC
Source organism: Alosa alosa (assembly GCF_017589495.1). Classification (NCBI taxonomy): domain Eukaryota; kingdom Metazoa; phylum Chordata; class Actinopteri; order Clupeiformes; family Clupeidae; genus Alosa; species Alosa alosa. The sequence goes on along the minus strand of NC_063203.1, from coordinate 21,761,407 downwards.
TGCGGAAACTCAGGCGAGCAAGTGCTCCACCAGCCATCATGACCACATTCTACCGAGGCACCATTGAGAGCATCCTCTCCAGCTGTATCGCTGTGTGGGCGCTGCTGCACTGAATACAACAGGAAAGCCCTGCAGCGCATAGTGAACACAGCTGGAAGGATCATTGGTGCTTCACTCCCCTCCCTGAAGGACATTTACACCACCCACCTCACCCGCAAGGCGACCAAAATTGTGAGTGATGCAAGTCACCCCGCTCACAATCTGTTTGATCTACTGCCCTCTGGGAAGAGGTACAGAAGCCTGCGCCCCGCACTACCAGACTCACCAACAGCTTCATACACCAAGCTGTAAGGATGCTGAACTCTCTCCCTCCTCTCCCCCTCCACCCTCAGCTACATAACATCCTGGACATTGGACCCACAATGGCCGCCTGCACTACTCCACTTGCACACTTGAACACTTGCACACTTGTACACTTTACAACTTGGTGTTGTTGTCCTGAAAACACAACACTTCTGATGCTCTTACATAACTTGCACCACTATGCCACTTTCTTTATTACTCAGGTCAAACAGAACTACCCAAGCCTCTTATTGGCCTGACTTTGCACTAGTTTTTTATTGACTGTCTATGCACAATTTCAACAAATTTTGCTGCTCTTATTTTTTCATTATTATATGTGCCCTCTTATTTACTTATTTACTTACTTTTTTGTTTACTTGAATGTTATGTTTGTCTGTGGACTTAAAATTGGTAAAATATGTCTTGTCTTCACCGTGGGATAGTGAGAAACGTAATTTCGATCTCTTTGTATGTCTGGAACATGTGAAGAAATTGACAATAAAGCTGACTTTGACTTTGACTTTGACTTTGACTTTGAATTCATGCATGAATTAATTAATGATGTATGTATTACTTCATTCCTTAATATCTCATGAATCATCAGGAATTTACATGAGTACATGAGTCTGTCGCCTGTGACCTCATACATGAGCAACACATCAACTAAAGCATTAAGTATGGTGGGCACATCACTATGATTTATGATTTATTAAGAATGATGATGATTTCTTTTTCTGCCAAAAATGTGGTCATCACTACTCAAATTCTGATTTGAATAAAATTACCCACTGTACCTAATGCTTTAGTTGATGTGTTGTTCATGCATGAGGTCATGAATAAGAGACTTTGAACTCATGTCAATTCCTGATGACTCATAACCTGACTCTCGCCAGATGAATTTCGTTCCACTCCACTCATCCATCTGGGATCGCTCCATTGGAGAGGTGTTTCAGAAGGCTAGGCCTTATCAAAAATCCTTGCATATGACTGGATAAGCCACTTGTCCGTCATCACCAACAAAAGCCTTCAGAGCCGTTCTCTGATGTTCTTTCAACGGAAAAATATTGGGTAGATTGGACAACACGGATGAAATAGCAGCATCAATGTTAATGCTTGCTTCCTCGATGCGAGCCGCCATTGTTGTCTGAATCAAAACAGGCTCACAGTCGCTACTCCGCTACGTCACATCTATGAAACTCCCGGCCGGTGTCTGATTGGCTCTACCATAAAATCTGGTGCCGAAATCACTCCCAGCGGAAGCGATCCCAGATGGATGTGAGTGGAGCTAAGTGGAATAAAATTAATCTGGCGAGAGTCAGGTTAGATGACTCATAAGATATAAAGAAATGAATTAATGCATAAATCAATTAATGATAATTCAGGTACCCTTACCGTAAAGTGTTAGCAATGGATGTCCTTGCTGTAATATGGGTATTTCAAATTCTTCTCCATTTATTACAACAGTCCCTGGCCGAAAACTCTCTTAGTATACTACAGTATATTTCTAAACTATATTTCCCCTACCGATTTTGCAGACTCCATAACTGTGGCCTCACAGATGAGAGCTGTGCTTCCCTGGCTTCAGCACTGAGGTCCAACCCTTCCCACCTGAGAGAGCTCCACCTGAGCGGCAACACTCTGAGGGAATCTGGAGAGAAGCTTCTGGAAGCACTGCAGAAGAATCCACATAATAGTCTGGAGAGTTTGATGTGAGTATTTCAGAGACACACTGAGAATGACAATGAGAGTCACATTGCACACTGCGCACGCAGTTACAGAAAATATACCAAAATCATTACAAAAATTCACTAGAAGGATTTGGTCTTTCTATAATCTGACAGTTAGGATATACTAATTTTATTAAATAGTGGTATAAGTCCATCAGAGAAAATGTGATTGGTAATTTAGTTCTGTTCTGTATTTCATTAAAGCAGTGTTGTGCAATGAACCAGGTGATTCTGAGGCAGAGACGCATGGCCTAATAGACTTTTATTGATGTTTGTTCCTGAATGCTTTTGGCAAATGTAGCCTAAGCAAGATAGTACCCAACAGTAACCAACAGCTGTTTTGTTTTATGCTTCATGTAGAACCACAGAAGTCAAAATGTTGGGACCAGCAGTGACATGCGGATATGGACCATGAGCCCTCTCTATGTTCTGGAGGAGTGGATTCATCTACAAAATATATTTGTTCATTTCACTGTGCTCTCTGTACATTTAAATACAAAGGACACCAGAGACAATAGACCTACACTACACACACACACACACAGTCACTGCTCCACTCCCCTCCCGCCCACACACATATCTTCACTGTCATCACTCACATACATCATACTGTACATACAGTACTCTGCTTGCAATAGTAAGTCCCTTCACCATACTTGCAGTACACTGCCCCCCCCCCCTCTCCCCTACATACACAGCACATTATTTCATCAGGAAGCTTCTCCAACACACATCCCCAACATACTTACAGCACACTGCCCCCAATACACAGCACATTGTCTCATGAGGAAGCTTCTCCAACACACATATTGCACACTGCCCTCTCCCCACATACACAGCACACTATCCCATCTCCCCTGTCATCCCCCCAACACACACACCAAGACCCTGGCAGTTGGGTTAGCCCTTGAGCCGTGGATCTGCCCAAGGTTTCTTCCTTGGTAAGGGAGTTTTTCCTTGCCCCTGTTGCTCTTGGGTGCTCCTTGTTGGTGCCCCCCCCCCGATCCCAATCCCCCCCCACCTTTCTTATGCAACCCCTCTTCTACTGCACTTTTTACCCCCCCCACCCCCATTAATGCACAAATAGGCTGACACCAGACATAATTTCACTGCATTTCTTACTTCCAGTAACTATATGCATGTGACAATAAACTTCCTTGTATCCTTGTATCCTTGTATACCTGAAGTTAAAGATCACAGGAAATGCTTGCCGTGAAAGTGACTACTATATGTGTATATACTGTATAATAGCCCTCTCTGGCCTGTAGAGTGGATGGGATAATGGCACTTTTCCGCATGGGCTTTGAGAGGTTATGTTTTCTGTTACAATTTGTTTGTATGTTTGCCTATCCCGGGAAGTGTCATTGCAATATATTTTTGTACATTGGGAGAATGTGCTCTCATTTTAGTAAATTGTGCATTGATTTTACTGAATTGCCATCTCATTTTAATAGATTGTGTGCACAATTTAGTATATTGTGTTCTCATTTTACTAATGCTCTCACTTTACTAAATAGTGTTCTAAATCATGTTATTAGATTCTCATTTTAGTAAATCTTGCACACAATTTACTAAATCACAATTTACTAAATTTTGTAAAATGCCCTATGGACTCCCCATAGGACTTTTGGTTATCCAAAATGCATACTGACAAGCAAATACTTACTGCACATGAACCCCTTTTTGTTGAAGCATAATCTTGGTCTCAAATGAAAGGTAACACTCTGAGGTTTCTTGTAGACTATTTGGATTGTATGTCAGGTGTTCTGATATAGAATGACCTCACAAAATATGGAATAATTACATGCATTGCATTTACTTTGTTGGTTCAAGGGGTTTGTATAAGAGACTATACATCTGCACTATATTGGATAAAACATCAAAAACATGAAGATTCCATTTCTATGGATTCCTATGAATATTTCAAGACCCACTATGCTGCATCTACTTATTGCTAAAGAGATACACTACAGCTAGAAGTTAGGGAACCAAAGGCGGAGGAGGGGGAGGAAGGCATTTTTGATTAACCCTTAAAGGAATGTTGAGAAATGAACGTTCTAAAGAATATCTGGGTTCATTGAATTCAACATAGAATTTTAGAACCTTCAATTGTTGCGGAACTTAGAACGTTCAAAAACCTACACCTTTAAGGGTTAAATTTAATTTAATCAAGTAAAGTGCATAAAGAAAGTATTCACAGCGCTTCACTTTTTCCACATTTCGTTATGTTACAGCCTTATTCCATATTCCATTATTATATAAGGTCTCACAGTTGAATGTGTATGTCAGAGTGAAAACCAAGCCACAAGGTCGAGTGAATTGTCCGTAGGCCTGCGAGACAGGGTTGTGTAAAGACACAGATCTGGGGAAGGATACAAGAAAATTTCTGCAGCATTGAAAGTGTCCAAGAGCATGGTAGCCTCAATCATTCTCAAATGGAAAAGTTTGGAACAACCAACAGTCTTCCTAGATCTGACCACTCAGCCAAACTGAGTAATCCAGGACAAAGGGCCTTGGTCAGACAGGTAACCAAAGACCCAATGGTCACTAACAATGGGATCCAGAGTTCTTTTGAGAAGATGAGAGAAGTGTTTCTGATCAACAGAGCCCTTGGTCTCCACTGATTTTTTGTAAGGATGCCATATCTTTTTTTAGTTCCTTAAAAGGGTATACAATTTGAGTTGTCTTGTCCACAATGGAACTCGTCCATGCATGTATTTGATACACAGGCTAGATTTAACATATGGAACCATAAACATCTGAAAATCTATCCCTCAATCTTTCTGTTTCGGCCCCTCCTTCTCCAACTTCAAATGTGAAGATAAAGATTTTTCTTTTCATCAACATTTCCATACTTTCTCTCTTACTGCAAATATATTTCCTTGTTACCAGGTGGTTGTGCAGTGCTTCCAGTTTTTTTTGGGCCAGATCAAAAATTCCACTCTACAGTTATATGTGACACCATGTTTATTATCCATACTAGCATTGTAAAGGATGACAACAGGCGCTCCTCAGGATGAGAATTGTGTTGGCCATCAAAGGTTTGAACGTGTTTTGAACATTAGGACAGACTGGTGATGCAGCCGTAAATATGAACTTGACCTTGAATTATTCGTTTATCAACTATAGCAGAGTAGTGGCATGGCATACGAGAAGAAATAAATGGTGGGTGAATTAACAATTTATTTACCAGTAAATCATAAGGGTAGATGTGACCAATATCACTTAACGTACACTGTATTAACATATAGATGGCATGCATCTTGAATCTGGTATCTGAGAGCAGAGGTTATGGGCGCATCTCATCAGAGAATGCATAAAATATCCCAGGTACTTTATTTCTCGCATGGAGACTTTTAAAATGATATCAGACACAAGCAAATTATAATTGTTCATAAGTTCATAGGAGTTCATAAGTTAGAGTTCATGTATTTTCCTGTGGTCCAGGAGAGGCCCGGGCCAGAGTTAGGCATGTTATGACTTAATATTTCTCTTCCCCCTTACTGCTTACCTCTGTGGCTGTGCAGTGCATCCTGTTTTGTTTTCCACATTTTTAGGCCACGTGCCAACTTCGACTGTCCTTTTTACCTTTTACAATGTGAACACAATACACACAGGGAATTATTTATAGCTCAAAAGTATTTTCCCCTCAAAACCAAACTTATCTGACCGTTCTGGTTTCATGCATGCATCATTGAACATCCCTGATATCATTATCTTAATCTGAAAGGGACAGTGTGATGCTGGGTCTTGGCACATTGTCATGTCAGCACAGACACACACACACATACACACTTATAGGGTAAAGGAGCATGAGAGGGAGTTAGAGGGGGCAAAATCAAATCTTCACTCTGTGATGAAACAATACATATATTAGAAGGTTTGCAGGTGTGGAATCTATTTATCTTTACTTTTAGTCTCTCCCTTAGCTCATGCTGGGTCTCCACTGTACAACACACAGCTGCAAACACACCCTCTCTCACATACACTCACAACCAGGCAGTGGACATTCTGCCTCACATGTCTTTGGTGCTGAACTGAAAGAAGAAGTGGCAGATAAAAGGCAAAATAAGAAGCTGCTGCAGATAAACACACAGTTCAGAGATCTGACTAGTTTGAAAGTTAGCATGGGAGAATGTCCCTGCATGGAGCCTGACTCCATCTCAAGTGTGGATCCAAAGTAAGATGAACAAACAAAGAACCTAGTCACTGAGTCTGTGAACAAAGGACAGATCAAGCCGTCTGTGCTTCACCTTAAACTTACCCAGGCAAGTTACCTAAGAGCCTGCATGACTCCACCTCCTGGGTGGAGCCGAGGTAAAGGTGCAGAACAAACACTTCGCTGTGACACAGCAGAAAGCTCATGAACGCAAGGACACAGATACAGTACACTGTGAGTATCAGACAGCTGAGAGTATGTTTCACCTGTTGTTTTTTTAAATATATACTTTTCTTATAGCATATTTATTCAAAATGTGTTGGAATGAACACAAGCAGTTTTACTGAAAACTTTAGTGAAGTTTTAACAACAATATCTGTCATTATGATGTTCAAATTGTATCTTGTTTGTTGGTAGGCTTTTTGTTGCAAATGTTTCTGGTAGGTTGGCTGTTACTTGATTTGATGCATATCTGAAGTATTGCCTTAATTAGCAGGTCTGTTGTTTTGATGGAAATATATTTCAAATACCTGTCATTATTTCCTTTAAAAATGATGATCATTCTGTGATCAGGCTTTCTTCAACATCACAATTGTATCATATTACAGCATGCCCCAGTGTGGTCCAGGGCTGCCCTCAGTGAAGTTTGGTTAATGTGATGTGTTGAAGTGGTGTAGTTTTAAAATTAAACTTTAGTTTGGGGATGAAAATAAATGAAGGATGGGTTTTGAACCAAAAAAACATTTTGTTGCCCTTCTGTGTCCAATTGCTGATGTGCTGCTAAGTCTAGCAATAGCATACAGTTATCCATAATCACGTTTTAATATTCACAGACTGTATGTGGTATAATGTCTAGTGCTTACCATGATTGTAAGACTACCCATTTGCCAAGTTCCGAAAACATAGCAAACACTGTGTCTGTCTCCCTGAGCCCACATGACATGAGCAGGGACTTTCCAACTACACTCAGGTAGCCTACTTCCTACAGTAGGGTAGAGTATTCAAAACACTCAAGGAAGTACAGTAAATTGGTTCTTGTAAAAAGGTTGTAAAAACACTAACCAGAAGCAAGAAAAGTAATAATCCTGCTACCTACTCAAATATTATTATGACCGCCGCGCAGCAAAGCGGCGGTCATATAGGTTCAGTCAGATTTTTTTTTTTCTTTTTCGCATATACATTTCCGTCAAGGATTCCAGGGACACTGTAAGACCGGGTACACGAAACTTGGTGGGCATGTAACCCCACATGGATAGCATGGAACCATTGTTTTTCGTTTTGATCTGTAGCCCCCCCGCTGGACTGGACCCCCCGAAAGGAGGGTAGGGCAGACACAGTTTTCTGTGAATATCTTGAGAACTGTAGGGTTTAGGAGGAAAATTTTTTTTGTATGTTGATCTCAAAGGGCCATGTCAACCCATTCCATAACCACTCATTTCATGTATAGCGCCACCTAGTTAAACACAAAAAAGTAAAAATGAGTTGTTGTAATCGCAGGTATCTGTGACCTAACATAGTCAAAACTACACGCAATTGGAAGTGTAGGATCATTATGACACCCTCTGAATGCACGCCAAGTTTCGTGGAATTCCGTTCATGGGGGGCCACACAATAAATTAATTTATGTTACTATACACCAACTGGCCTGTAGGTGGCGGAGACAGTTTTCTGTTAATATCTCGAGAACCGTGAGGGCCTAGGAGTTCCACCTTTTTTTGTATGTTGGTCTTAAGGGGCATGTCAACCTATCCCATTACCACTTATTTCATGTATAAGCCACCTAGTTAAAAATTAAAAAGCAAAACATTAGGTGTTTTCATCACAATATCTCTGGCTGACATGGTCAAAACTGCACGAAATTGAAAGTGTAGGATCATTATGACACCCTCCGAATGCATGCCAAGTTTAAAATGGACTATGGGGGCCTTAGAATAAAATAATTTATGTGTACATTTAGTGACTGTACACCAACAAAGATTCCCCGACACTGAAAGACCGGGGTACCATCGAACTTGGTGGGCATGTAAGCCCACATGGATAGCATGGAACCATCGTTTTTGTTTTGATCTGTAGCCCCCGCTGGACTGGACCCCCGAAAGGGCTGGTAGGGCAGACACAGTTTTCTGTGAATATCTTGAGAACCGTGGGGCCTAGGATGACCAATTTTTTGTGTATGTTTGCCTCCAGGGTCATGTAAACCCATTCCATATGCACACATGTGCATAAACAGATACACACGCACACACATACATTCACAGTAATCCTCAATTATGACACATACTCACACAGTAGACATATATACGCATGCATGCACATGCACACACACAGGCACATAAACAGGCAAACACACAAGCACATGCACATGCACATGCACATGCACGCACACACACACACACATAAACATAAACATGTACACGCACACATGCACACAATTCAAGAATTTCTCAGAATTATGAACAGGTAAGATGGGGGTGGGGTTGTATAAAATGTATTTTACATGTGAAATCTATGAACTAATCATGTTTTGGTTGCTTGTTGTCTAGCAGATACCAGTGAGAATTGAGTGTGCATACTGCAATTTAGTGAGACAAGTACATAATGATGTGTAAGAAAAAAACATAAAGCTAAGATGAAGAGATTTAGGAGAAACAACTATTAAATTAATCTGTGACACTTGATATACCGTGGAAACTATAACATTTGCATCTAATCATTTAGCTGATGCTTTTATTAAAAGTAGCATTCAAAGCAACAACTCTGCAAGAAGGACACGTTACAGTAAGAATAAATACTGACCGTGCATACAGAACAGGATCAATAGAAGATGATAGTGCTGAAGCTGAAGAAATAACCAAAGAAGTAACCAGAATCATGACCATCACCACACAAGTTGCATCTGTGTCAAATGCCAATGTGGGATAAAAACGATCTCCAGGGAAAAATAATGTAACACATTATGAAAATTAAACAAAACTGTTGGTTTTGCATGCCATTACCCAGTAGGATGGAAGTGATGCAAAGATGAGTGATGTAGGAGACCACAAGGAGGAGGACAGCTCTGGTGAAGTGAGATTTCACACAGGGAATGAAACCCAAGACCAAAGCTGGAAAAGGTACAAGAGCTGTGTTATCATCAGGCCACTTTTACAAATGATTTGATCTTCTGCTGAATATTTAAATAATTTCATCCATGTCCATGGGTGGGTATGAGTATTCCATCTGATAGCATGTTTGCTCCCTTATCAGAGTGTTGCAGGGGACAGGGGACAGTGTTTCTCCAACATCAAGCGATGTTGCTCTCAACAGTGAGCACTCAATGGGATACCCAATCAACTTTGGGATTGGAGATCGGAGGTAAGATGCACCTTCAAATTACGAAAGAATCTCTTTTAGTTCTGGTTTAAGAAACAGCTACTTCTCAGGCTATTATTGTTACACTCTCTTAGGATAACATCAATAGGGAATGTCTCGGGAATTAAATATAGAACACTTTTGATAGATTATGTTAGCGATACTGGATATCAATATTTATATTTAATATAAATATGTTAACACAATAATAAATAAATATGAGTATAAATAAATATTATTTATATTATTATTATAAACTTAACAGTCAAATACAAAGACCCTTCAGAGCATTAGTATATACATATTTATATATAAAAAAAATATATATAGACATGGCTGTATTCATAAAGCATTATGATGTTATAAACTTGAATTGTCACAAAGCATTAAGCTTATTTGACCTTTAATGGTAATGATGACATGTTTCTTATAAAGCTTCGTTGCAGATTCTATAAATTCACCTTATACACCATTTGTATCTGTAATAGTGCTTTAGGGCATTTTATAAATCATTATATGAACATCAGATTAGCACTGGGGGCTTATACCTCTTAACTGTTTATTATGAACAATAAAAGGACTATGGAGGAAGACATACACAAGGCACATCTATCATTATGAAATCCTGCATGGATACAGGTAGGCATAAATATGATTTGGTGAACTCACAGAATCTGCTATAAAGCTTTATAACAAAGATGTCATCATTGCCATCACCAAAAGGTCAGAAGCTTTATAATGCTTTGTGACGCTTCAAGCTGTAAAGGCTTATAGACCCTTTCAACAATAAAAACAAAAACAATGCTTGAACGTTCTATTTGGGCCCCAATCTACTTCCTCTGCATTAAGATAACATATGGAATGTTCAAAAGGAAGTCTTGTGGGGCCAACTATGATGCTGATAATGGAACTCTCTTGAAAGGGTCCATATGTTGACAGTATACATCATAATGCTTTGTGAACACATAGCCACGGGTATGTATTTCAGCAATATGCCCGGAGTGGAAGCGGAGTGCCTAAAACCCCCCTTAGCTGTTCTATAATCATTGTCACCTATGGACTTGAGTGACTTAGGGCTTTATTTTGGGTCACCAGCGCATGTCGTAATACTCGTTATTCACCCAAGCAAAATTGAATTCGGTATTTTGCACGTTTATTTTTTAAGCATTGCGCCCAGGGGTGTGGCAATTAACAACCTAGGGAGGGGCCTAGCGCGTTGTCTAAAAATCGCTATCATACACCACCTAAACCTGGTCAGAAGTCAATGGCGAGTTGTTCATATGCTATTTTAAGAGCGCATGTCACCAGTCATATTGGCAGGTGCACGCACCATCCTTCTATCATTCATGAACGCACACCAGCGCATGTCCATGCAAAGCATTACAAATTGCACGATTACAATGGGAAACATAATTAGAACAAAGATATTACGAAATACTGTACATCTCATAATGAGTAGTTATTCACCATCATTTGCAAATTGGTAATGACGGTTAAAAGTGATTAGGGGAGAGGCGAGAGACACGTATGGAGCACAGCTGAAGACGCACTGTCACGAGATATAAGCACCTCCTCTGCAGGATAAATGTTGTTTTATTCAGTCATTTGAGCAATATTAGGGTAAGTGTTGCTTTTTCCAGCCTATGTTTTCGGTGGTAACCCATTGTCAGTCAGTGAAAGTAACTGCATATAACTGTCTTTTCGTTGACTTACTCCTTGGTGAAGTTAGTTTCACTTTGCCAATGAGTTCAAATAGACGAGTGCAAATGCGTGAAGGCTATGCTAGGTTTTAGTAAAGCATGGTTTAAGAATGACTATTCTATACGGTTTCGCAAGCAGCCTCCTTCAAATGCACCTTTGAATGCCAAAATACCAATGCATTTATTTGACATATCGCTGGCGTTGCAAGTTAAAGGAATGGCAGATGTCATTCTCATTGGTTTAAAATGATGTTACGCCCCAAACACACCCATATGACTGATTAAAAGACCTAGGAACACCTTTGTTACGCCATGCATCCACTTTTGATAGCGAACCCCTCCCAATGTGAACTGGACATCCTACTAAATTTGAATAGACTTTTGACGAGTGACGATGCACTTTAGAATGTCATGATAGGGCCCTTATTGTTTTTCTAAAATGGTTACTTAAACTGTATATCTGGCAAGATTCAATAAAATAAAGGCACAGCAATGAGAAATATAACGAATTATTCATAGATAGGCTAATTATTCTTCCACCAAGAAATATATTTTCTCTATCGGAATGGTTGCCAAGCAACGTTGAGATGCAGCAATTGTAACTTTTATATCAAGCTGTGGTAGCACAGTAATGCAGTCAACATGTGGGGTTGAGCTGGATTATACAACAGCATCAAACGTGATTCAGCCAATCATAACTAAGGAACGGAACTATCCGTTTAACAAAAATGGTTAAATACACTAATGAAATAATTATCAGGCATTAGGGATGGTTTATCACCCTTTATGAATACTGTATGGTTCATAGAAAGTGTTACCGATATAATATTTATACATTTTCATATACAGTACTTCCTGAATGTGTTTTCGCTCTGGTGTATTCATGTTTTTTTTACAGACAGCAAGATAGACCACATTCACCTCCATTCACTGTCACGTCATTGAAAAGTGACAGGTCAAAGTGTTTCCCAGTCAACTTCTCCGCTGATGACATGTAAATCATCTACATAGTCTACACATTTCACCTGTTCTGCTAATATCAATTTTCTCTATTATTTGGTTAATTCATATAATCTGCTATTAAGCTTTATAACAATATTAACATTGCCATCACCAAGAGGTCAAAAGCTTTACAATGCTTTGTGAATCTTCGAGCTAAAGGCATATATGGTAACAGTAATGTCACAATCCTTTGTGAACACAGTCAGGAGTATGTATAAATGGTAAGATATACTAATTAAATAATATGAGGCATTATAAATGGTTTATAACCCTTTATGATTGTCTTTATAATGTTTTATGAATATTGGGCCCATAGAAAGTGTTACCAATTTGTATATAATAGCTATATAATGTTTATACATTGTCTTATATTTCCTAAATGTGTTTTCGGTCTTGTGTATTCATGTTTTTTACAGACAGCAAGACAGACCACATTCACCTACATTCACTGTCCTGTCATTGAAAAGTGACAGGTCAAAGGATTTCCCAGTCAACTTCTCCGCTGATGACATGTAAATCATCTACATACTCTACATATTTCCCCTGCTCTGCTGTCATTTTTCTCTATGTCTCTTAACCAATGTCTTTATTATTATGTCAGAGAATATTAGCATGTATATGTTGTGTGTTACTATTCTAGCATATACCTAGAAAATGACTACTCAATTAACTGTAGCAAAAAGGTCATTTCATCCCAGCAGAGTTTGATAACAATGAATAACTTAATTTTCATTACATCTTGTACAATACTTTAGTTTACAAGAGAAGAATGAGGCAACAGGGTGTTTCATCAAAGGTGTCCCTGACATCCAACACCAGTAAGATGTAGCTCTTAGACTGTTGTGTACTCTATTTCTGCCCTATCCTAATTCATTTTTTCAAATGTTTATAAGATTGATGAACATTACATTTAAGATGATACAAAATGGTGCCTCTCAGTCCCCACAAAGTGTGTGAAGGCTGCTCATAAATAGCAATGTCATAGGGGGGCGCTGTGGCACAACTGGCTACAGTGCCTTTCCCACATTTGGGACTTAGTTCCCATGGGGACCTGTATTCGAGTCCGACCCTGGTCATGTCCAGATCCCATCCCTTCTCTCTCTCCCACTATCTTCCTGTCTCTCTCTTCACTGTCCGGACACAATAAAGCCAAAAAGCCCAAACAATATGTATAAATAACAGTTTCATATTAGTCTTTGCAGATGAGAAAAGTGACACAGATAAAATGGCATCATTTCAGAAATTTCACAAAGACTGTATGTCGAGGAAGTTTAAAACCCTATCTGAAGGACCATCACCACATACAAACCCACTTCTCCTTAACGAGATCTACACAGAGCTGTACATTACAGAGGTGGAAAGTGAAGAGGTCAATAAACAACATGAAATCAGACAGATAGAGAAAGCCTCAAGAACAGCAGCAATAGAAGACACGCCAATCAGCTGTAACGACATCTTTAAACCCTTACCTGGACAACACAAAACTATTAAAACAGTGTTGACTGTGGGAGTGGCTGGCATTGGAAAAACAGTCTCTGTGCATAAGTTCATTTTAGACTGGGCTGAAGGAAAAACTAATGAGGATGTCCAATTCATATTTCCTCTTCCTTTCCGAGAATTGAACCTGTTGAAGGAGAAGAAACTCAGTCTGTTGGATCTTATTGAGCACTTTTTCTCAGAAATGAAACGCCTTTCTCCAGTCTTCACCAGTTCAAAGCACAGAGTCATGTTCATCTTTGATGGCCTGGATGAGTGTCGAATTCCTCTGGATTTCCAGTCCAACCAAAAGTGTTCTGATATCACAGAGCCAGTGTCAGTGGATGTGCTGCTGACAAACCTCATCAAGGGGAATCTCCTTTCCTCTGCTCTCCTCTGGATCACTACCAGACCAGCAGCAGCCAATCAGATCCCTCATGCGTCCACTAACCTAGTGACAGAGATTCGAGGATTCAGTGACCCACAAAAGGAGGAGTATGTCATGAAGAAAATCAGTGATGAAGATCTGGCCAAAAGAACCATCACATACCTGAGGTCATCCAGGAGCCTCTACATCATGTGTCACATACCAGTATTCTGCTGGATCACAGCTACTGTTCTAGAGAGAATGTTGAGTGGAACAGAGAATGTTGAAATCCCCAGAACTCTGACTCAAGTGTATGTTCACTTTTTAATCATTCAGATTGGTATCAAAAATGTGAAGTACTCAGAGAAACAAAAGGGAAAAGACGAAGAGATGATTTTCAAACTGGGGAAACTGGCCTTCCAACAGTTGGTGAAGGTAAATTTGATCTTCTATGAGGAAGACCTGAGAGAGTGTGGCATTGATGTCACAGAAGCATAAGTGTACTCAGGAGTGTGTACTCAGATCTTTAGAGAGGAGTCTGGTCTTTCTGTTAAAATATGCCAATGAATCTACTGCTGCTGCCCCTAAGACTTTCGGAGAAAATAACCTTGATAAACTGACAGTTTTATTTTTATTCTTATCTCCAAAACGGAACTCAAGGCTTGAAAAGAGTTGCCTCACTGCTAAGAGCTGTGAGCTGCTGGCCTCTGTTCTTACCCAATGCTCTTGCCTGGTCCGAGATCTGGACTTCAGTGACAATGAGATCAGCGATGCTGGAGTGGAGATGCTCTCAATGGCGCTGACAAACCCAAAGTGCAAACTGGAATCACTGTGGTAAAATACATATAGACACACATACAAGGATACAAGGATACAAGGATACAAGGAAGTTTATTGTCACATGCATATAGTTACTGGAAGTAAGAAATGCAGTGAAATTATGTCTGGTGTCAGCCTATTTGTGCATTAATGGGGGGGGGTGCAGTAGAAGAGGGTTTAGTAGATTAAGTGGCAAGGGCTGCATAAAAAGGTGGGGAGGATTGGGATTGGGTGGGGGCACCAACAAGGAGCACCCAAGAGCAACAGGGGCAAGGAAAAACTCCCTTACCAAGGAAGAAACCTTGGGCAGATCCACGGCTCAAGGGGGCTAACCCAACTGCCAGGGGTCTTGGTGTGTGTGTTGGGGGATGACAGGGGAGATGGGATAGTGTGCTGTGTATGTGGGGAGAGGGCAGTGTGCAATATGTGTGTTGGAGAAGCTTCCTCATGAGACAATGTGCTGTGTATTGGGGGGCAGTGTGCTGTAAGTATGTTGGGGATGTGTGTTGGAGAAGCTTCCTGATGAAATAATGTGCTGTGTATGTAGGGGGCAGGGACTTACTATTGCAAGCAGAGTACTGTATGTAATGGATGTGAGTGATGACAGTGAAGATGTGTGTGTGTGGAGGGGAGGAGTGGAGCAGTGACTGTGTGTGTGTGTGTGTGTGTGTAGTGTGTAGGTGGGTAGGTGGGGGCAGTGTGCTGTAAGTATGTAGAGGATGTGTGTTGGAGAAGATCCTGAAGACAATGTGCTGTGTATGTGGGGGCAGTGTGCAGCAAGTATGTAGAGGGAGGCTTACTGTAGCAAGCAGTGTGCTGTATGTATGTGAAGTGATGACAGTGATGATGTAAGTGTGTGTGTTGGGGGGTCAAGGGACTTACTATTGCAAGCAGAGTACTGTATGTAATGTATGTGAGTGATGACAGTGAAGATGTGTGTGTGGCTGGAGTGGAGCAGTGACTGTGTGTGTATGTGTGTGTGTGTGTGTGTGTGTGTGTGTGGGTAGGGGGGCAGTGTGCTGTAAGTATGTAAGAGGATGTGTGTTGGAGAAGATCCACAAGACAATGTGCTGTGTATATGTGGGGGGCAGTGCAGCAAGTATTTAGAGGAGTGCTGTATGTATGTGAAGTGATGACAGTGATGATGTAAGTGTGTGTGTGTTGGGGGGCAGACTTACTATTGCAAGCAGAGTACTGTATGTAATGGATGTAGTGATGACAGATGAAAGATGTGTGTGTGGGCGGGGAGGGAGTGGAGCAGTGACTGTGTGTGTGTGTGTGTGTAGTGTGTAGGTGGGTAGGTGGGGGCAGTGTGCTGTAAGCATGTAGAGGATGTGTGTTGAGAAGATCCCAAAGACAATGTGCTGTGTATGTGGGGGGGGGGGCAGCAAGTATGTAGAGAGGCTTACTGTAGCAAGCAGTGTGCTGTATGTATGTGAAGTGATGACAGTGATGATGTAAAGTGTGTGTGTTGGGGGTCAAGGGACTTACTATTGCAAGCAGAGTACTGTATGTAATGTATGTGGGAGTGATGACAGTGAAGATGTGTGTGTGGGCGGAGTGGAGCAGTGACTGTGTGTGTATGTGTAGTGTGTGTGTGTGTGTGTGGGTAGGTGGGGGCAGTGTGCTGTAAGTATGTAGAGGATGTGTGTTGGAGAAGATCCTGAAGACAATGTGCTGTGTATGTGGGGGCAGTGTGCAGCAAGTATTTAGAGGAGTGCTGTATGTATGTGAAGTGATGACAGTGATGATGTAAGTGTGTGTGTTGGGGATGGGGGGTGGGGTGGGGGCTGGGGGGGGGGGCAGAAAGGCTAGGCAATCAAGGACATGGGTAGATGGAGGAGAAATCAAAAAAATAAATAAAAAGTGTGCAAAAGTTGGAGAAAGTCAGATATGTGTGTGTGTGTGTGTGTGTGTGTGTGTGTGTTTTGGCGTGTGTGATGAAATAAGAAAATAAATAAAAGGTCTGTAGCATAGGGAGAGGGATGTAAAAGTGCTAAAAGTCTTGTAGGTGTGTGTGGGTGTGTGTGTGTGTGGGTCATGAGTGCTGAGGAGTGAATGAGTGCAAAGTCAGTATAGTGTGAGTTCAGAGTTGGGAAATGTTTGAGAGTGCTGAGGAGTGAATGTGTGCAAAGTCAGTATAGTGTGAGTTCAGAGTTGGATGGCCTGGGATAAAAAACTTCTCCTGAGTCTCTCAGTTCTGGCTTTGTGACTACATAGGCGTCTTCTTGATTTCAGCGGTAGGAATAATCCATTGCATACAAATACATGCACACACAAACACAAGGGTTGGGATCTTTATTGCTGCTGTTCTTTATAGTGATGGATTATTTTGTAACTCCTGTTTTTTTTGTCTGAAAATGTATGCTATCTTCTGTTTGCCACTATGCTCTCATTTTAATGTTTGTCCTTCACATATGTTTTTCATGCAATAAACATTGATTGTTTCATAATGCTATAGAAAAATAATTTTACAAATTATATTTAAACATTTACAAAAAAATAACATTTCATTTTCTCACCAGGTTGAGGAACTGTTCCCTGACAGAGAGAAGCTGTGCTATTTTGGCCTCAGTGCTCTCCTGCAGCTCCTCCCTCAGACAGCTGGACCTGAGTGGAAACTGGATTCAGGACGACGGAGTGGAACTCCTCACTGATGGTCTGAGGAGCACACACTGTGTCCTGGAGGAGTTGAGGTAAAGTTTAAAACACCTTAATTAAACTTATATCAGATAAAGTAATCTTAAAAAAGTTGCTGTAATATAGGTCTTTCAATTTCTTCGTCATTTATTACAATAGTCTCTGGCTGAAACTCTCTCAGCACTAAACTATATTTCCCCTCCTGATTTTGCAGACTCCATAACTGTGGCCTCACAGATGAGAGCTGTGCTTCCCTGGCTGCAGCACTGAGGTCCAACCCTTCCCACCTGAGAGAGCTCCACCTGAGCGGCAACACTCTGAGGGAATCTGGAGAGAAGCTTCTGGAAGCACTGCAGAAGAATCCACATAATAGTCTGGAGAGTTTGATGTGAGTATTTCAGAAAATGTAGCAAGATCATAAAAAAGAAAAGAAAATTGGCCTTTCTATAATCTGACAGTTGGGATATACTAATTTTATTAAACAGTGGAATAACCCCATCAGAGAAAATGTGATTGGTCATTTAGTTCTATTCCTTAAAGCAGCTTTACGCAATGAACCAAGAGACTAGTGAGACAGAGACAAGACATACATACATAGCCTGATAGTCTTTTGATGGTTGTTCCTGAACAATGCTTTTGGCAAATGTAGCCTAACCAAGATAGTCTGAGCATTTCTCAAACATTATAGCACATCACAACCAGATATTTTGCTTTATGCTTCATGTAGAACGAGACCTCAGAAGTCAGTGTTGGGACAGCAGTGACATGCGGACATGGACCTTGAGCCCTCTCTTTGTGTTCTGGAGGAATGGATTAATCTACAGCAGGGGTTTCATCACTTGTGTGAAAGTAGTATTGGCAAATTTCTTGCCAAGCCCAATGTGCTGTATTTATTATATCAGAGAAAATTCATTCGGAATGGGTCATGCAGGAAGCCAACCTATTTTCTTTGTGATTGCCTTGATTACATTGTACTACAATCTTAAGGTACACTACTCAGTCATAAGGTAAATCATTGCAGTTTAACCAGGTGAAGAAACATTTTAGCTGCTTTTACAATTGGGTGCATATGTTCCCATCACATGACTATGATTTGACAGGTGTAAAACAATGTAGCCTATTGTTAACAGAATAAAAAAAAGGCAAATAAATGCCATTAAATGTACAAGAAACTTGACAGAAAGTGACAATAAAAAAAAGTGTACAGACATGAATATAATAGAAACTCTGAGCAGTAATTTCACAGCCAACAAAAAAAGTAGACTTTAGACAAATATGTCAGGAAGGCACATTTGCCACTGACAATTTAAGGTATGCTCTGTAGGCAGTGTTGTGCTAGTTCATACTTCAGCACTTTGGTCAGCATAAACTGTATATAAATGTGCAATAAAAAATAAATGTTACCTACTTTACTTACTTACAAGAGCTAGCCAAGATAAAAGATCAGATCATACAGATTTAAATGAATAAAATCACTTTCATAAATGTGCACTGTTAGTTCAAGTGTTCAAGTATTTTGGTTGTCACGGCTGCACGGGCAAAGTATGGCAAGGCAAGGGAATCTTTGAAATACAATAATCTTTATTCTAGAACACAACCCACATAGACTAATTAACAGAAAGACAGAGGACTGGACGAGACCAACAAGACATTAACGGGGAACAGGTGTGGAAACAGAAACGGAGGGAAAACTAACAAGACAGGAAGCACAGACCAAATAAGGAGATGGGGCAGAGACAAAGACAGGTGACAGGCAGGTAAACACAAAGCACATGGGGAACAAACAAAGGAGCACATGGCACCGGACCCTTACATTGGTAACACTTTACGGTAAGGGTGCATGAATTATCATGAATTCATGCATGAATTAAATAATGATTTATGCATTACTTCATTCCTTTATATCTTATGAATCATCAGGAATTGGTGAAAGGCTATTGATGTTCAGTTTAACACTGAATCAAAATTACACCTCTCCCATGCCTTCTCCAATAACATTGTATGCCCTACACCTTTCTTCCTAGTAACATTGTAGGCCCTAACTGTTGAATGACTCATGGCACCATGTTTTTATACTGCGCCAGGATATATTGTGTAGGCCCCATCATTATTTGTATAAGCGCACACACTAAATGGAGATCTAGGATTAGTTTGCATTACAAATGCAGAGTATAGACTGCACCTCAAAGGCGACTTTTTATTTATCAGCGCAATGCTATGCACTATGCTATAAGTCAGGGGTCGGCAACCTTTTTTGCCTGGAGAGCCACTTTTACCAAATTTATTTTTTTTTAATCTCAGAAGAGCCACATAAAGACGGTTACAAGAAAAGTTTGGATTATTAACGTAGTACTTTCATTCAACAGAGGATTTTTAAATACACTTTCTACTAGATTTAAAAGTAGGCCTAATGTGCAAGTAACTTGAAATGTAAAGTGAAATGACAGAAGTATAGGCCCAGGGTCGTAGCCAGGATTATTTTATAGGGGGGGCCAGCTGGGTCCAGACTTTTTATTGGGGTGGCACTTGGGAATCAAAACTACTATTTGAAAACTACTCAAAAAGTTTTGAAGATTAGGATAGCCTATTTTAATAATGGCAATAAATTGTGTAAAGCCAACACTGATACACAGGTCAGTTTGTTGTCCACTCCAAAACGTTTTCCATAAATAGGCCAATGCTATAAAAAAAGTACATTAAATGCACCTTACTTAATCAGTCTTATTCAAATGATGTTAAAGAACAATAATAAATACTACAAATATTGTATGCAGATATTTAATCTTATACTGATGGCCAAACTATATTTCTTTCTGATATCCACTCCAAGTACTTGGCTGTAAGTAACATGGCTCTGAATTAAGAAATTAACCCTTAGAACCCCAGACTGTTTTAAGGGCTTTTTCACTACCTTTAGTTAGACGCATTTATCCTGGTCAATGAAAGTGCCATACACACATGCTATACATTGATTTTTTTTCCAGCAGAGTCTAGGCTACCCAGATCTGCCACAATTGCATGTATTAATACTTGCATTGATTTAATTTAGATTTTTAAATAATATATTTTAACATGTATCTCACCACTGCAAGCTGTCAGCTGGCACATGTGTGTGTAGGGCAAACTGTCCTGAATCTGGCAATGTCATTGCCATGGTGGAGGGATTCTCTGGGGCTGAGCAAATGTGAAAAATATGTGGTGTGTGCCTTACGGAAAAAAATGCCATTTTTTTTTTATTTAGCCCTATGAGCCCTACTCTATTTTTGGCCATTCTCACTACCCTTAGTTATAAGCATTTATCCTGGTCATTGTAAGTGCCATAAACACATGCTATATTTTTTCAGAACAGTCTACCCAGATCTGCCACCAATTCATATTAATACTTGCATTGATTTAATTTTGATTTTTAAATAATAGGATACAAAGACAAAAAGCGTATTATACCATTCTTATTTTGAAACGTATCTCTGTCAGCTGGACATGACTTTGTAGGGCAGACTATCCTGAATCTGGCAATATAAGAACCATGGTGGAGGGGGGCTGAGCAATTTGGGGCTGAGCAATTTACAGACATGTGGTGTGCGCCTTACAGAAATAAATGCCATTTTTTTTATTTAGTAATGAAAAATGCCCTTTCTGCGCCTCATATCTGTGACACGAACTGATCTGACCTGACTGAACCCGAGTTTGCATGTTCTGTGTGTACACTCATGATGATTCTAAAACAACGTTACTGTCATGAACAAAGTGAAGGCAAAAAGGTGTTTCTTTGTCGAATAAATTGGGATGCAATGTGAGTCTCGCATTGGATGTGTAGCACTGTTAGATTCAGTGCCACTAAGGCACCGCGGGCGCGCATGCGCGATAATTTTTCTCTTGCTTTTGCAGTCCGAGCACGGAACGTCACGTTCTTGAACTAAAGAAAATATTCGATAAAACTACACATTTATAACGTCTAGAAATATCTATTGTGATAACTTTTCTACTTCTTAACTTTAAGTCTCGTATATTGCGCACCAAGAAGATATTTTATTTTGTTTCAACACGAGAAGAGCTTCGGTGAGTTTATCTTATCACGTTTGTGAATGATATGTGAATAGTCAATCTAATGGTGAATTGGAGACCATGAAAGCTCACAAAAAAACAGTCGAAGCATTTACACATACACTACACACATACACAGACACTTTTATTTGCTGAATTTGAGTGGTAGGAGATCCACATTTTCTTTGGTTGTTTTAATTTAACGTTTGAATGTAACTAGACGCGAATCTGCGCAGCTAATCTGTTCATTGAACTCACATGGTGATATTAGCTTGCTAATATACTTAGAAATGAATGTTAGGTTGACAGTTAGTCAACACTTTTGGGTGAAATATGTATTGTTGTACATTTTCCTTGATAATTACGGTGTATAACCGAACCCTTCTATGTACATACTGTCTGCTCAAGGTTGGTTAGCCATGCTGGCTTACCAGTCATTTGTGCTAGCGATCTGCTTGTTGCAGCTGAGATGTAGCCTCCGTTTATTTTACGGCGTATTACGGCGTTATGCCAATTGATTTTTTGATGAAAAAGTTTAAATGAGTTCTCATAGAAAAGAAATGTTTGATGGTAACTGTTACACTGTTTCGTGTAGATTGGTTTTTTATACGGATAGAAGATTTCCGTGGATTCCAGACGAGCTAAGATGGCGAGCCTGTCCAAGATATTCAGCGTGCGTCAGATGGTGAAGAAACCTTGCTGCAGTTGATCAGACCGCCCAGCCTGCTGCAGTCTGATCAACTGCAGCAAGGTTTCTTCACCATGGCGGTCTGATCAACTGCAGCAAGGTTTCTTCACCATCTGCGTGAACTTCAAGCAGCGCACACGGATTACAGATAAGCGTTCCTTCCCACGCAAGGAGCCCAAAGGAAACTACTTTTGAATGTTCTGTTTATACCATAAGGGACGTTAACATTTTCTTTAATACCTAAAAGGACTTTTTCTTACTTTAACAAACTCACTGAACTGCACTGATTGAATTGCACTTGCTCTTGAAGGGTGATTGATTGATACTGGGAAAGTGTTTATTTGTCATTTTTACAATTATACTGCCTTACATACGCCACATCCATACATCATACATTGCCACACTTTACTAATAACTACACACATTTATTTTCTTTCATTTACTAAACTAAGGGAAACTGTACAAAATAAAGTGCTTATAGTTGCCATATCTCGGGTTCAGCTTTTACTTATTACACGGCTCAAGAATCTAGTAATCTCAGATGTGTAGCTTTTAACTGGTCCACAACACAAGTGCTACAGATGCCATGCAGGAATTTGCTGGGATCTCAAAACCGCATTATGAACTTTGCCATAGAGAAACACATGATAGCGTTGGATTATGTACATGCCTTGCCACCACAACACACAAAAACGTGGGGTAAATCGAGCTATATGAAGTTATTATTTTGATGTCATTTCGTCTGTTTTATAACCCAGAAGGATGTACTTGGTATCAAATGATAGCTCTCTATCTCCTCTTTCATCTGACATGCGTGGCATATCTATCCGATCACGGGTTCGTGAGTAGCCTAATTCAAACGAGAGTTGGTTTTTGTACATGATGTTATTTTTTATAGCCCAGAAGCATCGATATACAGGGACGGATAAAACAAATATGGGCCCCTGTGCACAATATCAAAAAAGGCCCCCCCTCCCCCTGACCACGACTCGCGCGGGCGCGTTTGCGCATGCCCGTGCAAGTGACGTGTGCGTGCAGCCAACGCTTCTCTCTTTGCTGTCGCTGTGCAGGCTGGTGCACAATTTCACACAATGAAAATGTAGTACATTATGTCATATATTATAACTCAGGCCCACACAGAAATGAATTCCAGCAGCTGTTTTTATTATTAGGCTGTAATCTCCCTTTGCTGTCCAAACAGTCTACAACAACATTTTTCACTAAACGGACCGTACAACAGTTGTCATATTTCTGACGGACCGGTAGCAGGGACGTTGATAGTATTTTGTGAGAGGTGGTGCTGATCATATTACGGGGGGTTCGGGGGTGTCTCCACCGGGAAAATGTCAGCAATTTTTATTTTTTTACTTTTCCCTGAACGGAGCTGGGGGGGCCAGCAGGGTGGCCAAGCTTTGACCAGTGGTGGCCGTGGCCCCCCCTGGCCACCACGTAGCTCCGCCCAGTGGCACAAAAAGTGGGTATGCACTTTATGCGGCGCATAGGGACGCAGCACCATGGGGGCGCCAAAGCGTTGGTAAAAAATAAATTAGTTAATTAAAAAATAATCTTTTTTGGTATTTTCTATATGTAGCTGCTGTTGTGCAATTCTAAATAATCATTTCTGTATTTCCTCAATGTTATATAGCATTTTAGAGGTCTAACAGGCTAGGCACCCTATCTCATAAGATTCCATCATAGAATTTTGACATAGAAGAGGGAGCGGGGGGGCGCCCTGAGCGAACAGACGAGTTGCTTCTATGGAAAAAGATGGATAAAACAAAAAAGCCGTCAGGGCTAAAAATAGAAAAAAGAAAGAGGAAAAAGGAGATGGCATGTCAAGGGACAGCAGTTAAATAAGGGTATGGTGAAAGGCAACAGGTAGGATTTAAAGTGTGGGCTTGGAGGCTTGCAAATATTCATGTTAACAGACTAGCTAGTGCCAAATTGGGGTTTACGGCTAGCTTATTGCAAAATCAATGTTGCTGCGCTGACAACTAGAAAATATAGGCTATAAGGTAGCATGTAGGCTACAATAACTGACAAGAATCTGGAAAACATAACTAACAATAACTCTGGTTTACCGTGGAGGCTTACAAATAGGCCTAGGCCTATTCATGTTAAAGTTCAAGTTTATCTAGCTCTAATGGCAAGCACCAGCCCCGGATCTCACACTTAGTAGCATCTATTTATATTTTTTATTTCGTTTGTGCATCAAAACCTTCCGAAATGAGTTATCGATCAAACATGCAAGAATAATTCATACCTTTGGGTTTTCACAATCTTCATGCAGCTCTACCTTGAGTACCAGGCCTATGTGTAATTTGGAACGCATCTTGAGCATGCATAAGAAACAAAGGCAGAGACACCAGCTGGCTTGACATTGTTGCCATCTCCTATTTAATAAGAAACGTTTAAAAGGAAATTACGAATTAAAGAAAGATGAGGCTATAGGTGACAGAGTTATCAAGTTCCCACTGTCTCACCATTTATAAGCTCAGGTTGGTGAGAGGGCTCTTCAACATTGCCTGTACTCACTGATTTGTAACATGACCAAGAATATAAAGATTACTTTGCTTCTGAATAATTGAGTTGGTGAATCTTCAATAATTAGTTTTCCTTAAGCTAAGCATTTCCATGAAGCATATAGATGCCGATTGAAACGTAGCCTATTCCATTCAGATAGCTAAGTGGCTACCAGGCTCATAATGCACTTTTAATTGCAAATAGAAATGTCAAGCCAGCAACAACTCATTACATGTTTCCATCCTAACAATGAAAGCTGCTTGTATTAACTTAACATTGTGTTGTCAATGTGGCGCAAACAAACAAGGCTGGAGTTGGATCAGCCTTATCCTTTGTGAGCAAGAGCTGGCAAAAGGACGTTATGATAACCGTCTAGACTCAGCGCCTCTTAAAGTGACAATGCACCAATTATCAAAACTTCATCAAAATACACACTAATAGTACTTTATTGGCCTTTTTTATCTTTAGTTGTTTGTGTTATATTTTTGTTATCATCTATCATATACATGTAAGATTAATCACAATCATAACTAAAACAGCAGCCTAGTTTTTGTTTGGGGGGAGACACAGGCACATGGAACAGAGACACATGGCAAACAAACAAAGGAGCACATAGCAGGCATGATGGGAAAAAAATGGGAAAATATGTAGGTAGACAGATATTAGTTTGGGATACTAGTGTGCTAACCTGTTCTATGTGAGTTGTCAGTTTGCAAAGCCAGGGTTGTATAGAAAACAAAACACAATTGTTTTTCCTAATGTGCTTTTGCTGTTGTTTTCATGTTCTTTTAACAGACAACAAGATAGATCACAATCACCTTCATTCACTTCCCCATCATTGCCAATGACAAATGACAACTCAAAGGGTTTCCTATTCGACTTCGCCACTCACATGTAAATTATCTGCACGCTCTGCAAATTATCCCTGTTCTGCTGATCATGTTCTTAATTTCCCTTAAAGGTGCAGTTAGTGATTACACACGACTTCAAGCCCATACCATTTGTTATCACATTCAGTAATCAACTCCTCACCATCTGTTTGCTATTCAATGTTGGGAAGGTAACTTTTAACATGTATTCCACCACAGGTTACTAACTTTTTTTTGTAATTTCAACAGCACAAGGGGAGTTGCATAACTTTTTGCAGAACACTCAAAAACGAGAACCATACTGGCCTAAAAAATGCTGGCTGATTATAGGCCATATGTGCCTACAACAAAGCTAATTTTACATTCTGCATTCTGAGAGGATTTTCATTCAGGCTACAACACACAGAGAATGAAAGAGAAAGGAGCCACCTAAGACATACATAGGCTACGTTGCAAATATATGAATTTGAGTTTGGAAAGCCTTGACCTATATTGTAATGATTTAAAATGCAATTGCTTAAATGTATCAATGTAACTGTATTCTGAATATCACCCATTTAAATTGTAATTATTTTCAAGTACAGTTATTTTATATTTTAATTATTATACGGCTCTTCACAATGCAAGTAGAATGCTCCATTGACTTGAATGGGATTTCCCAAAGTTCTAGCGGTCATTATTTCTTGGAAAAGGACCTCTGAAAACAAGAATGACCGCTGTCAATGGCAACGGAGTTTGTGCTTGGAACTTCATTCAAAAGTGAAAGCAGACGGTTGATCAGCTGTGTTCTAAAGAATGTTTGATTCAAGTTCAGCCTGTGTTGCAAACTATTTGTTTCTCAGCAAAAGCCACGACGAAACGGTAACAAATAAGTGTAAAGAGACATATCATGGAGTCGTTTTGGCAAGTAGCCGTATAATAAGCGGGATAATGTATAAAACGCCGGTCATCATGGGAAAATAAGTCCCTTTCCCCATAATGACCGGCGTTCTATACATTATCCCTTACATACGTAATCTGGAATACATGTATTCCGTTACCTCTCAACACTGGCTGACCAATGTGGAAAACACATTTTAGGAACAGCATGTTGGAGAGGATGTGGTGAAGGTAAGGCAAATCACACTCACATTTTTTCTCATGTCCGGTAATAAGGTCCTTTTGGGAAGAGGTAGGAAGAGCCATTTCACACATCTTTGATTTAAAAGAACCCCTCACATTAGAAAACTTTTTAGGCATTGGCATAAAATCTATGATTAAAACAAAGTACTGCAAACTTTTTAATATCCCGAGACTAACGGCACTTAAGCAACTCACAAGGCTATGGAAACAACCAAAACAACCTGTAATACTTACATGGTACAATACAATAGAAAAAGTTTTGGAAATGGAGAAAATGATATTAAAAACTAGAAACCGTTCAGAAATATCGAATAAAACTTATCCAGAACTTATACTTAACAAAATAAATAACTACTTTGAAAATATATGTGTATAACAGACCTGCCTCTACAATGACACTCATACAGGCGCACACTCATGCACACATTCATACACTTATATACATACATACATGAACACAGGTAAGCCAATTCACTTATGTCTATTATTTAATTACTTATGTCTTGTATTTATGTCTTTGTCATTTGCTGGGGATGTTTGTTTTTGTTGTTGTGATGTTCCTCCTTTTTCTTTTTTTTTTTTTTCTGTCAATGTAATGTCTGTCAATGATTGTCTGTCAATGTTATGTTTTTTGTGTTTTGTTTCTGTTGGTGATTGTTTATTTTTTGAAGGACAAAATGTAAAAATGTTAAATAGTAGTGCAGTAGAAGACCTGTCATAATGATTTGATTGTAAATGAAAGCACTACATTTAAATAAAGTAATAATAATAATTAAAAAAAACACTGACTGCCCATTACGTAAGTAAGCTGTAGAAACCCTGGTCTCTGTAAGCAGCCCAGGTTCCAGAAATGGAAACAAACAAATTGGGGATAGCCTGACTCCTAAACAAAAGAGAAATCCTGTGTCGAGTTTCCCTGGGAATACTGAATGGAGGGGTGAGCTGCCTCTCTGGTGTGTTTGTTTGGTCCTGGTTAAAATATAATGGATGTTTTGTACAAAAGTGTCTGCTACTAAATTTAAATATAAACATACCGTGACTTCCTGCACCATCGCTGACTGGACCTTTAACCATTGTCTTTTTCATTGTGTTAGAGTAAAGTATTAGCATGTGTTGTGTGTTAGCATTCATAAAAAGTGATAACTCAAAGCGGTATCCAATTTTAAAGTCCAAGTTTAGCTTTCAACCCAGCAGAAGTTAGATATTCCCTAGAAATAATGTTTTGTTACACGGAATATTTACATTTAATTACAACGAATAACCTTATTTTCATTTAATCTTGGGCAACAAATTAGTTCACAGAAGAAGAATGAGGCAACAGGGTGTTTCACCAAAGGTGTCCCTGACATCCAACACCAGTAAGATTTACTTGTTTTGTACTGTATTTCTGTCCTTTCCTAATTACTTTATTTTCAAACGTTCAAAAGATTGGTGCATATTTAAGATGATACAAATTGTTGCCGCTCAGCTTTACATTTTTTGGCTATATATATATTTTTTTTTTTATCTTCCTACACAAATCCAAACTGTGTGAAGAAGTTCAAAGACTTCCATCTTTTCAAAGTTGTGTACGGTGAGTATATGAGTAAATTAATTTACTGTGACTTTAACCCATACTGTATGTGACTGAAATGTGTTAAGGAAAAGCCCAACAGTTTATGGAGGCCTAGCAGTGAATGTTATAAAGCCAGTTACAGTTTAATGTTTCTCTGGAAAGTAACAATGGTCACATGAAGGTACAGAACGCTTCAGATGTCAATTTATTTGATGTCAAAAAACATCAAAATTAATTGAGGGGGGGTGGGGGGTAGCTTAGCTTCAGACCCTACTATAACATTCCAAAATGTACGTTTACCCCCTTTTTATAATATCTGGTGCACTATGGGAATTAATTTAAGAGAAATCAGCTATAATTGCAGTCTTGAAAATAACTAGGGTGCAGCCAATAATCACAAAGGGTAGCTAGTTGGTTTATAACTAAGAAGTGTAAGGTCACTGTCATGGAATTTACCTCGACATATTAGACACAATTAGTGTTTTATACAATGATAATAATAATTCCTCTACATTTCCCTCCTGTTTATCATTGGTAACTTTCACAATCATCTGTTCCATTGTAACATCTCCAATACAGGTTTTCTGTAACAACTTCATTGCTGATCATGTCAATTAATCATTACATCGCCACTGTTGTCCTCAGCGAGGAGCTTATATGCCTCTTCTTGCAAAAAAGCAAAACATTCATTTTAGCAGTTACAGTCTTGGTTATAAGCTGGCAAAAACAAGGTAATACACATGTTGTGAATACACAGAATAAGATTAATACAGCAAGTATAGGAGCGCATATTTTTAAAATTATCTGCAGCCAAGTACCGACCTAAACCATGAAAAGAGGATTCCATCCTTGGTTAACCGTATCAGTAATCATTGCTTGTTGTACATTTTTCATTTGGTGCAAAGCTTCAGTAACATCATGACTGTTCGCCTCATCCGGAATGTATGTACAGCATGTATCATTCAGCATTGCACAAACACCTCCTTCTGCAGCTGCCATTAGGTCAAGCACCAATCTATTTTGTATCAACATTAAACGCATAGCAGATATTTCAACATTTTGTTTCTCATCTACCTTAATAGATGAATTTACAAACAATCCAATTCTGTATTCTTGTGTTTCCATTCTTAACAGTAACTTCCCAACCCCTACCCAGGGGAACAGACTTAACCTTATTTTATGACTAGCAGACCACAACTTATGTTCATCAGGGACATCCTTTCCCCAAATAGGATCATGTGGTTTCACATCTACTACAAATCTGCGGTTGCGACGGTGGTGGGTAGTCTGAGTTATAATGTAAGTGTGGTCAGTCAGACGCACCGGAGCACAAATTCCTACCCACTTGGATGGAAGATTTAGGTAGACTTTGTGGCCACACATCCAATAGATACCGTCTAATGGGGTCGTACCATCAGGACTAGGCAAAACATAGTCACTCCAACACCTGCACCTGGTCTTATTTCTAGGGTTGGGCCATGGACAGATATCACCACCTTCATTAAAACTTCTACTTTTCTTTTGACCTTGCATCACGCACATTTCCATAGGAACCGCTGTCTGACGACACCTATAGAGAGGCAAACTCCCCACAGGCACTGAACCATTTCTGAAGAAACACAGCGGGAATATTGTTCTAGGTCTAACAGTGGCATAAGGGGTCAATGTTACGTTAGACTTTATGTACTTCAAAGGGTATGTCACCGCACAGGGTTTACTGATAGAAGTAGTGCCATTGTCATGAATTGTCATGTGGGATGTATTATAAATGCTAAAAACATCTTGTTCGATAGACGTCCGTTCACCTACACACGCACTCTGTTTATGAGGGATTTTGGCGACTGTTAAACGGGGATGAGAAGCAGATATTGGCATCATAGAACATACATAACAGTCAGACACATTATTCAAATCAGCTAACATTTGAGCATAGCGATACCACGAATTCAAATGATACACATGTGTTATGTTGTAGGTATGCAGATCTTCAGACAAAACCCATCTTTTCCATCTTCTGTATTGGCTTCCTTTGTCTCTCACGAAAAAGTCATTGTTCAGTCCTTGTAGCAACAGTCTCAGTAAGGTGAGGGCAAAAACCCCTCCGAGGACCAACCTCCACATCAAAGGCCCGTGACCCCCAGGCATCGTCACTAAACCGTGGAGGCTCTGTAAAAACACTGACGTTGAGACGACTAGATTCTATACCTCTAGACCCCTTTGTAGTCAGATTTCCTCTCCACAGCGGTTGACTCTGCAGCTGGAATGTCCCGTACCTTACAATGCGAGATGTGTGTCCAAGAGATTCGGCCGCGCACCTTCACTGCAGTAGGAGTGGCTAGAACAACCTGGTGTGGCCCCTGCCAACGAGGTTCCGCCCAAGATTTCCGCTTTATGACTTTGATGAACACCCAGTCTCCTGGTTTCACTTTAGGGTCCTGTGGAAAGAGAGAGAGAGAGGGAACAGTATTCGTGTCTACACATTTTTTAGACGACAGAGTCTTGATCAATTGTCCCACTACTCCTTCATCATCATCAGGCGTAGACTTACTACAAGAAAAATCAGGAATGGTGTAAGGTCTGCCATACAGCATTTCAAACGGGAATAGCTGTGTGGCCGCATTAGGTGTTGTTCTCATACTTAATTGTACAATGTCTAGACAATCTGGCCACTGCCATCCCGTCTCAGCCATTGTTTTTCTTAGTTTCGATTTAATCGTCCCGTTATTTCGTTCCACTAAACCCGCAGATTCCGGGTGATAAGCAGAGTGTCTTTTTAGGTCAATACCAAAATGTTCACCAATTTTGTCAATTACCTCATTAACAAAATGTGTTCCGTTATCACTTCGAATGAGTCTGGGCACTCCATGGCTTGGGATAATCCGCCTACAGAGTGCTTTGGCTACGGCAGCAGCATCAGGCGTGCGACATGGGAATAACTCGACCCACTTAGAGAACACATCTATCACCACCAACACATATTCTAGGTTATGAACTTTGTTCAACTGGATGAAATCCATGTGTATTGTATGAAACGGATGTGGGGGTGAAGGGAATTGTCCTCTCTTTGGTCTCGCATGTCCCTGTGAATTATGTTTAATGCAGATTATGCACTGGTGGCAAAAGTTTTTTGAGTAGGTAGTAAAACCAAATGTAGTATAAAATTCACGTAAAACTGTACACATTCCACCCGATGACACATGGCAACGGCCATGTGTCACTAAAGCTGCCCATTTATACATAGATTTAGGTAAGACTGGTTTGCCACTTGGACCGACGTAGATATTGTCTTTTAGGTAGCACCCATGTTTCTTCCATAGGTCTCTCTCTTTAACAGACGCTTGTTGCTGTCGTGTTTGTAGGATTTCGTCAGTTTCCGTTTGCAAGAGGAACACGCCTGTGGCTTCCTTTGCACATTCATCTGCCAGGGCATTTCCTCTTGAAACAGTATCAGTTTTGTTAGTATGCGCTTCACATTTACAAATGGCAAGCTTTTTTGGTAATTGAAGAGCGTCATATAATTTCAGAAGTAAGTCTTTATGTTTTACTGGTTTTCCAGTAGAGGTTTTGTAGCCACGTCTTTTCCAATGTACACAAAAAATGTGAGACGCAGCAAAAGCATATTGACTGTCTGTGTAAATTGTTACTTCCTTTTTTGCAAAAAGCTCACATGCTCTGGTTAGGGCTGTCAATTCAGCTGCTTGTGCAGAGTATGAAGTGGGCAAACGTTTTGCCTCTATTTTTTGTAGTTAGGGTAGTCACTGCATAGGCTACTTTATTTACACCACATTTATCTTTTACGGCTGATCCGTCGACGAAAATTATTTCACCTTTTTTTAGCGGTTGATCAGTTAAATCAGCTCTAGGTTTCATGTTCGTTTGTGTTATCTCCAAACACTTATGCTCCACCCCGTCCTCAGCTGTTGGCAACAGAGTGGACGGGTTCAGCACAGTGCAGCGCTCGATAGTGATGTGTGGTTGCGATATCAACACTGTCATGCACGAGAGGTGTCTTGCGGGAGATAAGAATGACATGTTGGTTTGTAACAGCAGTAGAGAGACAGCATGTGGAACTTTCACAGTCAGTGGGTGAAAAAGCACGACTTCAGCTGACACTAGTACTGCCATTGCTGTGGCGAGTACAGCCTGCACACACACGGGGGTTGCCCTCGCCACCGGATCCAGTCGTGAACTGTAAAATGCCACTGGTCTATTTTTTGCTCCCCACTGCTGTGTCAAAACAGAGGTCATGAAACCATTTTTTGTATCGACCATTTGTGTGAACGGCTTAGTGTAATCAGGCAGCGCTAAAACAGTGGATCCAGCAATTAATTGTTTTATGTTTTCAAACGCAGTTTCAGCCTCCTTAGTCCATTTTAGTTTATCGTGCGCAGCCATAGGTTCGTCAAAGATTAATGCTTGTAAGGGGCGCGTCTTTTCGGCATAGCTTGGGACCCACATTCGACAATAGTTACAGAGCCCTAAAAATGACATCATTTGTTTCTTTGTCATCGGTTTTGGTGCTTCTAATATTGCTTTTTTACGGCTAGAATGCACATGTCTGCCATCCTTTGTCAGTGTGTGTCCCAAATACTTTACTTCAGATCGCCACAATTGCAATTTGTCTTTGCTCACTTTATGTCCGGTTTTGTGCAAATATTACGCCCAGACGTAATACGGCGTATTTTTCCCCTCGACTAAGTGTATGTCAATTTCATCACATGTCCTAGCCTCCATACCCCCCTGTAGATTTGGATAGATGGCTAATTTTAATTTTACCATTAAATCTCGTCCTAACAGGTTGTAGGGACAGCCAGGGGCCATGACTACAGGGGCGAAAACAGTGCTTCCTGTTTCTGTCAGCTTGACAGCCACAGGCTTACTGAAATTGTTTTTGCACATGACTGTTGGCTGATTTTACGAGAATAGCTTGATCTGTTTTTTGCAGGCCATCTATGTCTTTCATTACAGTTCTGCATGCTCCAGTATCACATAAAAAGATTACAGGTTTGCCATTAATATGTATCACTTTCTCTGGTTTTTCATATAAACACACATCAGCTAAGTCTAGAAATTCTTCACATATTTCTAGCTCTTCCCCTTCTCCATTTCCTAGTCAATTGTCATATTGATCCTGATCATATTTTTGTCCTTTCTTATCCTCACTGGGGAAGTCACGGGCCCAATGCCCTCGACCCCCACACTTGTAACACTTGTTACTATCATCACCCTCATTCTAATAATCTCTACGTCCTGGCTTATTTCCACCCTGTCCTCCTCTTCCTCTGCTATTGCCTCGGCCTCTGCCTCGGCCTCTGCCTGTTTGTCCTCCTGTTCCTTGCACTGCCGTTACAAATGCTTCTACCAATTTCCCTGATTCTTTCTTTTCCTTCTCTTTCTTCTTGTTTTGTGCTGTCTTCTCTATAGTGTTTAGCTTGTTCCATGAACTCTGGCATAGCTGCTGTCCTAAAGGAGACAAAATGTTTTTCTATCCAACCTTTTATCTCTGGCCTGAAACTCTGGAGTAATGCTTGTTTTAATTGTTGTTCATAAATTTTCTTATTGTCTTCAGTATCTGTTTTTAAACCACTATAGGCTTTAAACACTTTTTCAAATCTGTCTCTAAACTCCCAAACGTCCTCATTATCTTTTTGTATTGTGGCATATATTTTGGTGTAATCGCAATGTTTTTTTTTTGACACTAGTCTACATTTATCCTCTAAGTTCTGAACTTGTTGATTTAATTCCATGGAACCGGGGGCATATGCTGTACCACCTGTATGGGCTACAAAACTGTCTTTCACGCGGCTCCAATCGGAGCCCATTTTACAGCGGAACATCCTTTCGACCTCAAAGCCATTCAGGTGGTACACAAGTATTATATTTTTCATTTCGTCGCAGAATTCGTCGATCTGTGCTTTGTGAGAGGCTACTCCCTCAATTGCCTTCTTCACGTCCTCTTGGGTCCATGTCCTGTAGACATGCATTATTCGACGGTTGTCAGCACTTTCTTGTTCGCCTGGCCTAAATGTTGGATTAGGTAATTCTACCATTGGGAACGCGTTTATTTTAGGCGGCTGTGGAGGCCAGCTTGGCGTTTTGTCATCATAATCAAAATCATCGGCGCCATCGTCCATACAGATGTGTATGTGCAGCGGCTGGTGTTTTTCTTCACTTAATACTTTTCCCACCCCTCCGTCCATCCTAGGGGACCAATCCCACATCGGGTTGTCTTTAGTGCGCCGTGACCGTGTTTTGGGGGCTTCTCTATCTAGAGACCGTCCTCGTCTCAGCGAGGGATACAGGCGCTGTGGAGTCACAGCGGGCGACGGTGCGGCCACAGAGGCATTACCCACAGCTGCTTGTGGTTGTGGTCCGTTGTAAGGAGGTGGTGAGGTGCAAGGCATATTGTCTTCTTCTTTTACATACGCTACGGTACATTTTTTCCGTTCTTTTATTTTATTTTCGCGCTTTCTTGCTTCCTCCAACCATAATTTAGCTGCATCAATTTCTTTTTGGTGCTGTGTTTTTATACCATTTTTCTTTTTCGAGTGGTGCATCATTATGTTGCGTAACAATTTCGAACAGCCAGGAACTGTTAATTTGCCTTCAAATTCGAACTTATCTTTCCATCGTGTTAGCCAATTTTCAATTCCTGGGTGAATTTTGGCCATAAATTTGGCATAAGCTTTCAAAGCATTTTCTTTGTCTTGGGTATTACCCATTTTACAAATAGGGGGTTATACTGTATCGGTCCTCAAATGGGCAAACAACAAATCTAGAAAGCAAGCTTCTAGGCCCAAAGGCGTAACCTAGGGTCCGCTTTCTTCTGGGTGTTTTCCACAGATTCTGTTGTTAGTTTTAACTTACAGATAATCCCCTCATTCACTCACATTCAAACACATTCAAAACTTTCCCTTTCTTGGAGAGACTTTTAGGCGGGACTCGAACCCCCTGTAGTATCTCCCGATAAACTCAGGTGGGACTCGAACCCCCCTGTAGTAGCTACTTAGTTTATCGTTAGGCCTATTTTAACAGTACTGTATACAGAAAAGAGCAACTCAATGCGATCTTTCCCTTTCAAACATAGTCCCAGACTAGTTTTTACTCACGCTGTTATGGTTCTGCTCTGTTGCTATTCGGATCCCGTCAATCCAGTCCAGGGCCTGGTCGCCGTCGGTTGGCCAGCACGGAATTCACCGTACTGGGCTTTCCACGGTCCCGGACCGCGGGCTGTGCACAGTCTTCAACTTCCGACGATCAGCATAATATTTTTGCTTACAGAGGTGATTTATATCTCTACTTACACAAGTGTTTTATACAATGATAATAATAATTCCTCTACAGTCACAAACATCCCAGGCCAAAGTTGGATGAGTGCATGATCCAGTATGAGAGTATCACAAGAGGATAAGAGATGATCCACACACCAGATAGCTCCCATTCACAATTTTTATTATTATTATTTTGTGATGTTTTGAACCACGTGGCTTTTCCTCAGGTTTATAACTAATCAACATGTCTTTAATATAGGCCTACTGAAAAGCAAGGTTATTTACATTACATTACATTACATTACATTACATTTGGCTGACGCTTTTTTTAACCAAAGCGACTAACAACATGGTAAACAGTAAGTTTTAGAACAATTCTCACAATTTTAGGACAGTTTAAAAAAAAAACACATTAGAGTACAGTAAGAATAAGTCGGCCGGTGAGTGCTGTATTTTAACAGTTACTTGTCAGTTTAACGGCTGGTGAGTGCTAGGATCAGTAAGACTTGTTGTAAGTGTTGCTATGAGAGTAGATGTTCTCTAAAGAGCTGGGTCTTCAGGAGTTTTTGAAAGTGGAAAAAGGATGTCCCTGCCCTTGTAGGAACTGGCAGTGTGTTCCACCAACGAGGAACAACAGATGAGAAAAGTTTGGATTGGCTTGAGCGCACCGGTGGTAGAGCTAGGCGTCGTTAGCCAGAGGAGCCGCAGCGGTCTGGAGGTAGTGTAAGTCTGTATGAGGGCATTCAAGTAGGTGGGAGCAGAACCAGAGACTACTTTGTAGGCAAGCGTTAGAGACTTGAATTTGATGCGGGCCGCCATAGGTAGCCAGTGTAGCTGGATGAGCAGCGGGGTAACATGTGCCCTTTTGGGTTGGGTATTTACCACTTTATACCAGTCAAGTCAAGTTTATTTATAGCATATTTCATACAAATAGGTTATTCAATGATCTTTTACATTACATTATTTGGCTGACACATTTTACATAAACAAAATCAAAATGTAATAGCTAATAAAAACATAAAAGGGCAATAGTCCAATAATAGCATAAAGGTAAAAAAGAAAACATAACACACACAAGGTAATAGTATAAAATGGTAATATGTGTTTACAAAGTAATAATTAAGACATAAAACATAGAATGATTACTCAGTGAAATACTAGTCAAACACCCAGTGAACAGCAGCACTCTGTGGAGATTCTTAAACACAATTTTCTCTTACAGTGGCTTCTTGGAAACATGCTTTGACATCTAAAACCTCAACCAGCAAGAGGAGGAGAAGACAATTTCAAGATGGTTTACCTGGGCAAGGGAGACAGTTGGTCATAGGGCGACCTGAATACAAAAGCTACAGTGTATTTTTAGCCTTAATAGTTGTGCTTTAAATAGTGTTATTTAATAGTTTAGTTGTAAATTTTGAAATAAACATGACATGATACAATGCTCTTCATTGCTGTAATAGTTTGGGTCTTTCAAGAGTGGTCTAAAGGCATTATCTGTGCAGCATGCACTTAGTTAAAGGTGCTACTGTATAAGCGATGTTTGGTAACGTTCTGGCCAAAAGGATTGTCTGTCGAGTACCCGCCCCCTAGCTCTACAGATACAGATTCTATGGCTCTGGCTACGGGTACGAATCAGTTTTGCACCAAATATCTCAGTCACGTGTGGAGCAAAAGTGAGAGCTATACAGAAAACAGCATTTGAGACTCCTAGCGGCAGATTCAAGCAGTTGTAGTTATTGACTTGTGTGCATGCGAAAAAATGGTCACAGACCCAGATGATTAAATGAATGCATTTGGAAGAAAAATATTCTACAGATTTGCAACTCTTGTTGCATTAATTCAAGGGCTGTCAATCGATTAAAAAATGTAATCGAATTAATTACATACTGTCAAGGAATTTACCTCAACATATAGACACAAGAACCACAGCACGTAGTATTGGTTTGCTCACAGACTCTCGGCGCCACGAGGAGACAGTGCTAGTGAAAGGTATGAAACCCCTCACCATCAGTCTCTGAACCTGCAGCCCAAAAGCAGTGTCTTTTATTGTACAGATAAAGAAACAGGATGCCAGACATCTATCTCCTCCAGCGCGACTTTCCTCAAAACCTACGCACAGACACACTCAGATGCGGGGGGCCTTTTCCTGTGTGTCCCAACTCGAACTCTGTGTCCTTGAAACTCAGCATAATATTTTTGATTACAGAGATGATTTATATATAATAATAAATATAATAATTCCTTTACACATACTCTGTGATTAATTAATCTAAATGAATCACATATATAATTTTTGCTGTGAAAGTATTTTAAATATTTAAATTCAAATGAGTCATTGAATAATCAGCATTAGTGACATTAAAGTTCAAAAACTTTATTATTATTATTCTCACTGTTCAAAGAATGGCCATAATAATCTAGGATATGACCTAATATTCTGAGGAAATGAATTTAAAAGTGCTTCGGGAAGAAGTTTTTTTTCACATACAAGGCATTTCAGGCCACAGATATAACCTAGGGGACACAATGAAAATAAATTAACACTCCCCTCAATGTCACGAGACATAGAACGGCTCAGGGTCAAAGGTCATACAGAATCGATTAATCTGCGTTCTTTTTTTTAATCAGTTATTTTTTCTCAAATTAATTAATCGAAATGAATCAGTTATTTTGACAGCCCTAAATAAAACACATCTTTCTCTGCACACACTAACTTTACCAAAACACTGGAAATCTGACTCAAAATGAAACTAGATGTACCGCATAGCGGTACAAAATATGACCGCCGCTCAGTCCTGTACATCCGTTCAGCGAAAATAAATCACACTTCAATTTGTCTCCATATTTTTACTCCATCCCCACTCTTGAAACTTTTGTGTATGCTTGTTTGGCATGCCTGAGTGTGTGTGTGTCATGGGCTGCACAGAAAGTACCCTACTGGTGCTGAAAAGGTGAATAGATTGTAGAATAGCCAAAGAAGATGTAGAATTGTTATAAAACCTTTAAAATCTCTAAACAATCACAAGTAGGGCAGTTCATCACAGTTCATCCATTGCAACTGGATTGATGAAAGGTCACTTACACATGTAGGCTACATTGTATTTGGGAAAAGCAAAAGGTATCAGCATAATGTTATTTATTTATTTATTTTTATGTATTTATAAACAAAACATCTCTGTCAGTTCCATGCCGTTTTCAACAGCTATCAAAAACAAAGGTCATTTTTTTGGATGGATGGATTTTTTTGTGAATGTTTCTTCTTCTACATAAGATTTTAGTCATCTTTAGTTCATGTAATACTTTTATTGTCAATGCACAAATTAAGTAACAGTAGTCTGAAACGCTATTGTTAATGCACAAATTAAGTAACAGTAGCCTAGTCTGAAACGAAATGCTGTTTTACATCTAACCAGTGGTGCAAATAACTGACATGTCCAAATGGGCCTTGATGAAATGCGCCGCTAGACTGTTCATACATTTTAACGGGCCAAAGTTGAAGAGCTTTGTCCGTTATTGTTGGTGCAAATATAGGCTGATTCATGTTCCCTTGCATTGTTTAACTGAGGTCCATGGCTAGTCTGGCTTTCATCAGACCAAAGCTCAATCTTTTAAGAAATCAAAAAAATAAATAGCGGCAGATCAGGCTGGGTTCACCCAGCCTAGTCCATAGGCACCGATATTGTTTAATTTTCTTCCGATTGAGATATACACGCTCTGGCTATTCTAAATGCAAAAATGCATCAGGGAGTTATGACAAAATGGTAACTAACAAACTAGATCCTAATAGAAAGTTGTTAGCTTCCCTAAGCTACAGGTAGGATTATAAGGTAGGCCTATTGACAACATAAATTGTCAATAGGCTATGCTGGAAGCTTTGACACAAATAAAATCTCCTTTGAAACCAATGGCTTAACGCCTTACAGTATCAAGCTGACTTAAACTGTCATATCGCGGGAAAAAAGTTGTAATAACATTCACGCAGCTCCATGAGTCAAGGAAAGCGCCAATGAAGTAGCCACTTCTAAATGGGACCCACTACACAGTAGCTTAAGGAGTTTTGCTAAAGCAGCCATAATGAAATGAAGGTGTCATTGTTTGGATACTTCACACACACGCGCTTTTTAATTTCACAGACTACAACTACCAAGCTGTAATCAAAGCACATCGATTCCCCTCTCACACCCTGCACGCACTTAAAACAAAAAATAAACAGGCGCCTCAGTCTCACGCATGTATAGGCAAAACTGTATCAGACCGGTGTAACGTTGGTAAATCTTCCATTGCACAGAATGATTTTGTAGCACGTGCAATAAATGACAGTCGAAAGATACAAACAGTGCTGCTATACATTTGCTTGGTATAACCGCATTTATAGTTTTCTACAAATGCAATAAATCAAATGCCTCCATCACTCAACCAACGCTTAACGGTAACATTACCTAGGTCCTTATTGATATTACAAGACTAACGCATTGCCTGCAGTAAAACCAAGCATGTCCGATAAACATCCTCAGATTTATTTCGCTTCAAGAAGAAATGGGAATTACACTTCATGTGAACATCGCCCTATCCTTATTAGATGTTCGCCGGTAAATTACAGTCCTTGTATGAAGCGCCCATTGTTTTTCCAACCCACTTTTAACTTCCAACAAAATTACGTCTCACTGCAACGATGCGCCATCTAGTGGACAAACGACTACTTCTCGCCAATACTGAAAATGCAGCCATGATGATGATGATGATGAATATTTATTTTGGCTTTCTTTTAATCCTACTGATTTTCATTTTTTTTACGGGGCAAATCACAAATGAGTGATTATGAGCCAGGGTTGATGTGGGCCCTTGAGACCAACATACCATAAAAGATTCACAGAGAACTGTGTCTGCCCTACCCTCCTTTCGGGGTCCAGTCCAGCGGGGGCTGCAGATGAAAACGAAAAATGACGGTTCCATGCTATCCATGTGGGGGTACATGCTCACCAAGTTTTGTGTACCCCGGTCTTTCAGTGTCCCGGAATCCTTGTTGGTGTACGTCACTAAATGTACACATAAATTATTTTATTGTAAGGCCCCCATGAACGAAAGTACACAAAACTTGGCATGCATTCAGAGGGTGTCATAATGATCCTACTCTT
This sequence comes from Alosa alosa, assembly GCF_017589495.1. NCBI lineage: Eukaryota > Metazoa > Chordata > Actinopteri > Clupeiformes > Clupeidae > Alosa > Alosa alosa. The sequence goes on along the minus strand of NC_063203.1, from coordinate 21,720,617 downwards.
TTAATGTCGTGCAGTTTTGACCTTGTCAGCCAGAGATATTGAGATGAAAACACCTAATTTTTTTTGCTTTTTAATTTTTTTAACTAGGTGGCGCTATACATGAAATAAGTGGTAATGGGATGGGTTGACATGCCCCTTAAGACCAACATACAAAAAAAAGGTGGACCTCCTAGGCCCCACGGTTCTCGAGATATTCACAGAAAACTGTCTCCGGCCACCTACAGGCCAGTTGGTGTATAGTAACATAAATTAATTTATTGTGTGGCCCCCATGAACGGAATTCCACAAAACTTGGCGTGCATACATAGGGTGTCATAATGATCCTACACTTCCAATTTTGTGCAGTTTTGACTATGTTAGGTCACAGATACCTTCAATTACACCACCTCATTTTTACTTTCTTGTGTTTAACTAGGTGGCGCTATACATGAAATGAGTGGTTATGGAATGGGTTGACATGGCCCCTTGAGATCAACATACAAAAAAAAAATGGTCCTCCTAAACCCTACGGTTTTCGAGATATTCACAGAAAACTGTGTCTGCCCTACCCTCCTTTTAGGGTCCAATTCAGCCGGGGGCCACAGATCAAAACGAAAAACGATGGTTCCATGCTATCCATGTGGGGTTACATGTCCACCAAGTTTCGTGTACCCGGTCTTTCAGTGTCCCGGGAATCATTGACGGAAATTTGGGCATGCGAAAAAGAAAAAAAAAAAAATCTGACTAAACCTATATGACCGCCTTAAGCTGGCGGTCATAATTACTTCACAAGGTACATGCAGTCAATCAAAGTACACCAGGTTTTAAAATACTGGCTATTGTTGGCATTACAAAATCGGCATAGACTTTTATGTTTCAGTTTTACAGGTATTTGCATGCAAAACATGCAATCCACCGTTTTTACACTACATTTCTTGGTTGGTAACTGTATGTCCACATTCAAAAGCATTCCAGTAAAAAGCAAATTTTGAAATGAAGAGTTAGTACAGTATATATTTAACAAATTGTGTTTTTTAGAAGAAAATTATCCATTGGCCAATTGTGTTTTGTAGGTGTGAGTCTGGGGTAAGAGTTTAGAAAAAGTATCTGAAGTATGGGTGCTTGTTACCGTTGAAAAAAAAAAACTGTAATATACTCTTTATGTGTCAGATATGTTGTAGGACAGAACAGGAATTACCCCAATGACCCTCAAGTAGCAAATGAAAATAAACTAAAATTAAAATATAAATTGAAATAATAGCTAAAATATGACGTTTAGAAACAAAATAGATTCCTTGATAATAAATTGATAGAATAGTAGGTGACTGTTACATTACATTACATTACATTACATTACATTACATTACATTACATTACATTACATTACATTTGGCTGACACATTTTTAACCAAAGCGACTAACAATATGGTTACAGTTAAGACTGCTCATTTTTCTGTAGAAAGTACTTTGTCACTAACCATTATGAACAGTTGTCAGTCTTTACAGAGGATTTACACTGTATTTATTTTACTGTAAAGGTGACTGTGCTTGCCTAGTTAAAACATCTCACTGGTGCTCTTTCCTATTATTCAAATTCCAGCCATGCAAAACAATGGAAGAGTGTGCATGTATGAGGAATGCTGAAAAGTGCTATGGAGATTGCATTATTTGCAAAAAAATTAGACAAGATATCCTTTATAGTGCAACAAAAAGAAACATTCTCCAGTGCATCATTACTGCATATGATGCTGAAAGGGAAGTGGACTTGTGGAAGTGAAAGGATAAATCCTCACTGATTAATGTCCCTGTACTGTAGCTATTGCAGATAGCGATGGTTATTTGTGAAGTGGAAATAAGTCTATCCTCACTCAAGTGCTGTCTAGCAATGTGGAATGTCCAGTAGTGATCACTGCAAAAACTGCTCATTCAACACTGGTAATAGATGCTCAAGATCTAGTTATGTCTTTAGGACACCCATCTGACTGCAGCACATTTAAGAAGTATGCAGGAAAGTTTGTAAGAAACTTTTGCATTTTTATTTGGTATTTGTTATGTGGTAGCAAATGATGCTAACTATCTAGCCTGGGTGTTCCCATGCTGCCTTGCGCGCGATTTGATTCATGCTGCTAAGGCAGCCTGGAGACCATGGAGCAAATTTTCGCCTGAGATAGGGGACCAATCACAGAACAAGGGGGAAAGCAAGACAATGATGAGCTATGCACAGACGCATTTGATAGACATCCGTGGCACCCAATAAACGGAACGAATAAACGGAAAATTAACGCTTGGTTCCCAGACCACGTCTCTTTGAGAAGTGGTGGCGCTAGCAAGGCTACTAACTATCAAAGAAATAGACCTAATGTAGGAAGGCACACAGATTGCAGAAATGCAGTTTTGTAGAATTGCAACAGATTGCAGTTTTGTAGAATTGCAACAGATAATGATGTAGGTCTATCTGATTAAGACCTGAGTGGTTGAAACATACTTATTAAATTATACTGGGAGCAAAGAAGATCTTCACTTTTTTCCTTTGCAACTGTCAAAGAAATCCCATAAACACAGGATGGCCTAGGGTAGCTACATCAGATGGCCTAAAGATTAGGCTCCTCTGCATAGCATTAAGTGATTTGCATGCAGTAATTTGAACAGTGACCTTGATCTAGCCTACTTTAGCTATAAAGGTAATTTATTGCCAAAACACCACACAATATAAATGAGCTATAACAAACAATCAAGGACTTAATCACACACAAATTACTGTTTTACTAATTAATAATAATTATGTAGGAAGTTTAGAAGTTTAAAACCCAGAATTGACCAAAAGTGCACCAAATTCAACACAAATGACTCAATACACTTGGAGGAGGCCTGCGTCCTTTCTTTTTCAGATATTTTAGGATTTGGATATCGTTTCAGTATCAAGTATCAAGATATTTATGGCAGGTATTGTATCGAAGTCATAATTTTGGTATCATGACAACACTATGCCAGAGCCACTCTGAGGCTCTACCACCAACAAGTGATACTGCTCAATGGCATGGGTTATCAGAAGAACACATTATCAAGCTCTAGTAGGCAAGCACACATACCAAATCCAGTGTTACTAGAAGTAAAATGTTTTTTACTTGTCTAGCTGCAGTTCTGCATTAGGCTTATTCCCGCAATCTATGTAAGCCTACTGTAGGATATATTCTGAGTTGAAAGTTATCTATGCAATTTGTTATTGTAATGAAACGCATTAAACACCACATGTTTTGATTAGAATCTCCGAGTTTATTAGTCTACATGTTAACTGTAATCATGTTCCTATTAAATATGTTAATAAACTATAGTATGGCTTCTTTAATGCTCAAACATGTAATTAGAGAACACTTTTATTTGGTTTTAGCGATTACTTTTGAAATTAACCCAATTTAGGGAAAAATAAGCAACAAAAAAAATCACTATTTTATGTAAAAAAAACTGATTATGCGGCTTAGAACTCAGAATTGAGCTTGGTACTGTATAAACAAAATATTCAGAATCAGCACCCTCAAATTATGTAAGAAGGGTGATTAACCAACTTTTCCTAAAATTTGCCCAGAAGTTCTCTTCTGTGAAGCTGCTCTCCCTCTAAAATGCAGAGACCAAATTTCCCTCACGGTATCAAAAGAGAATAGGCTATATACTATTCTATACTATACTATAGGCTAGGCTACTATAGTAACTCATTGGATGATTGAATAGCCCTCAATAAGGAACTCGGTTTTTTTTCATGGGTAGGCTACGCCTAACCTGACCCTAGCCAGATGAATGTCGTTCCGCTTAGCTCCGCCTAGCTTCACTCACATTGCCAGGTTAGGCTCCTCCTACAGCTGCAATGTCCAAGGCTGTTTGCCAGCCCAATATCAGTAGCCTACAGTACAAATTCCATTTTCTTGTAGACCGACGGAACAAGTTGAGGCAGGTAAGAGCTGACATAGGCTATTACTTAACATTAATTTGATCGATTGAAACAATTATTCAGCACATCTTTAATTACATTACATTACAGTAAGTTATTAGAACAATTCTCACAATTTTTTATGACAGTTTAAAAAAAACATTAGAGTACAGTAAGAATAAGTGCGTCGGTGAGTGCTGTTTTTAACAGTTACTTGTCAGTTTAAAACGGCTGGTGAGTGCTTCAGTAAGATTTGTTGTAAGTGTTGCATGAGAGTAGGTGTTCTCTAAAGAGCTGGGTCTTCAGGAGTTTTTGAAAGTGGAAAAGGATGTCTTGTTGGCAGTGTGTTCCACCAACGAGGAAAAAAACAGATGAACTTGAGCGTACAGGTGGTATCGTCGTTTGCAGTTGAGCGCAGCGGTTAGGTGTCTGTAATAAGATAGAACCGGAGACTACTTTGTAGGCAACCGTTTTTTTTGTTGGTTGTGTGAACTTGTGTCCACATTGCTTACCAACGTCCCCTCCCCCAAACCACTTCCTGCTCTGCAGTGTGCCACGTGATTTCACAGAAGAGGCTGAGACCTTATTCTTTGTTGAGACTGAAAGTGAAAGTGTAAGTGTGTAGGCTACTGAACGTTACGTACTGAACGGTACACAATGAGTGACTCCGAGAGTGAGGGCAGGGACATCTCTGAGGCGTGGAAAAACAGGTTAGTAATATGCACATATCTCAGGTAGTTCATCTGACTGTGATATAAAGAAAATAAAGATAGCCTACCCGTAGGCCTACACTGTTGCTGCTGTTCCCGAAGTGATTCAATACACAACGTTTATACTAATGTTGCGGTTAACTTTTGACAAACTTCTGGCAATATTTTCTAGTGAACTCATTTGTTTCCCACAGATATGCTGCAAATCTGCCGCAAACATTTCATTTTTGTAAGGGGTCATTTAGAGCAATTAAGAAATGAAATCATGAACGCCTACTTTTACACCGTGAAACCTTTCACTATGCCCTTAATACTATAGCACCCCATGGACTAAAGGAAGAGTTTGATCGTAAAGAGGTACTTGGCAACTATTTCAACGTAATAAACCCATTCAGTGGCGGAACTAGGGGGTGGCTTAGGGGGCTTAAGCCCCGAATCTTTTTTCAAAAGCCCCGAATCTTTTTTTAGTGTTTTAAATTCCCGGCAACTCTTATTTCCAATATAACTTCCCCTCGGTTTCTCTATAAATGTCACCAAATGCTCTATTACTGAGGAAATATATCCCTTATTTTCAAAGCCCAATATTGAAAAATAATTTGACTTGCTACACGATCTATGCCATGTCTCTGGGCTATGGTGATTTCAATGGTTAGATTGATTTGTTTAGATTCAGTGAAAATGCTGCCTTGACAACGCTACGTCATGGCTTCGGTGTTCCAAAAAGCCTCTGTCAGAAGTCGGTCACTTTTACAGTCTGTGATAAAACACTTTGTGCACATGTTGTTGAAACGTTATGGATATTAGAAAGTTTTTCAAAAGACCACCCAACTCCGTTCAAGCAACAGCATCGCCCAGTGAACTGACGGATGGTGTTGTTTCAGGTTGGTGATTTCACGTTAAGAGCTTTCTGTCACTTAGTCAGGCTAACGTTAGGCTACTTGGCTATCGTAACACCCCCAATTATCACCACTTTTGTTCAGAAATTCTAAAACAACGATGTTTTTTAACACTTCAAAATAACATTTGCTAAATTAACATGACATTTTTCAGTAGCCATAGGTGTTTAGATTTGAACAAAATCTGGTTTGTTTGTTAACGGGAGCATTTACTGCCTGAAATATCCGATTTTGTTTACCACGCTCGGAGTTATAGTGCTGGCCTGATGGGTCGCCTATTTACACCGTTTCAACGGCACATGAACGGTTAGACCGAGAATTCTCGTCGTGAAATTAAAATTCCACTGGAGCTCCAAGCGGTTGTGTACACGCAGCCTTACAACACTGTCTACAGCTCTTTGAGTCACGGTAAAATGTCATTTTTGGTACATAGCTAATTTAGATACACCTATGGTGTGGGTGGTTGCGTTTCTTTAGGAGTCTGCTGTCTTGGTTTGTATAGAAATTGATATTAAGTGACACAAACACGCAAGACGGTGGAAATACGGGACCGACGGTAATAGGGGGAGTTCCGATAGCTCCCTAAATGCATAACGTTAACGTTAAATGTCCTCGTTCGTCGGCGGAAAAGGCAAATTCAATACTCTCATAGGCTAGTTAAGACTACTGCAGAATAAGAAATTCCAGCTCCCAAAACAAAGTGATCCTCGTCGTGTAATAAATTAGGCTACACTGTTTTGAAATGTCAGAAAAAAACATTAACAGTTATCTGCCCATGTCAACTTTTCAGTGTCATATCGATATGTTGCATAAGCCTACCTTAAAACCTTGTTGATATCCTATCCACCACCACAGATCTTATAATCCAAGAGTCCACATAAATATAAAAGTCATGTTATGTTGTTTTGGCTGCCTAACTACAATGATATATTGAGAGGAAAGGGCCCTTTCCATAAGTGTGTTAATCAAGCACCATGCAGTCTGCATTCATAATCTAGGTGCTTGATTTTATGCACCTGTGTAAAGGGGCCTGATGAAACCTATGAATAATCTTGCTAAATTACAAAATTAATATAATTTAGAAACGCCTATGTCAAGATGATAATGCATTCCTTCTAAAATACCCTTATCATGATCATCATCATCATGTATCATGATGACTGGCCATACTGTAATTATATCATAATATTATGTATATTATAGTATAAGATATTCTATATATTTGTCACACAGATGAGATCAGGGAAGAGGAAGAAGGAGAATAGCAATAATAAACAATAATGTCATATTAAACAATAGCCTAATGAAAATAAACAAATACTATAATATACAAACCATAAGAAACGCTTAATTAACTAAGTACATGCTAAACAGATATGAACAGATATTGCCTCTTGAAAGACCCAAAACTATAATTTTGTGTCACAGTGTAGTGCCAGTCAGATACCTTTTATCTGTTGAATGTTAGTTTCACATTTTTTAAGTCTCAATGTGTCCATTAGTTTACACAAAATTCACTAAAAGTCATTATTAAGCCAAATAACTTTTAGTGTCCCCCCGCAGAGGACGGTTACCCCCCCTCCCCACCTCCCCCAACATTCTAAATCAATTGTATGCACCATATTGCTATGTAGCATAGTAATGTTATACACCATTTCAAAGCTTTGACTCTTGGGAATCCAAAAATGACAACTTTTTTTCATGTACAATCTGTATAGTGCTTTACATTCTCAGATTAATATTATTATGTCTCAATTAAATTTGATCCAAAATGCCCCCTCCCCCTCCTCCGCTTTTGGTGATACCCTGACTTCTGGCTGCAGTGTAGCTGCAGCACAATAAGTAGATGCCTCATATTGGGTACTGAAATATTCACAAGAATCCATAGAAATTGAATCTTCATGTTGTATTATCCAATATTAGTTGTACAGATGTATAGTCTATCTTATACACACTCATTGAACCAACAAAGTAAATGCAAAAATAGAGACTTTTCTTGTAATTATTCCATATTTTGTGTAGTCAGTCTATATCAGAACACCTGACATACAATCTAAATAGTCCACAAGAAACCTCAAAGTGTTACCTTTCATTTGAGACCAGGATTATGCTTCTACACAAAGGGGTTCATGTGCATTTGATTGTCAGTATGCATTTTGGATAACAAAAAGTCCTATGGGGAGTATCCATAGGCATTTTACAAAACGCATGGGCATACCGTGGCAAATAATCTAATAAAATAGTCTAAAGCACTCATATTTTCATTCTATATTGATCAGCTTTTGCACACAGCTGGTTGCTAGGGCTTAGTTGTGTTTCTAAGGGATATCAAGTGACCTAGAGGGCTGAAATGTGGTCAGTTCAGAGATGCTTGTAATCCGGCAGAAAGAAAAAAACTATATTCTAGCCTCTGCAGCTCTTTTTGTCAGTACATCACACAGTTATCTTGACTGCTTCCCTCGAAAGCTACAGGTTCTCAGCTTTCTATAGAGGTCCAGCACTTGATGGTTGACCCCAAAAGAGGTGGGAACAATGCCCTTGTAAATAGGCACAGTGCAATTTCAAGCAAAAAAAACTTGACATTTTTACTGAGAACTATGTAGTTAGGGGGTTATTTAAAAAAAAATTAAATGGGCTAAGCCCCGAATGTTTACAATGTCTGGCTCCGCCCCTGAAACCCATAGACTATATGGAACTGGACAGTGTGCCGTCTGTTAAGAGTGATGCGAGCGCTAGTCCAGAGCCCCCTGGTGGCTGGTTGCAGTACAAAGCGTAACTCTGCCCATCTCCATGTATTTCAATGGGCAAGTAGCCAACTTTCCGTGTCACTTTTCTCACCTAAAACTATTTTTGCATCTACAACTTTTTATTCGAAAAAATAGTTTTCAAGATGCTTCAATACACACTATTTTTCTTTTCTCGCTGAAATTATTTTTTTAAATGTTATTTTAACAAATCTAAAAAGGGCGTGTTTACACCTATGATTGACAGCTGGCTGGCAGAAGACTCGACTCTTTGTCGCTACCTTATTTTAACACCTGATATCGACACGTAATCTAACCTAAGTGGGTAGATGACAAATAGCAGAATTCAGACTGTCCATGTGTCACACACTTATAAAAAATGGCAATTATTAAGAATTGATGTGGAAATGTTGTAGGTCTGGTAGGTTCAAGTTCTGTCATATTACATTTATTGGATTTGTATTTAACTTTTGACTTAAAATAATCATCCAAACATAAAAAATGTCATATGGTGTGACTGTCCACCATGTGTCTTGAACTTCCTAAAAAAGAGTGTATATCCATAAAAAGTATAATTACTTTAAAGTTTTACCATGCATATAAAATAATTGGATGTTTTTTACAACCACAGAAAGTTTTGATGTTTATGCATGCTGTCCAACTAAGTTATAATCAAATATATTTTGTCCATAAAATGGTTGTCATATGGCGTGACACTATATTGTATATTTTGACCGGGCATTCATTTGGACATTATTATTGTGAAGAGGACCCTGCTTAACCAGGAAGTAACAATAGAATGTCAGGAGTAATTGGCATGGTCAAGAGGTGATTTCTGCTTTTTAGGTTTTTATATAAAAGCTTAGAATTGGACATCATCAATGTCGTGGCCAAATTTTAGTGTCTTATGGTGTGACATCATTTGCCTAAAAAGTAGCTATTTTCACAAATATTCTTCATGAATTCTTAAAAGCACTGCTGCCATGTGGTCAGTTGCATGCTAAATAATAGTTAGCTGTATTTAACTGTCTAGAAAATTAGTTTAACTGTCAAAATGTCATATAGTGTGGCTGCATCATATGGTGTGACAGCTTTTTCAAGTCACACTATATGACATTTCTGTCACACCCTATGACCAAATTGCATTTTTTTACATAAAAGTTCTTGTAAAAACATGTTTTAAATTCAGATATTATGTTTTTTTGTTAAATCTGTGATAATTGGGAAAAAAATATATCTGTACAATTCATATTTCTCATACTTTTTTCTTTTATGTTACCATGCCATGTAACTTTAAAAAAATAAATACTAAACTTTCATCTATTTTGCTGTTACATGCATACACCATTCATAGAGTGACTTCAAAAGTCATTGTTAATGATTTTATTGTCATTAAAACCCTGTTTTACTCTGACACATGGTGGAGTGGTGCAGTTCATCAAATGGCGTGACACCATGTCATTTTGTGTGACATTAAATAATGTCACAAAAAAAAGACTTTATAATTGAAAAATCATTAAAACATCAATAGCACACAAAGGAATGGTATCTGCAAGAACCTCAAGAATTTTGAGTGAGTTCTTACAAGAAATATCAGAATTAAGCTAAAATATCTGGTTACATTTAGGAGCATTCTCCACCTTGACAAAATAACTTGTTAAATGTTAGGTTTTTCTTCTAAATATTCACAAGGAAATGTTGCATATCAAAGCAAACATGATTAAAATGTACAGTGACCTAAATTAAAGTAGAAAAAAGTATCTAATTTTCATTTTATTTCAAATTATTTTCACGTCACACCATATGACAATTTTTAGGCACTAACATGACAAATTAAGCATATAAATATATCTTTCACTTTTTTTTTGAAAACAAAATGTATATTAGTCAAGTTTAGAGATACAGCAACACGTATAAACACTTTTTAGGGATGATATTTGAAGTTTTTTTAAATTCCTTTTTTCAGGCTTATTTGTCATCCACCCAAATAAGTGTTGCTGTTATTATCATTAGGCTATATCTTATCACAGTCTGATTAAATACATATTGATAGTCATACATTGTGTGATTGTTTGTAAGAGACATCGTTGTTAGTTGTGACAGATTCTTAGTGAAAAAATGTGCTGTTCTTTCGTAGATGCTAAGTATATTAGCTTATAGCATGCTAAATCATGCTAGCATTAGCCAGTTGATAGGTAAAGTAAAAGGGCTCTGCTATATTGATCCGAAGTAACGTTAGTCATAGTCACGATCATTTACAGTCCTACTTGTTTCAAATGGTTTAATGTAACCAGTGATTGCCGCCACCACCGTTGCAACTTCATTTGAATACACTTAAGTCACTGGGAGAAGGCGATGTTAAGTTTCATTAACGTTAACTCTTGCTTAGTTTTGCACGAATGGCAATAAACGTCACCTAGCCTGCTAGGTCGACAACCTTGGTATGACCATTTATTAATAAGCCAGACAAATAACGTTACTTGTTTTTTAGTGAACACATATTGGACCATAGCTTAACGTGAGGAGGGATTCAAAGTTACAAATGGACAATTTGCTTAGTATGCTCATAACAGCGGTATCTGAAAATGCTGAGTTAAGGTATCGTTGTTACCTGCGATTGCACTGCTGGAGAAACATTTTGCATTGGTATGATTTGCTCAGGTCTTGCCAGTGATGTGTAAATCCTCCCGTAGACGTACCCCATTTGAATACGTCTAAATTGAAAACTGTGACAACTCATCATAGGCTCTCTTAATATGTCTGTAATCGTATGACTCTACCACAGGGTTGCTAGTACTAGTCTTTCACCAGAGAAGGTGCTCCATTATAAATCAAAAATGTAATATTGCAGTCTTCATGTCAGCTGTAAAAATATGAGAACATAGACTTACTACATCAGGATACTCTGTAGACATTGTACACATAATCAGGAAGCTACTTTGCTGTTCAGTGAGTCATGTGTTTAAAGTGGTACTACATTTAAAGAAACATATTTTTATTTTTTGCTTCAAGTGCATAAGAAAATACCACATTGTGATGGCTAGGTTACAATTTTGTCCAAAGCCATATACAAATACAAAACAATATAATACTTACATTTAACAGGGATCAATCAATAGCTTAATGAAATAAACAATGAAAATGAGGGGCAATAATAAATAACAATGCCAACAATAACATGGTAACACTACATTAAGGAGAATATCAATAAAAAACAATGTCAAATTAATCAACAGCCTAATGAAAATAACACAGTACTATACAAACCATAACACTTAAGAAGCGCTTAATGAACTAAGTGCATGTTGAACAGATATGCCTTTAGACCACTCTTAAAAGACCAAAAACTATTACAGGAATGAAGAGCACTGAGCAACTCATTCCACCAACATGGAACCACTGAGGGAAAGAGTCTTGAATTTGACCTAGCGTTTAAGACTGGTCGACATAACAGACACTCAACAGAAGACTGCAGTGGGCGGTTGGGGATGTACATCTTGATCATTGAATCAAAATAACAAGAAGCAGATCCAGTCGGTGTCCTATAGGCCAAAGTGAGAGATTTAAATTTAATTCTGGCTACTATAGGGAGCCAACGGAGAGTAACTAGGAGAGGGGTTACATGTGTCCTCTTAGGCTGATTGAAGACCAGGCTTCTGAATGATACTTCAAACAAAATAAATAAAAACATTCAAAATTGATTTAGTATCAACCAATAATTATTCTGATATTAATGTTCTTCTAACTTCTACATCTGTGTGTAGGCTACTGTTAAATACCAAGGCAGTTAAATGCAGTGGTATAGTCTATGTGATACATCACCATCTCAGTATACCCATTTAAAGGAACCGTATGTAAGAAATGTATTTCAATTAATCATAAAATGGCCCTGATATGTCACTAGACATTAAGAAATCATGTTCATTGCAAATACTTATATCACTGACAACAGTAGTCTGGCCAGGATATTGTCATTTAAAAAGTGAAGTTGCAGCCCTCAACTGATGTTGATGTTGTGTTTTGTCATGTCATGCTGTGTTTTGGCCTGATGCGCCACCCTCCACCTATTTACTAATCACGAAGTCAGTAGTGTTTTGGCATCTGGGTTGGCAACCTCGAGTCAGGGGGGAGGGAGAGGGGATACACCACTTTACAGTAATTTGTAGTGATTGCAGTACCAATTTTGGCCACAATCTTACAAATGGTTCCTTTAAAATAGGCAAGGATTGCTCACAGTATACTCACCACTACAGCTAACTAGACTACACCACTGGTTAAATGGCGCATTGCAATTTACAATTTGTGTGAGTTCAGGGGCATACAGAAAGTTGAAGTTTGGGTGGCATCAATAAAGAAAATAAAAGAAAATAGAAACAAAGTGATGTGTGCAGCCTCAAGTATGAATGAAGTCAAGTTAACAGAAGGTTCAGAGCAGCGGCAGACCTATCTTGGTGCCACGCAAGTTATTGAAAGTCATGTGTTTCGTAGTGGTGCTGTGCCCTGTCCCATGTATAAGGGGCTTCAGGTTGATCCAGTGACAGTGAGTGGTGTCAGGGAGATGAATGTCTGGGAACTTGGAGAAAGGGGGAGGACATGCCACCTCAGACCACCCCAGCCAAACCACTTCACGTAGGCATTCCCTTGCAGACTAATGGAGACCTCCTTGCCGCCACCTCCAGTACATTCAGCCATCACCCATACCTTATCTGCAAAAAGGAAAGTTACAATAAAGTTAGTCAGACAATTTTACAATATTACAAAGCATATAATGAGGCACTCAACACCACTAGTAATACCAATTCATTAAATATATGTGTGCAATAAATGTCACTGCCTACCAAATGTTAACTACACGTTTAAACATGCAATTTTAATATTAAATTCTATATTTAAATATGTGAATGTTATCAACTTAAGTCCAGCTTGAAAAATAACGCTTATCAGTATGACTGATCATGGACGTTAGATGACAAATTGAGGTGTTACTTTCTTAATATTCACCGATATCCCTGGGAATTTGTGACTGGTTCTTGGCGTAGTGTTTAATGTAGGCGTTGCATTTATCGATCATTCACTTATGCGGTCTACAACTACCGACCTACCGTCACAGATGTAGCTCTAACGGAGGTGTCTTTGTTGTTAACGTTAGAAAAAATGCAACGTTGGCAAACTGGCTAGTAATTACATTAATATGACAAGTTGATGAGGTCCATGCTTCATATAACGTTAACTTACGTTGCTTTATCATAAACTGTACTGACTGTGTAATCTCCATGTACAGTCAATGGTTACTCTGTTGAGATGGCATACATTCAGATTGAGATATTTGAAAACAGCAAAAACTAATAAAACCGACTAAACATGCATCGACTCTTACGGGAGCTGTTTGCTAATCTTCACCTCAATGACTAACGTAGCCTACAGTTTACAGTAACGTTAATGTAGCTGCTAACGTTAGCATGTAATTCGCTGTCCGTATTTCTGTTGTTAGCTGATTAGTATTCACCATGCTAATTTCTCACAGTCTGTAATCAACATAATAAGCTCTCTTAGACGTATTTAAGAACAACAATAGACAAAAAAACGTTTCAGTTGATACACAACACTTACCAGACAAGAACAAACCGAAGACTGTTGTTTGTGCTGTTTAGCTAACTCACAGCCGCTAAATTCATCCAGCCAGCTAGCCTTCTCCCGAAATCGACCTCATTATCGACCTGTGTTGTGGAAAGGACAAGGGGGCGGGTTTCTATCGACAAGGGGCGTGTTTAACTCGCTGAGTGGGCGTGCCTGACCACGACTCCTCTTCACTGCGCATGCTTCAACTTCTGCTGTGCAGCCGCACTTCAAATTGGTTGCAAATTTTCCAAGATGGCGTCGCCTCGGCGGCTTCAATTCCATAGAACACTGCTGAATGCAACCACACTGTCCAGTTCTATACAGTCTATGAATAAACCCATTTAGAAATCATTTGGATGGTACATGACCTGTTCCGGTGAAAAATGGTGACTTTCGCTGCCTCTAGCGTCCCCAGGCAGAACGCCAACTTTGCAACAATAGGCGAGTTTGACTTGCGGCAGATCTGTGCAGATCTGACTTGATGTGATGCATGCTGGGTTGAACACAATGCATACTGGGATGGACGCAATGCTTGCTGGTTAGAAATTCTGTCCGACTTCTGTCAGCCGGGGTTGGGACTTACCACCGTGACACCATGTCACATGACCTTAAAATATCGCGGGAGTCTTAGCCTGCAGACAGATCTTGCAGTTGCCTTCCACAAGCTGCACGAGCTGAAACACGCCTTCATGACGTCAGTTCAAAGACGTGATAGGGCCATTTGGGAGGAATGTCCTCATGACGATTATGACGGGAGGCTCATGCTGCTTCCTTATGTTGGAATATGCGAAAATAAACAGAAATCGAAGGGATACCTTCTTATGTGATTTCTGCAACAATGGTAGGCTAGCCTACTGAAAACGTTTGGATATTCTGTTATTTTCTGCTGTTGGCTAAATAGATAGACACACATAGGGAAACACTTGATATTGAATTTATGTGCTACAATGCAGGCCTGTTAACTGTATGACAACAGTGGTTTATTTAAACTACATCATAAGAATTTATTTAGGTCAGTCATCATGCTCATTTTAATGAGTAAGAATGAAAGTTCTGCTGTGTTTATTGCAAACAACATTCCATGATATCTCCCCGCGATGTCTCCCTTGAGTCACGCCAGGCAGACTGTAGCCTGCCTGTCCAGGGATGAGCTGCCCTCTGTTGTAGCTCCTCCCTGCTAGCCTCTGAAGATCACGTTTACGTAGAAAGCCAGACCAAGTCAGACTCAGCCGAAGTCGAACTCGCCTATTGAGACTATCGTCCCGGAAAGAGAAGTGAGAAACAAGAAACGCGTTTTAAATTGTGTTACTTGCCTTGGAACATCCACATTGTTCTGCCGAACTTATGCTAACCGTTTCGCTAGCTTGTATCCATGTGCTAGCTTTTCCCACAGTTTTAAATAACATAATGCTTATGAACTAGCCTACTTCAGATGACAATGTATTTGACTCTTTATTCTGTCTGATTTATCTTTATTTCTTTACATTTGGTGATACGGGATAGCCTGTTAATCCTCTATGATCCTAGTTTACCAAAGATTTTATGGAGACTTCTCATGTTTTGTTTGGTGGTGGATGTGATATGTAGCCTACAGCACTTGAACAGACTTTTTTTGGGGGGTTGATACTGTATCCAGTGAGCAAACATTTCTTAATTGTTATGACGGCATCTTGGTACAATTATTCAGCACATCTTTAATAAGGATCTTGTTTGTTCTCACCCCCCAAAGCCCCCCAAAAAAAAAAAAAATCGCAAAGTCGCAATCACCAAGAGCATATTATACCCTATACTTCTATACTAACAAATCCGGCTTCTGCATGGCTTGGTGGAGATGTATGTATGTGTAATAGCCTGAGCATTTAGTGCATTCAAGAGACAGAACAGATGCACAAATGTTTTACATAACATTTTTACAATGAATCTTTCACAGAACTTTGTGGCTACAGAGTAATTAGCCCATTAAATGTTTCAATATGTAGCCAATCAATTATCATTTGGCTACAACAGTGAAATAAAGCAGATAGCTAGGGAAGCATTGAGTTAAAACCAGACTTTTTAAAATGCTAAAATTTGAAATTATCCAATCTAATCCACTTTATTTATATAGCACAGTTTAAACAAACACAAGGTTCCCAAAGTGTTGTACAGCAAGATAAAAAACACATTAAGACATCACAGAAGCACAATAATAGGATAAAGTATTAAAATTAAAAGAGATAAAAACTAACTAAAATAAATGTTAAAAAATAAAAGTAAAAAGACATAAAAACTAAAATAAAAGTAAAAAGAGATAAAAACTAAAATAAAAGTAAAAAGAGATTAAAAAATAACTCAAATCCAATAAATAAAATATACTGCCGACATAACACATCTACATACCATCAACACACTACCTGGGGTTAAAAGCCAGAGAAAAGAGGTGAGTTTTAAGATGGGACTTAAAAAGAGACAGTGAAGGGGCCTGTCTGATGTGAAGGGGCAGATTGTTCCATAGTTTTGGAGCTGCAACGGCAAAAGCTCGTTCCCCTCTAGATTTTAGCCTGGCTCTGGGCTCTGTCAGGAGCAGCTGGTCAGCTCACCTGAGAGAGCGGCTGGGAGTGTATGGGTGGAGCAGCTCAGAAAGGTAAGGTGGGGCAAGTCCATGCAAGGCTTTAAAAGCAAATAAAAGAGTTTTAAAATGATTTCTAAAATGGACAGGCAACCAGTGGAGTGAAGCTAAAATATGTGAGATGTGCTCAAAAGACGGGCAGCAGCATTTTGTACCAGTTGCAGACGAGCAACGGAGGACCCGTTATCCCCCATATAAAGTGCATTGCAGTAATCCAGCCGGGTGGTCACAAAGGCATGGATTATTGTTTCAAAGTGCTTTTTTGAAGGACTGGTTTAATTTTTGCCAGCTGCCTCAACTGGAAAAAGCTTGATTTTACCACAGATTTAGTCTGGCTGTCAAATTTAAGTCCACTTTTACCCCCAAATTTGTCATGATTGGCTTGTGGTACTGTGCTAACAAACCCAGATCAACCAGGGGGGGGGTCACAGAAGTGCCACCACAGACCATGACAGTCTTTTTTTCATTAAAATTTAAAAAGTTAAGAGACATCCAGGCTTTAATGTCATGTAGGCACTCTAGCAATGGCTTAATACTGTAGGCATCTGACTTTTTAAGAGGGACATAAATCTGTGTGTCATCCATAGCAATGAAAAGAAATGCCGTGTTTCCTGAGAATTAAACCAAGGAGGGGGAGAAAATAGAGAGAAAATAAAAGAGGGCCAAGCACAGAGCCTTGCGGTACCCCATATGAGAGGGGGACAGTGGAGAACACAGAGTCACCAACACTAACACAGAGGTTCGATGTGACAGGTAGGACCTGAACCATTCCAGAGCTGTCCCACTGATGCCCACCCACTGCTCCAAACGGGCAATCAGGATTTCATGGTCCACTGTATCAAAAGCAGAAGTCAGATCAAGCAGTACAAGGACAACGCAGTGACCAGAGTCAGTAGCTAAAAAGATGTCATTAAAAACTCTTAAAAGCACTGATTCTGTGCTGTGCAATGTTTTAAAGCCAGATTGGAAGATCTCAGTAATATTTTGTTCATTTAAAAAGTCCATGAGCTGGGAATACACTTCTTTTCTAAGATTTTAGACAGAAAGGGCAATTTGGATATCTTTAATGTCAAAATGTCAAACTGTCTATGGCAGTTTGACAGGTGTCGAAAACCATGAGTTCAGAGCCTCAGTATCATACCCAGATGCAGGCAATACACAGTTTTGACCGAAGGCAGTTGTGAAGCGAGCAGCAGTGGAAGGGTTAATAACCCGACATCTACGAGCAGCAGCAGCGCAAGGTTTGGCTGCTTGACAGCAAACAGAAGCTTCAAACAGTACAGGCATAGGGTTAGAGAAAAAAGCATCACAGATCTCCAGATTGTCAACAGGCAGACTGCAAGATAACACAACATCAAGTGTGTGACCATGTTCATGTGTAGGCCCAATTACAGACTGTACAAGATTAAACGAGTCGATAATGTTTAAAAATTCTCTTGCCAATTGGTTCTCAGGGCAACACACATGAATATTACAATCTCCCACAATAAGGACTCGGTCCTATTTAGGCATAATATCCGCTAAGAACATAGAAAAGTCAGATAGAAAGTCTCTGTTATATTTGGGAGGCCGATAAACCACCGCACACAACACCATGTGAGAAAGACCCAGCTCAAACAGACTTAGTTCAAAGATAGTGGTCGATGGTAGCGATAACTGTTTGCATTTAAAGCCATGAAGCAGGCAATTAGTGTGTATGGAGTAAAAGTAAATCATTGGCTACACTGTTGCATGTAGTTCAAAGTCAAGTTCATGTTTATTGTTTCACAATCAACTATATCAACATTTTATTTTACACTGGTCTCCTTTCAAGACTGAACTTATAAACACACAGACTTTTTCATTATTAGGCCTAATGGCATAGCTTTGCTTTAAAAGGTGAGGCTAACAACACACTGGCATTCCAGACTAAGTGAATAACTCATAGCCTAATATGAAGTGTTGTGTAGACTATGTCTATTAACTCTTATATCATTTCCTTTTGTTTAACAGGTGACCATACACACACTTGACTCCTTGACTTTTTAATATGTAGCCTAAATCCATGCACAACATCTGACATAACACCATTCTTATCTTCTCCTCTTTTAGTTGATCTTAACACACTGGCCTTCTTGACTTTACATGTAAACCCATAACATCTGACATTAACACACATATTCATTCTTATTATCTTTTCTCTTCTTTTAACAGATGAGCCTAATTAACTGGCCTTCTTGACTTTGTACACATACATTTCACAATAAAGATAATGTTATATTCATATTGTTTTAACAGGTAAGCCTAACACATTGACCTTCTTGAGTTGAATATAGGCCTACATTCACAACTATCAACCCTTATTATCTTCCCATAAGATACTGGCCTTCTTGACTTAAATTGTGTAAACTCAAACAAAACATTTAAAGCTATCAA
This sequence comes from Alosa alosa, assembly GCF_017589495.1. NCBI lineage: Eukaryota > Metazoa > Chordata > Actinopteri > Clupeiformes > Clupeidae > Alosa > Alosa alosa. The sequence goes on along the minus strand of NC_063203.1, from coordinate 21,701,724 downwards.
CGATTCATTTTCTATAATTTCTTATAGCAGATTACTTGCATAGACTTTAAATATGCAAACTGGTGCACAATATCATCAAAATCCAAACTTTCAACAACTAGGGTGACTAGATGTCCTCTTTTGCCCGGACATGTCCTCTTTTTGAAACCTAAAAATGTGTCAGGGCGGAATTTCAAAGTCGTCCGGGATTTTCTTATTCTAGCCTCAAACGTGTTCACAGCGAATTTGCATTGCTCTCTCTTTCATTCATAGATCTATCTATGTCTTTCATTCACAAACTAGTCACGCCTCCCCTTACGCTTTGCATTGAGTGGAAAGTGTAGGGTGTAGAGCCTGACCTTAGCTACCGTCATTGGTCGATAGTAATCTCTGTAAACATTTAATTGGTCAGTCAGTCACCTCAATAGCGCAAACTTCCTTGTTTAGTGTAAGTTCACTGACGAATTAAAACGTAAATGTCCATGTTTTTGTCTCCGTCGAGATCAACATGAAGCTGAGTGCCTGACCTGCAAAGCATGCACTTACGTGTCGGTCGCAAATAAAGGTGCCAACAACCTAAAGGTAGGCTACACAATGTTCAGCAAAGCATCGAACGGCAGCGAGGGGTGAGAGCTCATCAACTACAGTGAGTTTTTCGACCTTAACATTACGTCTCCAAAATCATTTTGATGGCACATAACCTCATAACCATAGACTGTAAAAATATAACATGACGAACGGCACTTCTGCCATTGTCTGAGCTGCCTTCTCTAAACGATTGCAGACCTAGCAACTTTCTAGTTTCCGGTAGGAAACTGCACTTTGGTTATCTCTTTAAACTGCCTTTAAGGGATAGCCTGCACACTGACAACAGCAGATGTCAATAATCCTCTATCTACTGTACCCTATATTCAGGTGAATTAAATATGTTGGCATAACATGAGGGATAGATGTAGGCCTATTTCTTTACAAAAGAAATATCTAATAATAATAGATTGAAAAGAGGTAGGCCTAATAATAGACCAGACATGATTGTCAAAATTATAGAGCTACTGTAAAAGATTCAGTTTGTATTTTCAGAAACACCTTGGATCAAATGTACAGTAGAGAGGCAACATTAAAGATAGGTCGCCATTCAAATGTATCTTGCGTGTATAGAGCTCAAAAGCCCCGCTTTTATTGTAATTATTGTTTTTGCACATTTAAAACTTTCAAGTGTTCAAAATAGTCTTTTGAGGCAGTGTTTTTCTGTTAGCGTTTGGCCGGCCAATAAAGCTCATTATCATACATAGTCACCATGTCTGTTGACACATGCTGAAGTGTCCTCTTTTTCACAAACTCAAATCTGGTCACCCTACAACAACTTCATGTTCTATGGCCAGCAAAGAAAGTGCAGAAAGTCTTGTCAGTGACATAGTGGTCCTTAACACATTTTTAACTGGTTTTAGAACAGAAAATGACCTCTCACCCTCACAATTAGAGACAGGCAGTGTTAAGAACATTTGAGTGCAACATATACATTTGGAAATGTTGTCTTAAGGCCATTCTTTTCCAGAATGTGCAACAACTGAGCAGGAGAAGTGTCACTGGACACAAAGTGAGTGAACTGCATGAGTTCGTCTGCTAGGGACGCATCTAGGCCTGTGGGATAAGTGGAACTCAGCCTCGCAGCTCGTTCGCGCACATCACACTCATCATAGTCCCTGTCAAATACAACGGCAAAGAGCTCACACACATCTGTGTAAGCACTGATCCGTTTTGATAGGCAAGAAGTGTGGTCAATAATTACATAATACTGTATGTTTCAACTTTAAATTTTAGACTGCCATTAGTAAAGATGACCTCCTCATCGTTGTCACTCTCGTCAGCAAATCTCTTTCTTTTTCTCCTACGTGAAATGTCATACTGATAGTCCTGTGTATTTTATTAGTTTATTATAGATCCGGCCCACCACGCATTTAATCCGGCCTGCCAAGCGTTTAATTAGGTTATCATAGGCCGCTCGCAATTTTTTTCCAGCGATAGACGACGCTGGGAGTAACTTTAGGCTACTGCAAACTGCTTTACACTCTTCTTACAGAGTGATTACAATGTCAATGTCAAAACAGTTTGTTACATCGAGATACATAGTATCTCTTTTGCAGCTACGTTATGCTACTCCATTTAATTGGGAACGCATTTGAGCGTGCACGCACGAGAGGGAGAGAGCGCGGCAGGTTCCAGCTGGCTTGTCTTTGTTGATAATTGATATCTACTTTTTAAATAAGAAACTTTTAAAAGGAAATCGCGATGGCAACAGTTCCCACTACTCACCACTTATAAACTGTGAGAGGGCACGAGCCATAGGCACAGCACTTAGCCATAGGCTATATTTGAGTGGAGCTGGCAAAAGAGTCTTAAAGTGACAGTGCACCATTTATAAATGAATTAAACAACATCAAATGAACAGTATTTCTTTAGAAATTAAATTTCTACAACAAAATTACGTTGTCATTTAAATTATATAAACGTTATATATATATACACATTATTTTTTGTTGTGTGGCCCGTCGGCCAATTTCCAAAACCCAATGTGGTCCTTGAGTCAAAAAGTTTGGACACCCCTGCTGTAGAAGTTCAAAAAAAGAGATGACATCTCTGCACAGCAGTCTTCCATAGTATTAATACCCACAAGATTTAAGGAGTGGGCGGCACACGGTGTATAGTGGATCAGAGGGTTTACTTTTTTTAACTGAGCTTGGAGTCCGTTGTACTTGCCAGACATGTTGCTAGCATTATCATAACTTTTCCCACGACAGTTCGCAAAGTCCAGCCCAAGGTTTTGCACCATGCTAATCACAGATTCAGCTAAACTAAGGCCCGTGTGGCTGTGGATTGGTTCAAATCCTATGAACCTTTCAACCACTTTTCCACTTCCATTAACAAATCGGAATACAAATGTCAGCTGATCCACATGCGCAAGATCTGGGGTGGAATCGACAATAACAGAGAAATATTTTGCCTGCTTAATTTCATCTACAATGACTTGTTTTGTTTTGTCACCCATCAATGCAATAAACTCCTCACACACAGTGGAGGAGAGGTATGAGGGCTTACCTTTCCCCTTGTTGCCATGCTTCACAAGGTGGTCCTTTAGAAATGGGTCGAAATGTGCAATAAGCTCCAATGATCCGAGATAGTTCCCAGTATGCACTGAGCCCAACAGTTTGTTGTCCCCTCTGAAAGCTGCCCCCCTCGATCCCAAAAACTTGAAGACCGTAACCACAGGCTTGAGTACTTCTGCCCAGTACCGTTGTTCTGCCTCACATTGTCGAACAAGTGCAGCAGCCACTCTGCAAACGACTTGGGATCTCTGCAACATAGACAACATACAGTATTCTGTCTATGTTCCAAACTTGTTTCATGATCCCCGATCCTCTCAGAATGTTTCCAATCACGAAATCCACTGATGAAGGCATGTTGTCGGCTTTGGAGGGACAGGAGTTTACAGGTATGGCAATACACAGAGCCAATAGATGGTGAATAAAGCAGCCACTCTCTCGGTACGACTTTGTTATTTTGAAGACGGCAATTCAGTAGGTAATTTGTGAGAGAGCGGGTTCAACACCCAAGCCCAGACTTCCTCACTGATGCTGGGTACCTGGTAGCCCAGTTATGGAAGGCAGCGGGCCCTCTGTGGATCGCTTCCTCCCTCAGCGTCTCTGTCAGGGGTCCCCATAGTGCCAGATCTGATGGGAGTATAAAGGTGCTGCTGGGGCTGCTGGCTGTCTCAGCTCCTTCAGTTGGACTTGCGTGTTCATTGTGATTATGAAGTTCTAGAGGTTCATGCTCGTCGTCCTCTTGCTCTTGGCCGCACCATGTCTCACTGCTAGCTTCCACACTGGTGGTAACCTGACTGCTAGCACCACTAACGTTAACGTTAGCTGTTTCCACGGCATCAGGTGAAGGAGGGATTTCAGCGTTATCATCTTTTCTCTGTGAGGACTGATTTGAAGTAAAAAAAAAAATCGCTTTTTTTGGAATATGTTTCAAATTGTCAGCTAATTTAAATTCCTTTCCTCTTTTTAATTTTCTTTTAGCGCTCCCGCTTAACTGCATCTCCATCTTCCCACACTACTCCTGTCAAATTTCAGCGTGTCAAGTCACGTGACCGCTCGTCCTTGCTTGCTGAGCAGGCAGCTGCACAAACACTGTTTTTGACGTGATTTAACATAATATTTTGATCGAACGGGTTGCACAAATCTGCATATGATTAGGGAACTGAGGACTGCGTTTGTAACGTGATCGAACATAATATTTTGACTGTGCCCAGAGCCCCTTAATGGTCCAGTGCCCCTGGGGAAGTGCCAAGTTGCCCTTAATGGTCCAGTGCCCCTGGGGAAGTGCCAAGTTGCCCTAATGGTTTAATCCGGCGGTGGGTAATTAAACACTGATACCGCAAGCCCGGTGAAGCAACCAGCAATTGGCGACTCCACCTGAAGCCTCAGCTATGTTCCTGAGGCAATCACTATAGCCACTGATAACACCACACTATAAAGCCCCCCCCCAGGACGAACTCCAAAGGGAATTCGACCCCATCCTAACAGGGACAGAACAATAGTGATTAACAATGTGACTGTGCCAAGCCACGGAACTTCGCAACAGAAAATTAGGTTTTACCTAGGCTACCAGAAATCAACAGATAAACTCACCTATAGTGACACAAACTCTCCCAGAACAGAATGAAATTGAAGTTTTAGGATACTTCAAACAATCAGACCAAACACTTAACTTACCCTCTCGGTCTCCCAAACAAACAGTCAAGCACGATAATCACTTCAAACGCTACACTTAACAAGCTACTACTACGTGCCGATGTCACAAGGCCTACAGCTTCATTCACAAATTACCAAACCGAAACAGAACCTAAATTACACAGACCATACAGAACGAGTTCTAATTTAGACAAGCCCCCATGTCACAGTTTGGCTCTTAACTGTGACAGAATTTGGGAGACCACACAAGAGGTACAGCAGAGATATATAATTTATTTACAAAAGTAGATGTACAACAATAATTCAAAGAGGATTAGCCTCTGCCAGACAGAACATTTAGCCCACATGGGAAACACACAAGCTCCAAGAGGGTGAAATGCTGCAACAGGCAGAGTTCTTAAGGTAGATTACACCGGGCCCAGGTGTAACCCATCCAGCTGCAACCAGCCCTGCACAACATACACACACAACACAGGACAGGGACCACCAGTGGCCCGGTGGAACACTGCAGACTGAGGAGTAGTGACAGCTGGCACCCCACTACAGGGGCCGTGACACGAGCTAGGAACAATGTCAACTGTCATGTGTATATATCCCCTCCCGTCCTTTTTGTTCTGTTAACACCTGACGAAGCCCAACATTGGTTGAAACGTTGTGTATTAAATCACTTGGGGAACAGCAGCAACAGTGTGCGGTATCTTTCTTTTCTTTATTTCACGGATCTACTTTACCCTGTACTAAGTTGGATGTGTGTGAACTCTCTGCTACTTTAGTTTATCTGACTGTAGCAGGGAGACATTAATGATTAATAACATCTACCATGGCACAACAGCTTTGTGTTTAGGCCAATGTCTGTGCTTGTCAAGATTGTTCTCTAACTACTGTACATGTGTATCTAGTTCTGAAGAGAGATCAGTCTCTCCCACATTCAGCTCTGAGTCCATGCAGAGAGACAACTCAATGGGGTGCCCTCTTAACTTTACAAAGGAAGATCATCCTGCTGAACAAAGGCAAAGGCAGGTCACTTTCATATGTGCTTTATTTTAAAGATAGTGAAGACTATTACATAAGTATTGAAGGAGGATTCATGACTAGACTAAAATATTGACAATTATACTAAATTTGTACCACATTGTGAACAACTTTGTTGTTTCCATCAGTAATCTTAAGGAGAGGCCGGACTCTCCTGTGCCTAGCTGTGTATCCATGAAGAGTGATGGCTCAATGGGGTACCCTCTTAACTTCACACAGGAGGATGGCAATACTCAGCACAAGTACGGGGACTTTTATTGCATTTATGACTTAATGAGCAATGGCTCTGAAATTTCCCTAGGAATAAATAAAGTATCTATCTATCTATCTATCTACTGTATCTATCTATCTATCTATCTTTACCCTGTACTAAGTTGGATGTGTGTGAACTCTCTGCTACTTTAGTTTATCTGACTGTAGCAGGGAGACATTAATGATTAATAACATCTACCATGGCACAACAGCTTTGTGTTTAGGCCAATGTCTGTGCTTGTCAAGATTGTTCTCTAACTACTGTACATGTGTATCTAGTTCTAAAGAGAGATCAGTCTCTCCCACATTCAGCTCTGTGTCCATGCAGAGTGACAACTCAATGGGGTACCCTCTTAACTTTACAAAGGAAGATCATCCTGCTGAACAAAGGCAGGTCACTTTCATATGTGCTTTATTTTAAAGATAGTGAAGACTATTACATAAGTATTGAAGGAGGATTCATGACTAGACTAAAATATTGACAATTATACTAAATTTGTACCACATTGTGAACAACTTTGTTGTTTCCATCAGTAATCTTAAGGAGACGACCGGACTCTCCTGTGCCTAGCTGTGTATCCATGAAGAGTGACGGCTCAATGGGGTACCCTCTTAACTTCACACAGGAGGATGGCAATACTCAGCACAAGTACGGGGACTTCTATTGCATTTATGACTTTATGAGCAATGGCTCTGAAATTTCCCTAGGAATAAATAAAGTATCTATCTATCTATCTATCTATCTATCTATCTATCTATCTATCTATCTATCAATCACTGTTCATGGCATTCATGTGATTAATATATTTTGCATTGTTAACATAGCCTAGTGTAATACACATTTTAAATTTTAAACATTTCACATTTTAAATGTAATATCAATATAATAAATTCTCCTAAATCATTTATCATAGAATGCCCTGTTCTGTTCAGAAATATCAATATTCTAATCTAAAACAATATTTTGTTTTCGCCAGTTTATTTCACAAGAGACTACACTCTCCCACACCCATATCCATGAAGAGTGACAACTCAATGGGGTACCCACTGAACTTGAGCAATGACTACGCTCAAGAAAAGTAAGAGATTGTTTAACATCATTATCAGTATAAAAATCGTAAATGTTGAAATATGACTACAATTGCACATGCTCATATAGATGTTTCCCCAAAATGTATGACTTGTCAGTATTTGACAAGTCATACATTTTAGGGTGCCATCTTGACATCACAGAGGAAGATGCCTCCACCCAACAGAGGTCAGAAAGTTTATTTATATATATATATATATATATATATATATATATATATATATATATATATATATATATATATATATATATATATATTAATTATAAATAATGGAGAAAATATGTTATACAACAATTAAGCTAGTTGAACTATATATATTATTTATCTATGCGTGTTTTTTATGCTTTTATACAAATAAAATTACAGAGAGCAATTGCAGGGACAGTCCCCCTCGAGCAATGCAGGGGTGCTACTACGGCAAAACAGTGGCAGCCGGGAATGACTATCATGCTGCCACTTCGAAGAAATGACTTATTCATTCCTAAATTTATTAATTCCTTATTAATTCCTCATTGGACAAAAGACAATCCATGACCAGCAGGGAATTGCTGGCACAACCCCACTTGGTCTCATCATTGCTAGTAATCATTCCATGTTTAATATATTTAACAACAACATTCCATTCAAAGTGAGAGAACAGAATGGCTGACAGCATTTAACCTTATGTTTGGCATTGTTCAACTGAGGAAAAGGGGTATACAGACTAGGATGAATGTAGAAATTGATATGTACCATGAAGGTGAATGTGCAAATTCATGTGCACAGTCTCTCTGAGTGAGCTTGACTGCAGTGTTCCTGTTCACTGTTTAACACTGCTTGGTGGCAAAACCTCTGGTTGGAACTATTTTTGACTATTGGATAGATATGAATTAACAATTTCGACAACCTTTATGATTCTTTCACAGACATGACTCACAGCATACAAAAGCGCAACTCAAATGTATGTTGAAGAAGACATTTCAGTGTGTATTTGAAAGCAGCACCCAGCAGAACACCCCTACCTGTCTAAATAAGGTCTACACAGATTTGTATGTTACTGAGGGTAGAGGACTGGAGGTCAATCAGGAGCATGAAGTCAAACAGACTGAGAGATCATTCAGAAGACCTGCCACACAGGATAAAGCTATTAATTGCAGTGATATCTTCAAACCTCTACCTGGACAACAGAAACCCATTAGAACTGTGCTGACGAATGGCATTGCTGGAATTGGAAAAACTTTCACTGTACAAAAATTCATCCTTGACTGGGCTGAAAATGAAGCCAATGAAGATATTCAGTTAATGTTTCTACTTTCATTCCGAGAGCTGAATTTGTTAACAAAGACGCTTTTAAGCTTAACAGAGTTACTGCAACACTTTGTTAAGGACATAACAGATATTGATATATTCAGGAATTTCAAAGTCATGTTAATCTTGGATGGTCTAGATGAAAGTAGAATTCGGTTAGACTTTAAAAGTAGTGAAACATGTTGTGATGTGACAGAGGAAACATCATTGGATGTGTTGCTAACAAACCTCATTAGGGGGAATTTGCTTCCCTCTGCTCTCCTCTGGATCACCACCCGACCGGCAGCAGCCAGTCAAATCCCTCCTGAGTTTATTGACCGGGTCACAGAAATAAGGGGATTCACTGACCCACAGAAAGAGGAGTACTTTAGGAAGAGATTCAGTGATGACAACATGGCAAGTAGAACTATAACACACCTGAAGTCATCCAGGAGCCTCTACATCATGTGTCATATTCCCGTCTTCGGCTGGATTGCAGCCACGGTTTTAGAGAAACTGCTCAGTGAGACTCACACAGGAGAACTCCCCAGGACTCTCACTCAACTATACACACACTTCCTAATCACTCAGGCAAATGTTATGAAGGAGAAGTACACAAAGAGAAAAGATACAGATGAAGAGATCATTTTCAAACTGGGGAAACTGGCTTTCCAAGAACTGGAGAAAGGCAATCTGATCTTCTATGAGGAAGACATTATTCAGTGTGGCATTGATGTCAGAGTAGCATCAGTATACTCAGGAGTGTGTACTCAGATTTTCAGAGAGGAGTCTGGGCTGTACCAGGGAAAGGTGTTCAGCTTTGTGCATCTGACTGTTCAGGAGTACCTTGCAGCTCTTTATGCTCACATATCTTTCCTAAATGACAATATGAGTGTGTTTGAATCAGAACAAGCCAGTCCTAGCTCCAGAGGCCAACGTGTCTCCAGATTGCACAAACAGGCAGTGGACAGAGCTATGAACAGTCAGAATGGACACCTGGATCTGTTCCTCCGCTATCTCATGGGTTTTTCACAGATCTCCAATCAGAATCTCTTGCAAAGCCTGCTGCCACTGAAGTGGAGAGGCATGAAAACAGATGACACAGTCAAATACATCAGGCAGAAGATCAAGGACAATCCTTTACCTGAGAAAAGCATCAATCTGTTCCACTGTCTGAATGAGCTAGGATATCAGCATTTAATTGAAGAAGTCCAAACTTACCTGTGCTCAAAAATCCTCCCCAAAATCAAGCTCTCTTCTGACCAGTGGGCTGCCCTAGTCTTCATACTCCTGACCTCAGAGAATGACCTGGACATCTTTGACCTAAGTCAGTACATGGGATCCAATGAAGCTCTACAAATGCTCCTCCCTGTTGTTAAAGTTGCCAAACAACTTCTGTGAGTGAAGGTTTTTTCCCCACTTTAGCACATTTAAAACTTTTACTGACCAAAACTTGCTGAAGTACCTCAACAGTCAATGCAATTAAGTATGGGTATGTATGAGTGTATCTGTGTCTTGTGTACTGTTTTGTTGTTTTTTGTGTGTATGAAGGAACCCCTAGAAAATGAAATGGCCCATCTCAAGGGGTTTATCCTATTAATAAACTTCTGTTAAAATGATAGCTAATTTAGACAATAACCTGATACTGATACATTTGACAAGTTTCATTCATACTTCGCTTCTGTAACATTTGTTTGCTTTGATCTCAGTATACTCATAGCTTTCAAATATATTGCCAAACCACTTGAGGACTACATCAATTTAATGGAAATCATTAACAAAATATGTTATTGCTCAGAATCAGAAAGTGTAACCTGACAGAGAAAAGCTGTCAGATGCTTGCTGATGTTCTCCGATCAAAGTCGTCCACTCTGCAAGAGCTGGACCTGAGTGGGAGTCACCTGCAGCTCCGAGAGGTGAAACAGCTCTGTTTGGCTCTGGGGTCTGAAGACTGTAAGCTAGAGAAATTAAGGTGAGTATATAAAGTTCACTTCCACATGCAAGGACAAAAAATAAATTTGGGGAGTTGTGGTGCAAGCAGCACATTCCTGAACACTTCCTACAAATAGCGCAAATGTCATGCCTTATACTGTAAGTGAAGCTCAGGTACTAAAGGAGCATTTAATCTGTTGGATTCGGGTTGTCTTAAACACACCAATATGTTTGTGAAAACACTGCACTCCATTGACTTGCATTGGACATATTGCTATGAAGAGAGTGTGGCCCAAAGATAGCCAATTTGCATATTTTAGTTCATATCGGATATCTATTTAGCTAACTTAGGATGATATCTGGGAAACACAAAGCTTTTGACATCATATCAAGAGTTATTTTTTCATGTTCAAAAATCCTACATATGCCATCCTTAAGCACGTATTTACATACACGTCTCCTTCCAGGTTGAATGGCTGCAAACTAAATGAAGAGAGTTGTGATGCAGTGATTTCAGCTTTCAACTCTAATGCAGCAAGTTTAAGAGAACTTGATATGAGTGGAAACCAACTGAATGACTCTGTCGTTAAGAAGCTCTCCGAAACTCTTAGGACTCAAAAGTGCAAGCTTGAAGTGTTGAGGTAAGTTGTAGTGCTGTTGTAGAACTAAAAGGTATTTAATATTGATGCCAAGGGGCATAGATATAAATTTCCCCATGGTGTTGCTTTGAGGGCTATCACATGACTGGGTAACAAAATTCCCACCACTAGATCCACATGTAGTGTTTGTCCTTAATCTACAGGCTGAGATGGTGTGGTGTAAAACAAGAAGGGTTCAGGGATTTGACATCTGCCCTGCAAACAAACCCATCACATCTGAAAGAGCTGGACCTCAGTATGAACACATCAGGAGATGCGGAAGTTCGTGCACTGTGTGAGGTTCTGAACCAACCACAGTGCAGACTTCAAGTACTCAAGTGCGTAGTCCTTCACACCAAATGTTTATGTTTCTAAGGCTTTTTGGTGGACTTTAGTTGGCTATTTAATGGCTGCATTGTCCCTCCCCACTAAATAAGGTTGAATAAGTGTGAGCTCACCCATGACTGCTGCTCGTCTCTGGAATCCATCATGAGCTCGGAGTCTTCTAGCCTCATACAGCTGCATCTGAGCGACAACAAGATTCAGGACTCTGGAGTGAAGAGAATAGCAGCCGGGCTACAGAAAGCTCACTGCAAACTAGAGGTCCTCAAGTAAGTTTTCAGGAAATCAATGATGTGTGCTCACACACACACACACACACACACACACACACACACATACAAAATTTCCACTCATAATATGCTTTGTTCTGTGGCTTGTATCAAAGAGGTGACATTTAATTTACACATTCCCATCTCTAATGATTTCAGGTTGTATAACTGCAGCATCTCAGTAAACGGCTGTGGATTTCTGGCTTCAGCATTGAAACAAAACTCTTCTCACCTACGCGAGCTGTATTTGAACTGGAATCATCCAACAGACACGGGAACAAACCCACTGAAAAAGCTGCTGGAGACTCGTCCTCCAAACCTTAAACTAGAGAAACTCGAGTATGTATCTCTCTACTTCAGTTCTAGCTAGTGGATAAAATCAATAACTTTTAATAATATAATAATTATATGAACGAATTACAGAGAAGAAATCACTGTTTTCTCTTTGCAGCATCAACCCTCCAAATTCAGTTAACTGAAGATGTTGACTTCTACCTGAATGAAACCAGCATCTAGCTGCTATCACAGTCAGAGGTCACATCTATCATGGATCCCACACCCAGAAATCCATTTCCATTTAGTCAGTTGGCAGGCGCTTGTAGACCATATCATGACGTGACATGGCAGCTGGCATGGTAGGGAGAACACTGACTTACAGGCAGAGCTGCAGGGGTGCCATTACCTGTGGCTAACTGATTAAAGGAAACACCTGTCCTCACTGTCAGGGCACGTGGCTCAGTCAAAGTCGTTTTAGGCAAGTCCCTCCACTCGGCGGCCATATTGCAACGCTTTATGGGCACTTACCGGGCATCTATTTCGGCAGAAATGCACGTGTGCAAGGCTGACACCAATCTTGCTCTCACAGCGGGGAGATCACAACACATGATTGGCACAATGTCTTCACAACACACCACATTATTGGTTCAATGTATTTACAACACAGCACATGATTGGCTCAATGTATTCACATGGCAACGTTTTGCCGCGGAAGGTGTGTGATATGTGTAGACAACTGCCATATTGGCGTTACAAACTAACGCTATGCATTTCTATGGAGGATTTTTTGAGTGCTGTGTCTCCTCATTAGAAAGTCTCTGGCTCAGTACACCCACTGTAGCAGGGGCATCCCTATGTTCCCAGGCTCCTATGTTACCAGGGCCCTATGTTCCCCAGATTAATATGGTAGATCAGGGGTCTCAAACTCAAATGAGCTGGGGGCCAATTCTGTCAATGTCATCTGATTGGAGGGCCGGCTATTTCTGGAAATGCAATGTTCTTTTTTTCAAATACCACACAAAACCGCAAACAGAAAGTGCAAGTGTTTTTATCTAGTTTTAGACACCTGTGCTAGCAACCTTAGCTTATAAATAAAATGATGATAAAATAAATATTAATACAAATTATAAAACAAATGAAAAGCATAAAAACAGGTATGTGTGTGTTTCACACCAAATAAAAATATTTTCCTCATAACTTTTTTAAACCTGGCAAACTATAGGCGTCAGGGTTAAGAAAGCAACACCATTGGATTTTTATATCAAAATTTCAAAAGGCCATGGCTTGAAAGTGGTCAGAGATAAAGTCCTACTGTAAATGTAAAAATCTTTGAGTAAAACAGAAGTTTATGAAGGGGGTAAATTTACCCATCTAATTTGCCACTGGATGGCAAGCACCTCAAATTATGCACCTTTCAGTAAATACCGGATGAACATATTTGAGCAGGTTTACTTTCCTTTTTTCATATTACCCACATAACAAATTAACAGGAAAACACCTAAGATGTATACCAACACCTAAGATGTATATGGTTTCTAAACCACAAGGCCTACAATAAAGTATTCTGGTCAAATCAGTTCCTATCGCGGGTAATCTGAGTACCCAGAAGTTCGCATCATATTGCGGGTGACTTTGTAGTTTAGAGCCCTATTTCTACTAGCCCTGCTGTCTGTACCACGTCCATTACGGACACTATCATCACGATTACCACTGCAACCTCCAAGCTATGTTGGGCAGAGGGTTGAAATAAGCATGGTATGCTTAGTGGACACCGTTGTATACACGCAGACGCACCTCCATTCAATAGACGATCGATCATAATCTCCTAAAGGATATTCTCCTTCAGATTTAAAATAGGTGAATAACATAGCCTACCTAAGACTTCATCATACGTAAACGTTTTTCAACATTTGGTGTAGGCCTATTTCTGCTTAATTTCTGCTTCAATTTATGCAACACCATGGCCTGCATCGCTTCCCGTCATTACAAATGCACGTCTTTGTGTTTCTCGCGTGTAATACAAGTATTTCCTGGAAACTTTGCGCAGCGATTTTGGGTTTGAATGAAGCTCTGGATGTCTAGCACATAGTGGAGCAGAGTACAAATGAGATTTGTCACCGTACTTGGAACTATCGTTTATTTTATTCAGTATCGTTGTTTGTCGCAATTAAAAAGTCTCAAGGGCCGGATTGCATTATTATTTTGACATACGTCGCGGGCCGGATGCAGGCCGGGTGTTTGAGACCCCTGTGGTAGATAATGGGAACATGAAAAGAGTCCTATGTTCCCAGGGCCCTACTGTATGTTTCCCAGTTAGAGGCTCCTATACTGTATATTTAAACTTAAAATGTATCCTGACCTGAACATAATAGAAGGGTTAATGGCTGAATCTCTATGCCCCCCTCAGGTCTAAAGCCCTGAACCCTCAAAGACTTAACTGATGTCTGTTGATAAGTGATTGAGTTTGAGAGAATTGCTTTGATGATGCTGAGATGCAGTTTCCACATCATACCAGATGGGTATTTGACACTGGGTTTGTTTATATACTTTAAAGTCGACATGTCAAGTTTAATCTAGTCATGGCAAAAATATTTTTTTTTTCATCATGTGTGGCCCTAATACGCCGTCGTACTTTTATGCTTTTATGCACTATTACCTTCTGTGTTTTATGTTTTTGACTATTGCTCTTCTATGCTGTTATTTGCTATTACTGTTTGCTTTTATTTATGTAAAGCACATTCAATGACCTGTGTATGAAAGGCGCTATATAAATAAACTTGACTTGATTTGACTATATTATGTTTACTATGCATTTTATATATAATAGTAGCTCTGTTGCCTTGTATTACATAGTGAACAGTGCAGTGTACAGAGGAAAGTACAGTGAACAGAACAATACATATCTGCAGTGCAAGACCGGGAAGCAGAAAACAGTTGCACAATTTCCCCTTTGACTGAAAAAGGCAGAAAGTATGAGAGCAGAGGGTCTCATACCCACTAACCAGTTACTCAGTGAGTTGCACAGTTTTGAAAACGAACGTTAAGGGTTGTTTTAAGGACATGTTTGTGCATGCCTGTACTGTAGGCAGCCACTCTGAAGCAGTAAAGGCGATTCAAAACGAGTCAGAAAAGTCAAGACAGGACCAATCGTCAAAATGTCGGTGTCCACCACTCTAGTTCATCCAAAACAAACCAGAAAAGGGACTCAAAGTGCTAAATACCGGAATTTTCCTTTAATAACACATCAAGGGGGTCCTTGGCCAGAACCTAGTGGTATTTGGGGGGCCTTGTCGTGGAAAAGTTTGGGAACCCCTGGTCTAGATGACGCATACTTCATATGATATCAGTAGCGTTGTGCCCATTGAAGTTAAGTACACACATGCCCATCCAGCTTTATGTTGTAATGTACCCACACAATAAATGTGCCCACCCAAAATATGGGATTGCACCATGCCCTTATGCCATTTGTTATCTCTTTTTAAAGTAGGTTAGCGAGAGACTGACAGGAAGTGAGTGAGAGAGAGAGTAGACACTTGGACCCGAGTGTGGTAGCGCTGAGTCAGTTGCACCATAGCGTCCCCCATCATTTCTTATCTTTGCTGAGCAGATGATTCCTCTTCATGAGCAAGGCTTATTTCTGGGTGGGCAATGCCCTCCCCAGCCCATCTGTAGACTGTAGACACGCCCCTGCTTGCATTTCAGAACTGGCTACAACTTGAAATTAACAAATAATTTGGACATAATTAGGAGGACAGACACACACCTGGAAGTTGGTCAGCATGGGTTTGATTCCCAAATTAATGTCACCTTGGATTGTAGTGTTTACTAAATCAGTCAACATTACTGTTCTTATTATGGTAAAAACAAGATTATGAAAGAGTTACACACATGCACACACACACACACATATGCATGCACACAGATAAACAAGCACACTTTTCCCCGCCTCCTCACACTGCTGCACAGACACCGAATAACACACCAAACAGCTAGGTAAGATGATCCTCAGCAACACCCAAAAATTTTACTTTAAACAGTTGAATTGCATACTTCTGTTGGTCAAAAGGCTTTAAAATAAGAGAAATAGGCTAAACATAAAAGATGTAAATATAAAAGTGATAATGAGAGGTGAGAAGCTGTGTGAACATGAAAAAGAAGTGTTGTTTATGGCTTGGGTCTAATTCTGATTAGGCTTCATGACGTGTCTTTATGAGTAAATTAAATACTTTAGAATCACATAACATCACATGACTAAAAAGAGTTGTGACTTTTTGGGGGCTTAAACAGATTCCAGTTTGCTATTGAGCAAGGTTGGTATAATGAACGAGGTAGGAGACAGGTAGGCTATATTTTACACAGCATTGCAGTGTTCAAACACATCCATGTTTACACGGTCATGAGAGCTAGAGCGGACGGTTCACATGACTTTGTCTGCAAACTCCAGTTGGCTTACTATATGCAATGAACTTTGAAATGGTTTTAAACCCTATACCATACATGAAAGAAAAACAAGACAAATTGTAACTTGTAAAAAATGTTTGAACTTATACTTATATAGCTAGTGACTAAAAGCTGAGCTAAAAGACTGCATTAGTAAATGCATTGGGTGAGCTGCTTATGTTCCACAGCATCACAGTGTAAGAATTCACAAATAAAAAATACCACATGAGGGGGGTGTTCATGTGCATTTTCCATGTTGGCTTTTGGTATTTACCATAATTACCATAGCACGTGAAGGCTCCATCCATTTCAAGATGGCGCCTTGCTTATTTTCCCCCATAGACTTTGCCTTGACACTATGACATCATAAAGGGCAAATTAAACTGATTTGCACCTGTATCAACTGCCAGCTGCTCAACTAGGCCCCTTCAAAGGGCCAATTAAACTGATTGCACCTGTATCAACTGCTTTCTGCTCAACTAGGCCAGGATATAAAGATATAGGATATACGGCACATTCAATCTTTCTATCCATCCATCTTCTTGCTATGACTCCCACCAACTGTTTCCTCTGCCCACAACGGTTTCAAAATAAAAGTCATCACTACAATCATTTACTATCAAATAATGTAACTGTTTAAACTATCCAACTATTTAACTGTTCAGCCATTCCAACTGTCAATTATCATCAACTATGCCTCCAGCCAACTATATTAAACCACCACCTACCTAGCAACCAACATAGCAACCATTGAAATAAAGCATCTATGTCAGTTTCCATAGCAACCAACATTATTACTCTAGCAACCATCATAGAAACAGCTTTATTTAGCATTGCAACAACCATGTCTACCTCAGCAAAACCATTGTAACTATCTCTACATTATCTGTTTTAACACTGTATATTTTATATCATATGTTTTGCATTTCCATGCACTGGTAATTCCTTGGAATTACTTTTTCTAGTTTACTTTTACTTTTTCAGTAGTATTGTCGCTAGTTGTATTTAGGGGGCTTTCCATGGAAAAGTTTGGGAGCCCCTGGCTTAGCCCAATTCCTTATCACATGACTTCTAGTAGATGTTGATAGCAGAAGTTAAACTGAAAGTGAATATGAACTGAAATACAAAAGACATAAGGAATAAGATTTCTGTCTCAGTCTGGTAGCTATAAAGAACTGACAAAATAACACCATTAATGTCTAACTATAAAGGTTAGAAAAGCAGGGGGAAATGCATCAACTCCAGGAGCTGCATGCTGCACAAGTCGTAGCCTACTGCCGCACCGACACGGAATGACACAGCAAGGTAAGATATGATCCTCAACAGCAACAACAAACTTTACTTTAAACTGTTGAATTCCAAATTTCTGTCGGTCAAAAGTCTTTAAAATAAGAGAAAATAAACATAAACGATGAAAATATAAAAGTGACATCGCAGAAAGAAGTAGCACTTTTCACTAACTAGCGCATCTTTTAACAGCTTTGGAACCCTTTGCATACTGTACCCTTGATCAATTTGTTTTTTACTTGCATTTGTATAGAGCCAAGGACAGACCAGACCATGACTGAGAACTCAATGGAATACCCACTTAACTCCAGAGATACAAACCTCCCAATTCAGAAGAGGTATGCAGATGTCACATATTTTTCATCTTACAATCTATTTTATAACATTAATATTTGGCATTTCATCCTATTTGCCAAAGTATATTGCAGAATGAATTCATTCATTCTTCGATTTTGTTCCAGCTTGTTATTCAAGTAATATGGCAACTTTTTTGGGATATTAGCTTATTTACCCATCTCTTTGTGTGCAGCAACCCAGTCTGACACTGCTAGCCTAGCCTAGCCATATGTCAAATAAAGTTGTGTTCATCTGCACCATGTTACAATTGTTCCCTTATTATTATCAACATGAGTGAATGTCTACATTTTTTAAAGGGTAAGAGAAAGTTTTATGCCCGTATAGGCCATCACAATAGGAGTAGGCTAATAGGTTAATTCTAGTAAAAGAGAAATCATTCAAGGAATATTATATAATATGTAGATTATTAGGGATTTATTATATTGTCAGTACAACATCTATAACAGCAGATAACAGGTAAATAATTGCATTGTCAGCATTGAAAACATAGAATATTTATGTAGATATCCCTGGCGGATATATCTGCAATACTATTACTGTCACAACCTACTAGGGTTTCAGAGGAAGAATCATACAAATTTGTTCAAATGTCATATGTCAAATTAAATATTTTACATCTTCACCATGTTTCAATGATTTCCTTATGTAGGCATGAGTGTATGTCTCCATTTCCTTAAGTACGGGTATACATTTAGGGTATATGAATGAGAGAGGACGTTGTATACCCCTATATGCACCAACTAGGCCATCACAGTAAGAGTAAAAGGTTCATTCTAGTAAAGGAGACATCCTTAAAGGAAATTAAAAAAACAATATTTTCTATATCATTATCAGCATTCTTCCAAAATGAGTTTGAAAATGTTACATATTGAATATCGACAGAAATCCAATATTGTCAATCCCTATAAATGGTCTCTTATTTAATACATTGTCCTCATCAGAATATTTCATTCACGTTTGTGTGTTCCAAAACCAGGTTTTCCATCCATAGTGGCAGGAGACCTCCCTCACCTGCACCCAGCATGGTGTCCATGAGAAGTGACAACTCTATGGGGTATCCTCCAAATTTAAGAGAGCAGGATGATTCTATGAAAGAAAGTTTTGTTTTAGTTTGATAAGTTGTTCAGGGAATTACTGTTCATAACATTGCTTCATTATATAATATGTAGATTATTAGGAATTTACGATATTATTGGTACAACATCTAGGCCTATATCAGTAGATAATAGTGTAATAATTGTATTCTCAACATTGGAAAATATGATTATTTCTGCAGATATTCCTGGCATATAAATAAATCTAAAAATATATTATCGTTACAGCCTACGTGGGTTTCCCTATGTAGGCATGAGTGAATGTCTACATTTTTTTAAAAATATACACTTAGGGTAGAATGAATCAGATGGACAATTGTATGCCCTTATATGCTACAACTAGGCCATCACAATAAGAGGAAGGTTAATTCTAGTAAAGGAGAGACCCTCAAAGAAATAAAAAGACGATTTGCATATCAGTCACCGCTATCGGGCAAAATTAGTTCGAAAATGTTGGCATATTGAATATCGACAGAAATCCAATATTGTGCATCCCTATAAATGGTCTCTTATTTAATACATTGTCCTCATCAGAATGTTTCATTCATGTTCTTGTGTTTCAAAACCATGTTGTCCATCCATAGTGGCAGGAGACCTCCCTCACCTGCACCCAGCATGGTGTCCATGAGAAGGGACAACTCTATGGGTTATCCTCCAAATTTAAGAGAGCGGATGATTCTAAAGAAAGGTTTGTTTTAGTTTGCTGAACTGTTCAGGAAATTACTGTTCATAATATATAAGTCAAATTCAAAATATAGTTTACCATACAAAGACACCTAACTGTGCCTACAGCATGTTAATTAGGAGTGATCCACTGCTGAGAAGAATAGTCTGACTTTATACCTCAGTTTAAAATTAAGTTTAGCAGTATGGTTACCAGTTTTGTGTGAATCAGCTAGGACTGCCCATCTCAAAGGTTTTCTGGCTTTCAGATACACCATTCACAAGATATGAATGAATGATTTCTACTATTTTTGTAATTCTTTCACAGACATCAGCCAAAGCTTTATGAGGGGCAAGAAAAATGGAAGACTAGTTCTTCCTCCCTGACTAACATCTACACAGATTTAATTATTACTGAGGGAAGAGAAATAAAGGTAAATTATGAGCATGAGATAAGACAGATTGAGATGTCATTCAGAAGAGCTGGAACACAGAATACAACAATTAACTGCTGTGATATATTTAAACCTCTACCTGGACAACAGAAAGACATTAAGACTGTGTTGACAAATGGCATTGCTGGCATTGGGAAAACATTCACGGTTGAAGGGTTTATCCTAGACTGGACTGAAAATAAAGCCAATCAAGATATTCAGTTAATGATTCTCCTTCCATTCAGGGAGCTGAATTTGTAGGAACGTAGGAAGCTTTTAAGCTTAATGGAGTTACTTCAACACTTTTGTAAGCAGGGGAAAGATATATCTTCAATGTTGAGAGATTTCAAGTCATGCTAATCTTGGATGGTCTGGATGAAAGCCGAATTCCACTGGATTTTACAAGTGAGGAAATGTGCCGTGACACAACACTGGTAACTTCAGTGGATGTGCTCCTGACAAACCTCATTAAAAGGAATCTGCTTCCCTCTGCTCTCCTCTGGATCACCACCCGACCAGCAGCAACCAGTCAGATCCCTCCTGAGTTCATTGACCGGGTGACAGAAATAAGAGGATTTAATGACTTACAGAAAGAGGAGTTCTTCAGGAAGAGAATCAGTGATGAGAATCTGGCAAACAAAATCATCACACACCTGAAGTTATCCAGGAGCCTCTACATCATGTGCCACATTCCAGTCTTCTGCTGGATTGCAGCCACTGTTTTAGAGATACTGTTCAGTGAGGCACACAAAGGAGAGCTCCCCAGGACTCTCACTCAACTGTACACACACTTCCTGATCAATCAGATAAATGTTATGAAGGAGAAGTACACAACGAGTAAAACCGATATGTCAGTTGTCAAAAGGGGGGGTAGATAAGGCTATATGCTGCAAAAATGTAATTAAAAATCATTTAATTATGCAAACTTTTCTTTCTTCTTTTGATACACAATTGTCTATCAACTTGCATCACTTTGCAAGTGTAAATCCTGTGTATCATGTTAATCTAAGAGCTGAGTGATGGCAATTATTTTCATAGAGTAGGCCTGCACAATGGACTATGTGCTTGTTAAGGGACCTGTCACAAAGAGGATGCTTTGCCATCGTGCCAGGGAGCTTTACAGACAAAATAGCGCGTTTCCTTTTTTATCCATTTCAATATCGGCTTATCGGTGGAAAAAATGACCGATACTGATTATTATAAAAATGCTAAATATTGGCCCTAATAATCGGCCAGGCCGATAATTGGTCGACCCCTAGAAGAGATCATTTTCAAACTGGGGAAACTGGCTTTTCAAGAACTGGAGAAAGGCAATCTGATCTTCTATGAGGAAGACCTGAGAGAGTGTGGCATTAATTTCAAAGTAGCCTCAGTGTACTCAGGAGTGTGTACTCAGATCTTTAGAGAGGAGTCTGGGCTGTACCAGGGAAAGGTGTTCAGCTTTGTTCATCTGACTGTTCAGGAGTACCTTGCAGCTCTTTATGCTCACCTATCTTTCCTGATGGACAACATGAGTGTCTTTGAATCAGAACAAGCCAGACCTAGTTCCAGAGGCCTACATATCTCCAGATTGCACAAGCAGGCAGTGGACAGGGCTATGAACAGTCACAACGGACACCTGGATCTGTTCCTCCGCTTCCTCATGGGTTTTTCACAGGAGTCCAATCAGAAACTGTTAAAAAGCCTTCTGCCATTTAAGTGGAGAAGCATCAAAACCGATGACACAGTCAAATACATCAGGCAGAAGATCAAGTTGAATCCTTCACCTGAGAAAAGCATCAATCTATTCCACTGTCTGAATGAGCTAGGGTATCAGCATTTGATTGAAGAAGTCCAAACTTACCTATGCTTAAAAATCCTCCCCAAAGTCAAGCTCTCTTCTGACCAGTGGGCTGCCCTAGTCTTCATACTCCTGACCTCAGAGAATGACCTGGACATCTTTGACCTGAGTCAGTACATGGGATCCAATGAAGCTCTACAAATGCTGCTCCCCATTGTTAAAGTTGTTAAACAGCTTTTGTGAGTGAAGGTTTTTTCACTTTATAGCATTTTAATTTGTTACTGATCTAAACTGGTGTTTTAACAGTAAATTGATTTAGCTAAAAATTAGGCAGCCCAATAACATTCCTGATACATTTGACAAGTTTCATTCATAGTTACACTTCTGTAATCTTATGCATGTCATGTTTTTGATATACCCACAATCAGTTTGCTAAACCACTTAAAGACTGCATCCACTTCATTGAAATGTATTAACAAAATATCTTATTGTTCAGGATTAGGAAGTGTAACCTGACAAACAAAAGCTGTGAGATGCTTGCTGATGTTCTCCGATCAAAGTCGTCCACTCTGCAAGAGCTGGACCTGAGTGGGAGTCACCTGCAGCTCCGAAAGGTGAAACAGCTCTGTTTGGCTCTGAGGTCTGAAGACTGTAACTTGGAGAATTTAAGGTGAGTACATAAAGTTCACTTTGATCTTCTTAATCCACATCCAGAACTATCCACATGTAGCTTGGAAATCCAGACCAAAATCTAGAGAGATTTAGGGTCTGGCTATGAGTAATGAAAATGAACAACTTGAGGGGCGGCACCAAGCATTCATTTGAAAATATCGCCATCTGTTCAGCTCACCTCTGGCCCGCCTATATCAGATACACCGATGTGATTGGTGCAGTTCGGCTCCAACGGCATGGGTAATGCTGTAGTCATCTGTTTAGCTCACCTCTAGCCTGCCTATATGAACAACACGTTACATTTATATAGCGCTTTTCTCGACACTCAAAGCGCTTCACAGGGAAGGGGGGACCTCACTAACCACTACCAATGTGTAGCACCCACCTGGGTGATGCATGGCAGTCATTATGCGCCAGAACGCTCACCACACACCAGCTTGAGGTGGAGAGTGAGGGAGTGAATGAGCCAATTACAGTGGGGGATGATTAGGGGGCCAGATTGAATGAGCCACGTTGGAAATGTAGCCAGGACACCGGGGAACCCCCTACTCTTTGCGATAAGTGCCATGGGATCTTTAATGACCACAGTGAGTCAGGACCTCGGTTTAATGTCTCATCCGAAGGACGGGATCTCCTACAGTACAGTGTCCCCGTCACTGCACTGGGGCATTGGGATTGATCTTTTTGGCCAGAGGAAAGAGAGTGCGACCTTCTGACCACCCACCAGCACCACTTCCAGCAGCAACCTAGTTTTCCAAGGAGGTCCCCCATCCAAGTACTAACCAGGCCCACACCTGCTTAGCTTCAGTTATTTAGCTAAAACAAGGTATCCGTTGGTCTGGCTGTATATCAGATATACCGATGTGATTGGTGAAGCTTGGCTCCAAGGGCATGGGTAATGAGCATCATTACTGATTGCCAGAGTGACTCGCTAAGCAAATTCAAATTGTGCTCTCGCCAGAACTCTGGATTTCCAGTGTAATCCACATGCACACACAAAAAAGACAAGAAAATTGCTCCTTTAGCACCTGAGCTTTACTTACAGTATAAAACATGTAATTTGTGCTATTTGTGGTCACAATCTGTTCTGTATGACCACAAATAGCACAATATGTTTTATACTGTAAGTAAAGCTCAGGTACTAAAGGAACATTAAATCTGTTGGATTAGGGTTGTCTTGAATACACCAATATGTTTGTAACCAAACGGATCTGTTGACTTGCATTGCATTCAATCCAGTGCCTCTTGGGAACCAAATTGGTATAGCTAACTTGATATTGATTGATATCTTAACATTGATATTTGAAAAACACAAGGCTTAAGCCTTTTCAACATCACATCAACAGTTATTTCTTGGCTTTAAAAAAATCCTACACATGCCATCTTTAAACAAGTATTTACATGTGTTCTTCCAGGTTGAATGGCTGCAAACTAAATGAGGAGAGTTGTGATGCAGTGGTTTCAGCTTTCAACTCTAATTCAGCAAGTATAAGAGAACTTGATATGAGTGGAAACCAACTGAATGACTCTGTCGTTAAGAAGCTCTCAGAAACTCTAAAGACTCAAAAGTGCAAACTCAGGGTGCTGAGGTAAGTTGTAGTACTAAAAGTAATAATATTGATGCCTAGCGGCATAGATATCAATTTTCCATGGTGTTGCTTTGATGTCGATCATGACTGGGTAACACAATTCCCACCACTGGATCCACATGTGGTGTTTGTCTTTAATCTGCAGGCTGAGATGGTGTGGCGTAAAACAAGAAGGGTTCAGGGATTTGACAACTGCCCTGCAAGCAAACCCATCACACCTGAAAGAGCTTGACCTCAGCATGAACACATCAGGAGATGCGGGAGTTCATGCACTGTGTGAGGTTCTGAACCAACCACAGTGCAGACTTGAAGTACTCAAGTGCGTAATCCTTTACACCAAATGTTTATGTTTCTAAGGCTTTTTGGTAGACTTTAGTTGGTTATTTAATGGCTGCACTGTCTCTCCCCACTAAATAAGGTTGAATAAGTGTGAGCTCACCCATGACTGCTGCTAGTCTCTGGAATCCATCATGAGCTCCCAGTCTTCTAGTCTCTTAGAGCTGCATCTGAGGGACAACAAGATTCAGGATGCTGGAGTGGAGAGAATAGCAGCCGGGCTAGAGAAAGCTCACTGCAAGCTACAGGTTCTCAAGTATGTTAGCAGGAAATTGATTACATACACACACACGCACAAAGAATTTTCATGCTTTTCCACACTCATAATATGCTTTGTTCTGCGGCGTACATGTAATCTGGATTACATAATCACATTACAAAAATCAAGTAAATATAATCAGCCCAGATTACAAAAAAATCTGCATTGTTACATTGTTGGGGATTACTTGATTATAGCCTGGAGCTTCCAGACCCTGGTAATCTTTCTAGAGTTAAGGCCCATTCACACCAAGAACGATAACTATAACTATAACCATAACGATAAAAGCGTTCACACTGAACAACGATAAACAAAGTCTCTCATTGTGTTAATAATTGTGAGGGCTAAAATTCGATGGGTTCTGATTGGCTATTAGCATTTTATCGTTGTGAAAATCGCTCTGAAAGTGATCCCCAACGATATCGTTCTTCATGTCGTTATCGTTATAGTTTATGTGTGAACGTCGTCATTCATATTAACGAGAACGATATTTATTTATAGTTATCGTTATCGTTATCGTTTTTTGGTGTGAATGGGCCTTAAGGGTCTGGCCATGACTAATGTAATGGCCCAACTCGAGGGGCAGCACCAAGCATGCATTTGAAAATCTCACTGCACGTAATTGGATAACACTACGACCAATGTTTATTGACTGATTCCCGGACTTCGACGCAATTGGATAACAATACGACCAATGTTTACTGACTGATTCGTTGTAGCGCTGTTGTCATCTGTTTAGCTCGCCTCTGGTCCGCCTATATCAGATACACCAATGTGATTGGTTCCTCGCGATGCAAGGGGTAAAAGTAATGTGCATCATTACTCATTGCCAGAGTGTCTCGCAGAAACAATTCAAATTATGCTCTCGCGAGAACTCTGGATTCCCAGGGTAACTTGATTACATTTTATCATGCAAACAATGCAACTTTTTATGATAGCCTAGCTAATGTTTTAATTTGACAAGCAGCAGCCCATTGGTTTGTCCACTAGATTTCATTATCATCCAATTGCCTGTGTAGTTTCTTGACAAGAAAAAGGTTCAAATCAAAACCTAAGATGGAGGAGCCGTTGACATCAACCGATAGACCCGTTCCAGTTGGGAAAAATGTGCTCAGTGCTTGGCAATTTCATCACAACTTTGAATTAAAGACAGTGGAAAATAAGAATGTGTATGTCGTGTGCAAATTGTGTAAAAAGTAATCCTAAAGTAATCAGATTATGTTACATGTTTTGGGTAATCCTTTTGATTACGTTACTGATTACAAAAATTGCCATGTAATCTGTAGTTAGCAATGGATTACATTTAATTTGATTGGATTGTTTTTTTTATTTTATTAAAATCATACATTTCCATCTCCAATGATTTCAGGTTGTGTAACTGTAGCGTCTCAGTAAAAGGCTGTGGATTTCTAGCTGCGGCACTGAGACGAAACCCTTCTCACCTGCAGGAGTTGTATTTGAACTGGAATCACCCGATAAACTTGGGGACAAACCCGTTGACCGAGCTCCTGGACATTCCTGATCTTAAACTGGAGAAACTCGAGTATGTATCAATTAATTCCTTCACATATACTTCTGTCATAAGCAAGGTGAAGTGAAGTCACTAACCAGTGGATAAAACCAGTAATGCTATGATTATATGAATGAGTTGCAGACAAGAACTCACTGTGTTTTCTCTTCGCAGCATCAACTCTCCTTATTTAGTTGAGTGAGGATGTTGACTTCTACCTGAGTGAAACCAAAACCTGGCTGATGTCAAATATCCCACAACCGGAATCCCATTTCCATGTAGTCAGTTGGTAGATGCTTTTGGGCAATATGATGATGTCACATGGCATCTGGATAACTTATGTCACTTGGTAGGGAAAGCACTGATGTACAGGTGAAGTTGCAGTGGTGTCACTACCTGTGGCTAATTGATTAAAAGAAACACCTTTCCTCACCTTCGGAGTTCACAATTAGTTCAGACTTTCTGAAGGAACAGCTAGTGAATTGTTTGTGTCATCACATTGTCTGTTTAAAGTCTTCATTTGTGTTGAGGGATGCAGTTTTGGTGTCGACAGGTAGCGATTACCTGTTGGGTAGTCTGTTTTGGTGATTCGTGTTTTGATGTGAGTGATGACTTTTAGTCTTCCTGGATTAGGATGCTTTGTTTTTTGTTATACTGTTCAGATTGTGTGCTTTTTATAACAAGCAACTCTACGGGTCCGTCCCATTTCTCCCCCCTTAAAACTTCTACTTGGTTTTGATTGCCCTCAACGTTAAAGCCCCCTCGACAAGGGAAGTGGAGGTGAAGATCTTTCCCTATGAATTGGGACACCACTATATGCAAATTAGCGTGTGAAACGTGCTCACCTACGTCCACGGCGCCAGCTAAACGTGTCTACCGGTAGTAGCCTGCTACTATTTTCATTCAGGAACATGCCCGTTCCAGCGGTCATTGTTGTGTGGGCTGTGCTGGTTTATCTACGTCTGGTTAATCAACAAAGATATACGTGTTCATGTGAATGCCAGAACACACACCTTAAATATTGACGAAACTACCCAGATCAGATATATAACTTTATTTGATGGGCAGACTCTTTCAAAGCACTCAGCAGATATCATGAACATCAACAGATAGCTTCGTGAGATATTTTCTAACATTAGTGTTCAAAACTCAACAGTCCATCAGATGTGCATCAAACTAACATTTCAACAAAGTTCAAATTTTAATATGCTTATTTCTAAAAATATATGAAAAATGTGGCTGGCTCGGGTGAGCTTGCACGGTATCCTGGGTAATTTCATCTCCCACTTCGTTTTAAGCCTGCATCGGTCCTGGCTATATTTTGAGGGTTGATTTTAAGGGGAAAATAGCACTTCCCCTTGCTCCCTAAAGTAATGGGACACCCTAGCCCTACACGTGCACGCGCAAAAACGAGGGTTAAGGCAAAAATCTAGGGGTAGGGGAGGTATTGGGACGGGTCCTACAACTCCTTTGTCATTAGGCATTGTTGTTCGGTGCAGATGCAGGGCTTTAGACACTACCGACTGATTTTTGCATGGTGTTGGGTTGTTGCAATTCCAGATGCGGTGGGAAATTCAACCCCTGTATATTATCATATAGCTTAAGCCAGTAGGTTTTGCAGACTTTAATGTACAGTGTTAGGCATTGGCAGATCCACAGTTGTGGCACTGCCAGTTTTTCTTTTCAACTGTTTTGACCCTCGCACCCTTCCTTTTTTAAGTACATTTGAACATTCCACTGTAAGTATACTGGGTGATTCTAGCAACCCGGTGACGTCATGAACTGTTTTCCTTTCCTCCCTGTGAAACTTCCCCTTCTGTGGTAGTGTACAAACTCATTTGTATTTTTGAAACACATTTTGCCTGAGCAAATGCTTTCTGTAAATGTAGTCTACAAGGCTATCTTATAGTATAGAGGGTTACGTTTTTTTTTTACATTAAAACAACATTGTAAATTATGTGAACCTTAAATCATTAAAGCCATTAAAAGTGTGTTTTGCTTTTTTACGTTTGTTCCTCTGGTAGAAATGGTGGAATGTTCTTTTGGTAAAAAATCGCTTCACTTATAATCTCAGTTCAGATTTAGTTTCATAATAAACTAAGAAAATAAGAATTCATCTTCTGCTCATTCTTTCTGTTTAGCCTTTACACAGCACTTCAGTATGTTTCAGCATTAAAAATAGCAAGTCTAGTCAATTAATTTTATTTTACAAAGTAGATACAAAAGGTCATAAATAATATCATAAGTTACATTGTAGTTAACATAACAACAGTAAAAAGAAGATAAAGAATAGTAAACACACACACATCATTAAATTGTTACATTTGCGTTTTAACATACATTAACATAACATTAGCCGAGTAGTACTGGAAGCAGTGGCTGTCTCCACATAGGGCATTCAATTTCACATCTCACACACTCTTTAGTGTCAGGTAGAATAACAGACATGGAGTTCTACAAACCTTGGGCCATTGAAGAACACAAACGTGTCTGCTGAGTCCTACTTCACATTAGGAGTCATTACTTCAGTACAATTCCTTCTTTAGTATACTAATCCTACCTCTGTCCATCCCATAACAATATGTACTAATATGAAAGTACAATGTATTTACTACTTAATTAAGTATACTGCAGGCCTATATAGTGCATAAGAACACTTATTTGAAGGCTCCAGCACTTTCTTATTTTCCACATTCCCTGCCTGTTGTTCTTGGACAGGTCTGGTTCAGTCATGTGTTGCCTTGATTATGAGGATAATGGGTTTGAATTTCTTTCAAGTGACACATTAATGCATGTATAGTGTTGTTAATATGTTTACATGGAGAACAATATTCCAATATTAACCTGATCTTATTAAGACAATATTCCGAATGTAAACAGCATTTTCTGATAGCCTAAACCCATAAGATCATAATAGGAGTAAGCAATAATTGAATTAAGATGTGAAGTATTCCGAGCTAAGTCAGATTATGTACACATGTACAGCATACACCTTAAATCAGAATGTCCTAGAGTCTTGCAGCATTTTTGGGTGGATGTTATTATTTGGACTATGCTCTATAATAGGTAAACCAGAATGTTTAATGAAGAAATTCATGTAAACATTGTAATAGGGCTTCAGTGTTGGTAAAAATCATAATCAAGATTATTTTGGTCAATACTGAGATCACAATTTTAACACGATTACTCAATGACTTGATAAAATATCATCAATTTGTCTACACTCCAGACAAAATGAGAGCATTATTACAAAATTGAATGCAGCAAAATAATAATTATATATAGATTGTGTTCTTTTCATAATCGTCAGACATAAATTAGAATGATTGATTCTTTTAATTTGATCAATTGCACAGCCCTACACCTTAACCAAAATATTGTCTTCTTTAAAATAAGGTCCGTAATCAATTATTTTTGTCCATGTAAACACAGCCGATGTAAAAAAATAAACAGTAAAAGTCTGTAAGAAACTCTAACCTCTGACACAGTATGACTCAGTAGGACAGAAACACAGGTGTAGTGTCGGCATCAGCACGTGAAGAAAGAACATCATCAGTGAGTGACATCATCAGTGTTCTGGAACCTACTTGGGTTCTCAGAGATATGGCTTGGATTCAGGAACTCTTTATTACCATACAGGATATCAGCATGCACGTGTCCAGTGATGCGTCGCAGAGAGAGAAGGAAAGGGCAGACGAGGTGAGAGAAGAAAACAGATAAATAAAGGAGGAGAAATTACAGAGAGAGAGGTCCCTCATTTTATAACACTGTCAAAACATACACCTGTTTAAGTGGCAAGTGCAATAAGTATATCTGTGTGTGAAGTTTTGAATCCTACTTTTTTTGTATTTCAATTAATCAAAATCCTGTGTGAACATAGCCATGTTATTATCTCTGGAGCTGAGCTGTGTTGGGGTGATTCTCAGGACACCATGGCCGCTCAGACAGACAGACAAACTGCATATCATGCAAGTGGAGGGCAAAACAGCAGCTCCTTCAGCATTCACAGAAACATCAATGGATTTGAATGCATTCATAATACACCACTGCTGTAACGGAACATATGCAAAGCTCTAGAAATCATACAATAATGAAAAATAATTAAAAAAAAAAATAGATTTACATTTATCTACATGACCACATGTCCACACTCAGATGTTTATGTTTCTTTCGTCAGTCAGGGTCCTGTTTGTCATATCAGTCTATTCACTGATGTGTCCTGTACGTCAAGTCTCAAAGGAATAATCCTTCACTCTTGGAGTACCGTCACACCGGTGTGACGGGAATGTTGGGAAATTAACATTCTAAAGAATATCTGGGTTCATTGAATTCAACATAGAATTTTAGAACCTTCAATTGTTGTGGAACTTAGAATGTTCAAAAACCTACACCTTTAAGGGTTAACGGATCAAAATCCACTGAATGGACTGACCACAATGTTCAGTGGTCTAGTGATCCAACGTAAGGCATCCGGCACTGGTGGGCTTGTGACATGTGGGGTTCCATAAAGAGACAAGAGAGGGGAACCGGAAGGTAAAAAATAAACAGAACCTGAAGAAAAAATCCAGAATGTCTCAACAAAATATAATCTTATTTTGGAAGACGGTGAAGATGGACTCTCCTGAGGTGTGGTCTCTCACACACCTCCAATGTTCCGTGGAAGCTCTATTGGTCTGAGAGGACGTCCGTCTTCAGAACACACCTCACGAAAAACGGACTAAAAACGGT